>NW_027517343.1:2594833-2912666 GCF_048772815.1 Callospermophilus lateralis
ATTTCATCTCAGTGATATTCCTGACACAAAATTCAAGGGTCACACTTATGATTGTTCCAAAGCCTAAATTGAATGTGACCATGTATTACTAAAAACATTCATGTCCTGGTTCTCTAATGCTCTCAAATATCATTCCTATTGGTGACTACATATTTGTTTCTTCCTAAGATTATATATTCAACCTCAACCCTGTTAAAAATGTCTTTTCCTGTCACACACTTTGTACTTTGCCTGATTTCCTAATGTCTCTATTGATACCTGCTTTCCTACACCTTTTTTCCAGTTCATCATTGTGAATGACTCTTCAGATTTGCTGACATTTACATTCAATCTCTAATAAAACCCCTTTGCTAAAGAACTTTTTGTCCAACTCCTAGACTCAATAAAATGGGTTGCTCAAAGCCCTGCAAAAGGTAGCCCATAGGTGCTTGTGTTTTCTCATGACTCCATTTCACATAAAGAATCTAAACCCCACAGTCAGTAGGCCTCAAATTGGAGAAGCGGAGCAGTATTATCGGCAGGCCTATTGATCACTCCTGGTTAACAGGAAGGGTGTCCAGGCCACCTTGACATTGGGCAAATGAGGGGCAAGGGAGCTTGTTCTGGACACTGTTTGGGCTGTGCCCATCATGGAAAGCTCCAGCTAGAGGTTATAATGAGTGTCTATATGGAAGCAGATGAGGGCCATGTGGGAGTGTTTTGGTTTTAATTGTGGTCATTTGTGTTGTGGTTGGAAGAGATGACTGGGTCCACCTGGGGTTGAACTCTGGTGTGATTCCCCTAAGATACTGAGTTTTGGAAATGACCTCAGAGAAGTATTTCCATTAATTGTGTTGGGATATTAGGAGGCCACACATGAGCGTCGCCCACGCATGAAAGTAGGCCTCAAATTGGAGAAGCATAGCTTTTTGTCCAAATCCTTTACTCATTCTTCTTTCTAATCCTACAGTCTATATTCCTAATCCTACTGACTATACCTGTTTGACTGGATGTTCTCTTTGACATTCAATCATCCAAGGTACAAGGTCCTGTACCATTGTATATCGATTTATCTGAGACAACTCTGCAGAACATAATTCAAATCTAAGTATCACAATCAAAGGCCCAGTGTTCTTCTGGGCTTCAAATCTTACCTAGGCTTCTGTTTGCATACTTATATTTCACCTATATATCCACGTTAAGTAAAATGAATATTTTTGGTCCTGTGGATGATATATATTTCATGATGAATTTTCTACTCACCTAATATACATATACATTTCAACTCAGTAATATTCCTGACACAAAATGCAAGGGTCACACTTATGATTGTACCAAAGCCCAAATTGAATGTGACCATGTATTACTAACAACATCCATGACCTGGTTCCCTAATGCTCTCAAATATCATTCTTAATCGTATAATAAGACTACATATTTGTTTCTTCCTAAGATTATATATTCAACCTCAACCCTGTTAAAAATGTATTTTCTTATCACACACGTTGTAATGTACCTGATTTCCTAATGTCTCTATTGATATCTGCTTTCCTACACCTTTTCTCCAGTTAATAATTGCGAATGACTCTTCACATGTGCTGACATTGACATTCACTCTCTAACTGAATCCCCATAGCTAAAAAACTTTTCGTCCAAATGCTTTACTCCCTATTCTTTTGAAACCTACGAACTATCTTCCTAATCCTACCGACTATCCCTGTTTGAGTGGATGTTCTCTTCTACATTCAATGATCCAAGGTACAAGGTCCTAGGCCATTGATTATCTATTTATCTGAAACATCTGTGCAGAATGAAATTCAAAGCTAAGTATACCAATTGAGTGCCCAATGACCTTCTGGGCTTCCAATCGTTCCTAGATTTCTGTTTTCATATTTATGTTTCACCTCGATAGTCTTATAAATATCACAGGTTCCGAATACCATTATTCATCCAGCAGAATGATTCCTAACCCATATCGAACATGTTATTAACCCTAACCATACACTGTTCCCTCAATCTAACTTTACATAAGAGCAGGGAAAGAGTTGGTCTTACAATACAGGAATGTAGGGGATCTTCCACCTGCTGAGAACCTATAATGTCCATGCAGAAATGATCTCTGTACAAGATGTTGGCAGCTATGAAGGACCAGAGAGAGTAAGAGTCTGGTCAGGATGAAGGGTTGTGTCTGAATCAGTCTCTCTCTTCTTAATGTAGAGAAGATGGACCAAAGAAGGCCTGTGTGGAGAGCTGTTCCCGAGTGCCTATGGTTGATATAGCATTCTAACTTGTGAAAGTGTCACAGGAAGTAGGGGCAGCCTCAATCTCATGGGACCCTTGGAAGCAAGTGTTAGGACAATGTTGTTGCCAAGGCAGTGACCTCATTCAGTTTCTGATGGAAGTGACCTCACATCACTTCCTTGATGATGAAACTCTCTGAACATGGGATCCAGGAAGCCAGGCACCCAGAGCCAGTCCCAGTTTGAATCCCAGTGGTCTCACTTGTTTGGATTCATCAAGAACAGAGTTAGTCTTTCTTGGTACCTACTGATGTGAGGATGGCCAAATGCCAGGAAAGCTCTGAAGAGCGGCCATTCCTGAGAAACCAGGTAGTGGCTCGCCACTGGCTCCTGTCAACTTCATAGAGTTGCACAAGGAGAACAGATCTGAGACAGGACAGGCCATTTCGAAGGAACATAGTATGGCCCATCAGTCAGAGGACCTCCGGATAGTCACAGACCTTCTTGGGGGAAGGATTTGCCTTTGTGGGTGTGTGTGTGTGGGTTTGTGTTTTTTTTGTCTCATGCTCTGAGAATATGTAAGAAAGGTGATTTGTTTGGTTTGGAGTGAACTGATTCTAGTAAGTCGTCTGACAAGGCGAGTGTTTCTGGGTCTGTGTATTCCACTGTGTCCGTGGTTGTAGACATTAGAAAAGAGAATGCTTCAATGGATGTGTCCTGTCTAGTAGAAAGCTTCCCAGCATTCATACTTCCCAATTTATGAATGAACTGTGGCTTTCCTTATCCATGGGCAATCCTGATATCTTCCTAAGTTCCTGTTTTCTTTCTGAATTCTGGCCACTCTCCCGAATAGGCTCATGGTTTTGTGTCCAAGATATGTACCACCTCCAAGCTCTGTGACATGGCCATGTACTGGATAGCTGAAGGGAATTGCGAGCATCTCAGAAAACTGAGATATCAGTGTGATCAGGAAAGTCTCAGTGGAGAAACACTGCTTTAGGCTGTTTTCTTACCTATTGTTCTGTTGCCCTGAATGTCAGGAAGGCCTTTGCCTCAGGCCCCAATTTGGGAAGCCTGAAGAAAACAGTTTTCAAATGGAAACTAGTGGGAATCACCTGTGGCTCTGTGCTTAATTGCTTTGGAATGGGATGTATCTGAATCAGGCTCTAGGTCCTGTGTGAGGCTGTGGCTTAGATTCTCAGCACATGATGGATGTAAAAAAAGATCCCATGTGTGAATCCAAAACTAAATTAGCCAAAAGAGCAGTCATTGTGGAAGAAGTCTCTCGCCTACCTCTGTAAGGTTCCTGACCTCAATCAAGGGTGAATAGGAACCTTTGGTTCAAATGAGTTCTTCAAAGCCTTGCAGAGGCTAGCCCATAGGTGCTTGGGTTTTCTGCAAAATTCAAATCACATAAAGAATTTATAACTGACTTTCAGTAGGACTCAAACTGGAGAAGCAGAGCAGTATTTACAGCAGGCCTATTTTATCAGTCCTGCTTCCCCGGACGAGTTTCCAGGCCACCCAGACTTTAGGCAAATGAGGGGCAAGGGAGTGTATTTTGGACACTGTCTTGGGCTGCGCCCCTCATGGAAACTGAATCCCTGACTGTCAGGGGTAGAAGGAATTTCTCCTTCATAGAATAGCCTGACACTTACAAGAAACAGCCCCCTGGGAGACATCCTGCCTAGGAGATATCCTGTAACCATCTGTCTTCCTGAGACATCATGGGGCCATCTGTCTTACTGAAACATCCTGAGGTTATCTCACCTTGTGAAGACATCCAGGAACTGCCAATAAGAGAGCTTTCCCATACCCAGTATATAAATACCCCTGTGTGAACAATAAAAATTTGCAGCTTTATTAAAACTCCTGTCTTGCTGTCATCTCTCGTGTCTCTTGTCCCTTCATTACTCCCCATCTAGGTTCACCACCCCCGTTGATGTGTCCTGCCGGCCGGGATATCTGGCACCTACCTACTGGGGCTCGAGCCTTTGACTGAGGGGGAAACCTGTCCTCAGGGAAGACTTAAAAAAGCAGAGCTTGCGATTGCCTCAGCAGACACCACCGAAAGACAGATCCAGGAGGAGAGTGGGGATGACACATGGTGAGTGACCCACCATGGGACAAGCAGTTTCGTCACATGATTTGTTTTTGTCAGGCCTCAAGGAGGCCCTCAAGACATAGGGGGCACATGTTAAGAAAAAGGACTTAAAATTATTCTTTTCATACATAGGAGAATTGTGTCCATGGTTTCCCCCTGAAGGGTCCATTGATGGTAGAAAATGGCTTAGAGTAGGAGACTGTTTAAACCATTTTTTTTGTTGTTGTTGAAGAAAAAGTCCTAGAACAAAGGTATATTAGACCTTTTGTAGACATTAATATTTTATAAGATTTTTAAACACCTAGAAAAATTTCTAAGTTTAAATTTAAAGACATTTATATTTATCTGTTTATCCAATTTAAATTGAACCATTTAAATCACGTGAATTAAAGATCTTTGGATCCACTTTGAAATAGTAAGCTTGCCTTAATTTGATTTTAATTGGAGTCAGCGGTCTTTTCTTGCATCCTGGTGTAATATTTTGTAGTTTCCCATCGAGATGACCCTGCCCCAATAGATCACAAGACCAGACTACTGGAAATTCTGAAGCTGGCCTTCCCTCCAGGGCTCCGGCATGGAGAGGCAATTTCCAAGGCCTTGGTGTGAGATTTTGGTCCAGGGAGCACTGCAGTGAACCACCGCCCTAAAACTATTAGCAAGCACATGGTGGAGGAGGCCTCCAAAGGTAAGTGGCGCCTATATAACATCTGATATCCGGTTAAGGGAGATCTCTTCTGATGACAGAGTGGTGTCCTGGGAAGACACACATATACTCCTGTCTGGTACAGTAACGAGAATCATTCTGTCCTCTGTTATGTTCTGTAGGGAATTCCTATGAAAGCATAGAGAGGTGCCAATGGGCACGCAGGAGCTCCTATCCCAGAGCTTTAGCAAGACGTTGCATAGTTCCTCTGTTTTTCTGTTTCTGCGCTGGTTTTCTGTTTTTTTGTGTGTTTTATTCTGTGTTTCATATGTTTTTTTTTTTTTTTTTGGTTTATTTTAGTGTGTTTTGTTGTGTGATTTCTGTGGTAAAACTTAACTGAAAATGGGTAATAAAGCAAGTAAACTGACACCCATTTGGACTGTGTTTTAAAGAACTGTGATGAACTTTAATACCCTTTGTTAAGCAGGATGAGAGAAGCCCCTAGCTGGCTGCCTGGAGCACACCCACTGCAGAGGGCAATGCCTGCTGGGGACCTAAGAACTGAGTATCTCCCAGGTTAACACGTGAAACTCCTTAAAACCCCTTGTCCCTTCAGATCGATAGAATCACAACCATTGGGCAGAGACCCCTGTTTTTCTCCTTTGTTAGCAAAGCAGTAAATCTCCCTTTTTCTTTTTCTCAAACCCTGTCCTCATTATTAAATTGGTATTAATTGGCTTCAAAATCAGGAACCAAACTTTAAGTTACAATTTTTGGTACCCCCCACCCCGGAACTCTTTGAGAGCTGACTACTGAAATGTTAGGAGACGGAGCGTGCTTGGGGTGGAACCGAATAAGAGGAGCTAATCCTGTAAGTGAAAGGAGGGACTGAGGGACTTCCAGCAGCTGCCCAAGCCCTGTTGCTTCAGAGAATTACCTACTTCCTTCCCTGCACTGTAAGGATTTTGCCATCTCTGTTTTCTTAAAAAAGAGAAAAAGAAAAGGGGGACACTAAATACAGTAAAGTCACCATGGAGACCCTTGATTTTACATTTCAGGTTGTCCCTCTGTGAAAATATCTGGTTCCCTTGTGGGAAAATCTATGGTGCCACTGGTATAGGAGATTTTTCTCTTATCTGCTCTGTTTTAAAGGCTTCTGTCTGTAAGCCATAGTCTGGAGCTCCTTTCAGTCTGTCTTGTGTCTTTGTTTCTGGCCCTTTAAGACATGTGCAATAATGTGTTGATATTATAAATCATTTCTTGGGAATGATCTTAGCTGAATGTGTATCTAAATGATGATGTTTTATTGTAACAATCTGGCATCTGAATGGGTTTTTGAAGCATTGCACAATCTTGCAGTTAAAAGTCGGGTTTAGGAAATTGTTTAGTTTATGATTTCAGATAATTCATGCCAGAGAACTTAAATACTTAGGATGGAAAACTAGAGAACTCTACTTCCAAGTTGGCAAGTAACTTCCCAATCATTCAGGCTTTTTTTTCCACCAATTTTTAATTGGGTAGCCTGGGAAAATGTCACTGTGTGTACCAGTGCATTAATTTGGACAAGGATAGTAAATCATAGTATGGTATCTGTTGACAAAACATGATATAAAGATGTAAAATTTTGTAAACTGTGTCTTAAACTTGTATCATAAAATTTTGTGAATTTTGTCTTAAAATTGTATTATAATTTTCAACATCTGAACCTGAAAATTATGGTTGAAATGCCTTAGGCCTGAGGTGTCTGCTCAGAATAGCAGCTTTTTCCTGCTCCTTCCAGACCTCAGCCAGGACTTATGTTGAATGGCAAATGAAAGAGGCCTGCAAGCTCAGTAGGAGAGTGATCTGAGGCCTAAAAAATTAAATTGTATGGTATTTACTAATTAATGGCCACTCAATTTTTCTAGGACTCTTATTTTTTCCTTAGATTCTTTTTTTTTTTTTTTGAGCTCATGATTTTGATCCTAAAGACCTAGGATGATATTTTTCTGACCAGTTCTATCTTTGACTAACTGTGTAGTTTTTGAAACATTGCAATGGATATTTCACCTGGAAAAGCTACAAGGCCTTTACTATTATTATGTGTGCACAATTTTGTTATGTGTTGTATGTCTATATATTCATATGTCCGTATATCATATATATGATACACAAATTAACATTTATAAAGAGCACTCATTAAAACAAAAACGCTCATAAAAACAAATTTTAAAAAGTGGATCCAAAGATCTTTAATTCAAGTGATTTAAATAGTTGAATTTAAATTGGATAAAGAGATAAAAATAAATGTCTTTAAATTTAAGCTTACAAGTTTTTCTAGGTGTTCAAAAATCTAATAAAATATTAATGTCTACAAATGTTCTAATATGCCTTGGTTCTAAGACTTTTCCTTCAACAAAAAAAATGGTTTACACTGTTCAATATATTTGTCTAATATATTGATAAATAAGTAAAGTAAATTTGATATGGGATTACTCATTCATGAGTACTTTTGTTAGATATCTGATTGATTTACTAAGGTCTGTATAAGTTTGTACTAATGTCTGTATAAGATTGTAATAATCAGTCATGTGTTAAAGAGACAAAAATTTCTTAAAACATAAGTTTACCCATAACATTGTGTTTATTAAGTTTTATTTTTTCTAGAGCAAGCAACCATAAAAATTAAACAACTGATTAAATAAGAACTGTTATTTTAGAGCACTGTACTGCCATTTATTTAAAAGCTAAACTTGGTTAATGTAGAAACTTCAATGTAATTGTGATGCTATTAATGTGCTCATATCTTTCAGGTATACAAATCTGTAAGGTAGAAACTTTAAAAGAGCATTATTTCAAGCTGGTGTTTTGAAGTTGTATGGTAAAAAAATATATTGGGCATTCATTTACTTCTTATCAATTAGATATGTAAAGTTGTATGTTACTTTTTACATTGGGGAACAATTTAAATGTATTTTTATGTTAATGAGAGTCTAATCTATATAAAGGTTAAAAACTTTCAGCCTTTCTTAAATTCATGTTTTAAATGTGATATCATATGGTGTTAACTAATGTTCATGTGACCTCAAATAATATATGTAATCTTTGTAAAATAATATTTAAAAAAACAAAGATCATCTTTAGAAGTAAAACACTTAAGTTTTATAAAGAGCCCTGCCTTACCTGAGATAAGGCTCTGTGTCCCATCTTACTATATGTGAGAATGACTACGAAAGCAGTAGGTCAGATATTATTTCATTTAAAGTTATGTTCAAAAGTTGTTTTTTTTCTGTCAAGATTTCTAGGATCTCAAACAGGGGATATAATTTATAACTCAGCTTAAAACTTCAGGGTAGCTATTACATGAACTAAGTATTTTTACTCTTGTTAAAAAATTATATTTTGTAATTTCCTTATAAGTGATCTAAAGATTCCTTTTTAGTGTTTTACAGAAGTGTTGCTTTAAGAACACAACATGGGTTAATTTAAGATAATAAGTCATCACCTACAAGACAGACAGAATAATACAGATCCCAGTTAATAAAAAAGATAAATAATTATAAAGTTATAGACATTAATGCCCAGTACTCTTAATATAAGGCTGTTAAAATTTATTTGCTGGATGATTAAGATTAGGATTTATATTAAAGTTACATGAAAAGTGACAAGAAAACCAATATTTGGCTCTTGCCCTCTGAGTCAGTCTGAATCCAGGGAACAAGGGACTTCTCAAAGAGCTTTGCAACTCTGGGCCTCATATCTTCCCAATTAGGGAGATTAATGAGACCCCTGGAGAACAGAAAGCCAATCAGTGCATTTGCTAAGAAGAGGAGAGTCATCAGAGAAGGGAGACATCCCTGATGCTTCCAAGGGTAGCCACATGGTCAAGCAAGACCTGGACCCACCTAGCGCAAATGGCACTAGCAGAACTGAGAAGCTGCTCTCAAGTTTCCCCAGGAATGACTCCCATAAAAGCTCAGCTGACTGTTAACAATAGATAGAAACAAAAGTCAGTTTGACTGTTTCATGATAAACACTTAGGAAAGACAGTTAAAACCAAAATACAGCCATTCCTGGGCATTTTAAATAATAATATTAATAATAATAATAATAATTTTTTATACACATTATGTTAGCCTCCCCAAATAAGTAAGACTGGAGGCTACAAAGAAGGATTCCCAGAAAGGAATGCCTGATAACTATAAAAAGAGACTATCAAGAGGAGCTGCCAGAGGCAGAAATTTTTAGTTTAAGGCCTACAGATATTCCTAACCTACAGGTAGGGTTGGTGTTTGCTAGTATGATTATCCAGCCCTGAGTAACAGAATTAAAGGTTTCTCTATTACACACAGAGGTCATACTAGTAAAATGATTTTGCAAGATCAGATGATATTAAATCATTAAACTGTATCTTATGGAGAGGGATAACTGTAACACTAAATGTTAAATATTAAGTTGACAGTCCTGATAACTGGGAATATTAAAGCCTGCTGAGGGAACTTCTATACAGTGACATGTTCCAGCTGCTGCAACATTTTTTCAGTACTCATGGTTCTTGTTTCTCACACAGAAGAACCCATCCCCAGATGAATTTAAAACCTGTTCTTCCCCAACCAGACTTCAAAACGAACTGATTTATAAAAGGCAACTCATGTCCCTCAACTGACTTCTAAAAGGCAACTCATGTCCCTTATACTGTGCCCACTCACGTCACTCTCTCTCAGCTCAGAAGAAGCCAAAATGAGTGACGCCTCTCGTCTTACAACTATGGAGCCAAAAATAAATATAATATCAATATAAGTAATTAATTAAGTCAGGTAAAACCAGGAATCCAATTTTGGGTGAGTTCTAAAAATTTGGAGACTGTTACCTGAGGGATTAAAATTCCCTCATTGCTCTTTCCCTACCCTATCAAAAATTTGGAAGGGACACATTAAAAAAGGGGGAATGATTTGCATTTCTCTGACTGCTACAGATGGTGAGCATTTTTTCATATACTTGTTGATTGATTGTATGTCCTCCTCTGAGAAATTTCTGTTCAGGTCCTTGGCCCATTTGTTGATTGGGTTATTCGTTATCACATTGTCTAATTTTTTTAGTTCTTTGTATATTCTGAATATTAGGGCTCTGTCTGAAGTGTGAGGAGTAAAGATTTGTTCCCAGGACGTAGGCTCCCTATTTACCTCTCTTATTGTTTCTTTTGCTGAGAAAAAACTTTTTAGTTTGAGTAAGTCCCATTTGTTGATTCTAGTTATTAACTGTTGTGCTATGGGTGTCCTATTGAGGAATTTGGAGCCCGACCCCACAGTATGTAGATCATAGCCAACTTTTTCTTCTATCAAACGCCATGTCTCTGATTTGATATCAAGTTCCTTGATCCACTTTGAGTTAACTTTTGTGCATGGCGAGAGTAAGGGATTCAGTTTCATTTTGTTGCAAATCTCACTCCAGTAAGATTGGCAGCCATTAGGAAGTCAAACAGCAACAAGTGCTGGCGAGGATGTGGGGAAAAGGGTACTCTTGTACACTGCTGGTGGGACTGAAAATTGGTGCGGCCAATTTGGAAAGCAGTATGGAGATTTCTTGGAAAGCTCGGAATGGAACCACCATTTGATCCAGCTATTCCCCTACTCGGTCTATTCCCTAAAGACCTAAAAAGAGCACACAATAGGGACACTGCTACATCCATGTTCATAGCAGCACAATTCACAATAGCAAGGCTGTGGAACCAACCTAGATGCCCTTCAATAGACGAATGGATAAAAAAATGTGGCATTTATACACAATGGAGTATTACTCTGCATTAAGAAATGACAAAATCATAGAATTTGGAGGGAAATGGATGGCATTAGAGCAGATTATGCTAAGTGAAGCTAGCCAATCCCTTAAAAACAAATGCCAAATGTCTTCTTTGATATAAGGAGAGTAACGAAGAACAGAGTAGGGAAGAAGAGCATGAGAAGAAGATTAACATTAAACAGGGATGAGAGGTGAAAGGGAAAGGGAGAGAGAAGGGAAATTGCATGTAAATGGAAGGAGACCCTCAGGGGTATACAAAATTACATAAAAGAGGAAGTGAGGGGAAAGGAGAAAAATATAAGGGGGAGAAATGAACTACAGTAGAGGGGGTAGAGAGAGAAGAGGGGAGGGGAGGAGGGAGGGGGGATAGTAGAGGATAGGAAAGGCAGCAGAATACAACAGACACCATAATGGCAATATGTAAATCAATGGTTCTGCAACTGATGTGATTTTGCAATCTGTATATGGGGTAAAAATGGGAGCTCATATTCCACTTGAATCAAACTGTGAAATATGATATATCAAGAACTATGTAATGTTTTGAACAACCTACAATAAAAATTAATTTAAAAAATATTAAAAAGCAAAAAAAAAATGGGGGGGAATGATAAACCCAACCTGATCATTTATTAAAATTGGGAGCCATCTTGCCACAAAGTCATGAAAAGATAATTTTGCTTTCCTATAAATTACTGCAAATTCTGAATCTGCTTGGAATGCCTGTTCATGCCTTGAACTCACCCATGCCTGGCTCTCTGACCAGATAGCAGCCCTCTCTGAAAATTTAGTGACACCTCATAAATATTGGCCTTCTCTGGCCAGACAATGACTCTCGTGAGTCTCTAATGGTCCTCATAAATTCTGATGATGGGGCCAGCAAAAAAAAAAAAAAATGTAAACTAGCAATAGCGTGATGCTTCTCCGAGTTCTGTTATCTGTAACCCCCCTTTTGTGTAACTTACTGGACTATAAAGCTGGGCTGTAGGAAAGGTGGAGTTGCTGTCTTGTTTCTGCCATTTTGAGAGGGATAGGCAGCTCAGCCAGTGGAAAAATAATAAGCTTGCTTTAATTTGATTTTAATAGGAGTCAGTGGTCTTTTCTCCTGTCCTGGTCAAACAGGTAAACACTCCACAAACATGGAGCTCTGCCGGCCTAAAACTTATTGAGAAACTCTCCCTGACCTTGGGCACTTGAAATATATGTTGTTGTCAGGAGCTTTAGCTTCTTTGTAGTGAGACCATCAGAGCTGGGTCTGCATCTATGTGACCTGGAGGACATGGTTTCTTATTTTCCAATGAACATGAGGCAGGAGTGCAGAATTCTCTCTTTGTAGGGAAACTGTTGTCACTGAAGGCTAAGTGTCTCCCCATGTGGTATGTGAAGCCATTTGCACATCTTCCACATTTCATGGTGTTTCTTGCTGCTGCAATGGGGGTTTAGTATTTGCTTCATGAAATACAAGGAGATCTACAGGGACTCAGTGCTGGAGGGATTTCTCACACGTGTGGTGGGTCAGGGTCTCCAGGAGAATCCACCAATGAGGCTTATATCCCACATAGCTTGCCCCCTCAACCATTGCAACCTGATTCTGAACACGGCCCTGAAACCTCTCCATATAACAAGATGCCTTTATATGAAGAGATCAGACATATAGGGATTACTGGCTGCACCATGTCTGCCACAAGACATTTGGAAGTCAATGGCAGATAGAAATGGCCCCACCAGAGATATTTTATGACACAACTGCACACCACAGCTCTGGGTCACTACTCAGCAGGCGCCAACATACAGGATTCTTTCTTCTACACCATTTTCATGAAACCCAGTCAATCAAGGCACTCTCTGGTACACTCATGATCAGCAACTGGACATCCAAATGTTCTTCAGTGCCACTTGGTCATAAGAATTTCAAAAATTTCATGGTATTTATCTAGCCATTTTTCAAGGATGAAGTTGGAGGCACTGTGAGTTTCAATTCTTTCAGGAACCATTAAATGGTGAGGAATTTCATTTTAATGAAAGCTCTGGAGGACTCTCACAGGCAAGGCTTCCCATGGAGTGGCCAAAAGGTCACATGAAGCCAGGCCCATTGAGGTCTACAATGCTAGGTCCATGTGTGTTTTGAATCTCAACTATGGTTGCCAAGTCTTTCAGAATAAAATCATGTGATATCGTAGCTGAGATTCCCAGTGTTCTGTGGAGAGCCACCTGGGCCTATATCTCAGTTTCCAATGGGGACTCTCATGCGTGGCCTCCTGAAATCCCAACACAATTCATGGCAATTCTTCTCTTAGGTCAGGTCCAGAATGCAGTCTCTAAGGGGAATCACACCAAAGTTCAAGCCATGGTGGACACAGTTATGTCTTCCAACTGCCACAAAAATGACCACAATTAAAACCAAAACACTTTCACATAGTCCTCGTCTTCTTCCATGTAGACACTCATCAAATCCTCTGGCTGGACGTTTCCAAAAGGGGTGAAGTCCAAGACCCTGTCCAAAATATGCTCCCTCGCCCCTATTTTGCCTAAGGTCAGTGTGGCCTAAACACCTTTCCTGTGAACCAGGAGTGATCAAATAGGCCTGACCTTATTACTGCTCCACTTCTCCAATTTGAGGCCTACTGACTGCCAGGTATAAATTCTTTATATGAATGGGAGTCATGAAAAAACCCAAGCATCTATGGTCTAGCCTTTGCAGGCCAGGATGGAGGTCAGGAACCTTACAGAAGATGGCGAGAGACTTCATACACAATGACTGCTATTTTGACCATTTTGTATTAGTAGCACACATGGAATCTTACCTTAGATCCATCAGGTGTTAAGAATCTAAGCAGCAGCCTCACACAGGTTCAGGAGGCTGATTCAGACACATCCCTTTTGGAAGCAATTAAGCAAAGAGCCACAGGTGATGCCCATTCATTTCCATTTGAAAACTGTTTTCTTAAGGCTTCACAAAGGGGTGGCCTGAGGCAAAGACCTTCCTGACATTCAGGGCAATGAAGCAATAGGTAAGCAAATGGCCCAAAGCAAGGATTCTCCACTGAGACTTTACTGGTCACATTGATATCTGAGTTTTCTGAGATCCTCCCATTCCCTTCAGTTATCATGTACATGGCCATGTCACAGTGCTTGGAGGTGGTACATATCTTGGACACAAAACCATGAGCCAATTCTTGAGAGTGGCCAGAATTCAGGAAGAAAACAGAAACATAGTAAGATAGTAGGTGTTGCCCATCCATAAGGCAAGTCACAGTCCATGCGTTAATTTGGCAGGATGAATGCTGGGAAGCTTTCTACAAGACAGGAAACATCCATTGATGCATTTTCTTTTCTAATGTCTACAACCACGGACACAGTGGGAGAAACAGACATAGAAACACTCGCCTTGTCAAACAATTTACTAGAAAAAGTCCATTCCAATCCAAACAAACCACCTTTCCTACCTATTCGCAGAACATGAGACAAAACCACAAACTCACACCCACACCCACAAAGGCACCTCCTTCCCCCAAGTAGGTTTGTAACTATCCAGAGTGTCCTTTGACTGGTGGGTCATACTATGTTCCCCTGATATGGCCTATCCATTCTCAGATCTGGTCTCCTTGGCCAACTCTGTGACGTTGTCAGGAGCATGTGGAAAGCCACTACCTACTTTCTCAGGAAAGGTCCCTGGCATGTGGCCATCCTCACATCAGTAGGTACCAAGAAAGACTGACTCTGTCCTTAGTAACACCAAACAAGTGAGCCCACTGGGACGGGGACTTGGATTGGCTCTCAGTGCCTGGCTTCCTGGATCCCAAGTTTAAAGTGTTCCATCACCAAGGAAGTGAGGTAGGTTACTTCCTTCAGGAATTTAATGAGGTCACTGCCTTGGCAAACACATTGTCCTAACAGTTGCTTCCAAGGGTTCCATGAGATGGAGGCTGCCCCTACTTCCTGTGACATTTTCACAAGTTAGAATGATATATAAATCAAAGGCACCAAGAAACAGTGCTCCACAAAGGCCTGGTTTGGTCCATCTCCTCTACATTAAGAGAGAGGCTGATTCAGCCACATCCCTTCATCCTGACCAGGTTTTTTGGCAATGGAAGATGACTTTTGCTCTCTCAGGTCCTTCATAGCTGCCTACATCTTCTTCAGGGATCATTTCTGCATGGACCTTTGAGGTTCTCAGCAAGTGGAAGATCCCCTACATCCCTATATTTTAAGGCCAACTCTGTCCCTGCTCTTCTCTAAAGTTAGATTGAGAGATCACTGTGTGGTTACGGTTAATAACAGTTTCGATTTGGGTTAGGAATCATTCTGCAGGATGAATAATGGTATTGGGAATCTGTGATATTTATAAGAATATAGACGTGAGTTAAAAGTATGGAAACAGAAATCTAGGTAAGATTTGCATCCCAGAAGGGCATTGAGACCTTGATCGGGATACTTAGCAATGTTATACTTTCTGCACAAATGTCTCAGATAAATCCATACACAATGGCATAGGACGTTGTACCTTGGATGATTGAATGTCGAAGAGAACCTCCAGTCAAAAAGGGATAGTCGGTGGAATTAGGAAGATAGTCAGTAGGTTTAGAAAGAAGGGTGAGAATAAGATTTGGAAAAAAGTTCTTTACCAATAGGGTTTCGGTTAGAGAGTGAATATTAATGTCAGCCCATGTTAAGTGTCAGTCACAATAATGAATTTGGGAAAATATGTAGGAAAGGAAGTATCAATAGAGACCTTAGGAAATCAGGCAAATTATTAAGAGAGTCATAGGATTAGGCATTTTCAACAGGGTTGAGGTTGAATATATAACCTTAGGAAGAAAGAAATATGTAGTCACCAATAGAATTGACATTTGAGAGCATTAGGCAACCTGGACATGAATGTTTTTAGTAATTC
This sequence comes from Callospermophilus lateralis, assembly GCF_048772815.1. Classification (NCBI taxonomy): domain Eukaryota; kingdom Metazoa; phylum Chordata; class Mammalia; order Rodentia; family Sciuridae; genus Callospermophilus; species Callospermophilus lateralis. The sequence continues at coordinate 2,610,469 of NW_027517343.1, forward strand.
ATGCTCACTTTCCATTTAGGCTTTGTTGAAAATAAATAAAATAGGTACTTGTCTCTTCCTGTTTTTCTGTATGCTTAAGAAAACACTCTTGAAATCTTGAAAACTTTTTGCTAATCTTGTTCCCAGAATGTGCTGTCCCCAACGTCCAAACTGCAGAATGTACACCCTCACCCATTTACATGCAAACCGCCCACTTGCCCTGACCCATCAATAAACTTCCCTCCCTGCCCTCTTCAAGAAAAGTATATAAGCTCTGCTTAAGCTGTTCTCAGTGCTCTCTGCTCTATTCAAGTGAGGTCTGAGCCCCAGAATTTTGGACGCTTTGCTGTTGCATGAGACAGTGTCTTGGTGGTCTCTTCCTCCAATGGTCGCCTGACCATTACATCTGAGGGCCCCAGCGAGTTCCAGCAGCGTTGGACGAAAGACCCCCAATAGGCTCATCTCAGGTTAAGTAAGGCGCCACTTTCTTGTTTCAGGTTTCAGGTTAGGGATGGGCAAAATGGCTATTGGTGATGAGCATGAGCTCTCTCTGACAGTGGCTGACAGAAGTGTCACAGAGCCACAGGCCACGTCTCTGGGGGACGCCCCAGAGAACTCGGGAAACCGAGTAACAATAGTCTCCTAAACTCAGTGATATTTTGTTTTGGATTCGGTATTGTCAGCCCATCAGGTTTTCCTGGCTACTCAGTCCTGTTCTCAGTATTGGACGTCCATTGCCTGTCTTTATTGTCTTGTCTTGTCTGTGTCGTGTGTCATTGCTTTCACTATTTGTGTATCTTTCATATGGGACAGAGCACTTCAATGCCTCTGTCCCTGAACCTTGATCACTGGACCAAAGTCTGCTTAAAGGCTCAGACTCTTCTTTTTTTCAGTAAAACGTCAGATCTGGAAGACTCTATGTGTCTCAGAATGACCCACCTTTGGAGTCGGATGGCCCCCAGAAGGATCTTTCTACTTCACACTAATTCAAAAACTCAAAGATATTGTCTTTCAGCCAGGGCCACATAGCCATCCAGATCAACAGCAATATATCTTTAGTTTGCAGGACATCTGCAAATCTCCTCTTCCATGGTTGAAGCCTTTCCTTGTCCCTGTCCCCGCTCCTACTGGTTCTCCCACTTTTCTATCTCTCAAACCCTCTGCTCCCCCTCCTCCACCCTCTGTTGTCCCTGAGTCTCAAGACTCTACTGGACTCTCTTCCCCCTCCTTATGCCCTGCCCTTGTCCTCCAACCCCAAACACCCTCTAAGTGATTCCCCTGCTGCTGACTCAGACTCTCCACCATTGGAGGAATATAGGCCAGCCCAGCGCCCTCCAGGTGACTACCCCACGGCACACACAGCCCCTCCTTCCTTGGAGGTAGCTGGCCTGGCCAAAAGAACACAAAGTACTCGCCGGGGGGGTTAAACTTTGAAGTGGATACAGGGTAAGTATACTCAGCCCTTAAGGCCCCATTGGGCCATCTATCAAACAAAAAGGACTCTAGTTCAAGGGGCTAATGGCAGTAAATATGGGGCTTAGACAACTAAGAGGACCATGGACCTGGGGAAAGAAAAAATCCATCACTCGTTCCTAGTAATCCCAGAATGCCCGACCCCATTGATGGGCACACATCTGCTCAAAAAGCTCCAGGCCAGAATAACTTTTAACCCTGAAGGCCCCCAAGTGAAATTTCTAAATTTTTCAGTAAAAACTCCTATAGTCACGGCTTTTATTATGTCAGTAGAAGATGAACATCAACTTGTCAAACCCCCCAAGACTGATCAAACAGGCAAGCTACCCCGGAAATGGATAACAGATTACGCAGATGCCTAGGAAAAAAACTGCTGGGTTACACGTAGCCGTGAAACATCCTCCAATAACAGTGGAGTTAAAAACTTCAGCCCCCCCATCAATGTCAAAAAATATCCTCTGAGCAAAAAAGCTAAAGATGGGATAAGGCCCCATATTCAGAAATATCTGGACTTAAGGGTCCTAAGGCCCTGTCATTTGAACTGGAACACTGCCCTGTTACCAGTATAAAAATCCAGAAACCGGGGACTATCGCACCGTTCAAGACCAAAGAGAGATCTACAACAGAGTGCAGGACATTCACCCCACAGTACATAATCTGTACAATCTGCTTAGCACTCTGAACCATGAGCGGAAATGGTATACTGTTCTGGACTTAAAAGATGCTTTCTTTTGCTTGCCTCTGCATAAAGATAGTCAGTTGCTATTTGATTTCGAGTGGGTAGACCCAGAAACCGGGATGTCTGGTCAACTAACATGGACTAGACTCCCACAGGGGTTCAAAAACTCCCCCACTCTCTTTGATGAAGCCCTCCACAGAGACCCCAACAACTTCAGAACTATGCACCCTGACGTCACCCTGCTTCAATATGTCGATGACCTGCAACTGGCAGCCAACACCAAGAAAAACTGTGAGTCTGGAACCCAATTATTATTATACGAGCTTGCTCAACTCTGGTATAGTGCTTCTGCCAAAAAAGCCCAAATTTGCCAGCAAGAAGTAATCTTCCTGGACTATTCCCTTAGGGGCAGTAAGCGATGGCTCACTGAGACCAGAAAACAATCCATTGAGCAGATACCACCCCCATCTAACAGCAGACAACTCAGAGAGTTTCTTGGGACTGCTGGCTTATGCAGCTTATGGATACCTGGGTTTGCGTCCTTAGCTGCTCCTTTATACCCGCTGTTAAAGAGAGATGCCCAATTCTAATGGACCCCTGAGCACCAGCAAGCTTTTGATAACATCTAAGGACACTGACACTGAAACCCTCAACTTCACTGAGCCCAGCTTGCATTTTCAGAAAGCCCTAAACTAAGTTAAAAATGTACATCAACTCACTCACCTTGGTTCAAAGAAACTGCAGGCATTCCTGAAGGATCAAGAACAGAGTTTTCCACTAACCGACTCAGAGCGAAAGAAATAACTGAACGGGTAACAAAAGCCTGCCGGGTCTTTCAATTGGTTAATGCTTACCCTTCCAACTTTCCTGCAGGAAAGCACCTACAAGAAACCAGACCAGGACAATTCTTGGAAGTGGACATTACTGAAATTAAGCCAGGAAGTTATGGACTTAAATATCTCCTAGTCTTTGTAGATACATTTTCAGGATGAATTAATTGAAGCCTTCCCCCCCCACACACACACACACACAAAAAAAAAAAAAAAAAAAAAAAACAACAACAACAAAATAAATGGCACAAATGGTGGTCAAGAAGATCCTGAAAGATATTTTTCTAAGATACGGACTGGCTAAGGCAATAGGGTCTGATAATGGACTGGCGTTAATTGCCCTGGTAAGTCAGGGATTAGCCAGGACCCTGGGGATTAATTGGAAATTACATTGTGCTTATAGACCCCAGAGCTCAGTACAGGTAAAAAAAAAATAATAGAACCATTAAAGAGACTTAACAAAATCAAGCTTAGAGATCGGCATAAAAGATCGATCTATTCTCCTGCTTTATGCACTGTTTCATGCAAGAAATACTCGTACTCCTCTGTTTCCTTGTGTAACCTCACCCCCTATGAAATTCTCTATGGTCCCTCCTCCAGTAAGGGACCTAACCCAAACTCTAAGACCTAATGATCCCTTCCACACCCCCTTGCTTGACAGACTTAAAGCTCTTGAAAGAAATCAGCAATATCTGTGGAAACATCTGGCCACTGCCGACCAACCTGGGGACGAGGGGACTCCATATCGATACCAAGTAGGAGACTTCGTCTACATTAGACGACATCAGGTGTCATCCCTGGAACCCCACGGGAAAGGACCATATAAGGTGCTACATATAACACCTACAGTGGTAAATGTAGACGGAATCACTTCATGGATCCATGTCTCTCATCTCTGGCCTGCGCCCTGTCCAAAATCTGACTGGAAACTAGAGAAGACTGGTAACACTTTCAAATTGCGTATTCGCCATGTGGATAAGGCTACAGACTCTCCCCTTGGCCAAGAGTAGTCCTAACCCTCATCAGCCTGTTCAGCAGTAATGGCTGATCACAAATCCTACTGTACAAGAAGTATGGTCTATCTTGCATACAGCCCCTTTAGGGACATGGTGGCCATCTCTCCACCCAGACATTTGTCAGCTGGCTATAGGTCTTTCCTATTGGGATATCCCTGATGAAGGGGATCCAACTAAAATTCCAATAAATCCTTTCCGTATCATAGGTAATAGAAACAAACATTATGGATGTAGGGACACGAGAGCCAGATGCAGGTTGGCTAGCCTAGATTACTATGTTTGCCCAGCGGACTATCAAAGCCAGAAACAGACATGGCTGTGTGGGGGAAATGCCGACTTCTTCTGTAAGTCATGGGAATGTGAGCATACAGGGGTGCCTGGTGGAACCCAAACTCCTCATCAAATTCAATACACAGCATTGGCCATATTACAAATTACACAACCAATACCGATGGCCCCCAGAGGGGTCTCTAGATCCTAAAATTCTCCGTGACCTTTTTAACTTCAGCAAGTGCTCAAAGGGTGGAAGGAAATTCCCCTAAGTGGAGGCATTTTCCCTCCTTCGCTCACATCCTGAACTATGCTTATCCAATAGATCCTCACCCTCAGCATTCTGCTCCAGACTCTCTGCTGTCACTCCCACCTCAGCAACCTGATTTCTTCCCTCCAATTACTAGATCAAAAACCCAAACCGCCGGTTCTCAGATTATTGCCCCCTTGCTGAGGTAGCAGGTACTGAGGTACCCATCCACCCACTCACTACTCTCTTCTCCTGTCAGTGCCCGCACCAGGTCCCACCAGGTCCTCTTACCAGCTAACCCAAAGCTCAAACCAGCTAAGGAGAGCCCTCAGACCCCTATCCAAGATGTAATGAAAATGGCCTTTAAAGTTGCTCTGTCATCACTGAAAACAGGTTACTAAGAATTTAAAGTCCCTCACAGGCTTTTTGGGATACAAACTCCCATCTTCCCCTCTGCTCTATCTGTTCTACTGCTCAAGTTTTGTTGCCTGGAAAATTCCAAACCCCTTTCCCATTATTCTTTTACATCTCTCCTTCCTCATGCTCATACCCAAGGTGCTCCTCTCAGACCCGCCTTCCCTGTCTTCCCCGTCTATACCAGGCCCACAGAAAAGTCTTAACTGACCTTCTCCAGCAGTCTTCACCATGGCTGACTTTAGGACTTTCAGCCAAAGAGTCCCTATAAAAGAGTTCAATGTAGATAAACTTCCTCTTTTCGTGTTTCCCTGTTCTATTTGGCCACTGGCTGGAAAAATCAGCACTCCTAAGCTACACTCCCCCTTACTAGTTTTTCACAAAACATGTGAACAAGGCCTCTGGCCTTGAGCTGGGGCTTCACAGACATGGTTACATTTCTAAGATAAATAAGTTACCAAATGAGCTCCATTGTTACAGCTGGCAGTGAGAAAAAAAAAAAAGAGAAGAAAAAAGCTCTCCCACTCCAGGTGTCCTTAAAATGTTAACTTGCCCAGAACAGATGAAAAAAACAATAGAAACGAAAACTTCTTTTTGTGAACTTATGCAGACTGTGAACTTCTGAGCCCCTTCCCTTACATGTTGGGTACAAAATTCGGAAACTACCTAAATTTGGAGATCAGGTGACTAATTGATTACAACAGAAGCAATGCCCTCTAAATCCGTTGCAACCAAATAGGTATGTTTCGCTGTCTTCGGTGCTATCTTAGGTGCCTTGACTTGTCCGTCCTTACAACAGTATAATTCTATATACTTAAACATTGTTTATGTTTTCATAAAATGGTCAACAGATGTGATTAATTATGTAATGTTCAGATGTTTCCCAGAGTGCTCTATCATGAGGCAGGTTAATTTAAATATCAAATAGGGGGGCATACAACCCGGTTCCTCTGGGAACCTACATCCCTCACTTTAGCCATCCTATTAGGAAAAGGAGCTGCTGCAGGTGTGGGCACAGGAATCACTGTCCTAGTCCATGTGACACAACAAATGACCCGATGAGAAGCAGCAATAGACCAAAATTTAAAGATATTAAAAACCTCCATCACAGTTTTATAGGAATCTTTAACCTCTCTCTCTGAAATTGTTTTACAGAACATGCGAGGGTTGGACCTCCTCTTCGTGAGAGAAGGGGGCTTTCGTGCTGCATTGAGGGAAAAAGTTGATTTTATGCCGACCATACTGGAGTTGTAAAAAAATCTATGAGTAAATTAAGAAGACGCCTAGAAGAGCATCAACAAGAGAGAGATGCACAAAAAGGGTGGTTTGAGTCTTTGTTCACATAGTCCCCCTGGTTAACTACACTTTTATCATCCCTGGCCAGTCCATTAATAATCCTCATTTCATTGCTAATTGTAGGACCCTGTTTGCTCAACCATCTAGTTTCCTTTCTACAAGCTTAAATTGGATAAGTTAAACTTATGGTAATCAGACAACAATATACCTCACTAGAAGACATAAAATGTGAGACCCCGCAATGCTCATTTTTATGATTAAAATTAACCAGAATAAGAAGTGGGGAATGAAAGGTTAATAAAATATGTACTTTTAACTTCTTGTTTTTCTGTATGCTTAACAAAATACTGATGAAATCTTGAAAACTGTTTGCTAATCTTGTTCCCAGAATGTGCTGTCCCCAATTGCCAAACTGTTGAATGTACTCCCTCTCCCATTGGCATGCAAACCACTCACTCCACCTGACCCATCAATAAATTTCCCTCCCTGCTCTCACCACGTAAATTGCATAAGCTCTGCTTAAGCTGTTCTTAGGGCTCTCTTCTCTATTCAAGTGAGCTCTGAGCCCCAGCATGCTGGACCCCCAATAAACCCTTTGCTGTTGCATGAGACAGTCTCTTCGTGGTCTCTTTTCCGACGCTCGCCCGACCTTTACATTGGTACAATCATAAGTGTGAACATTCCTATGTGTGTCCAGAATATTACTATAATAAATAATATATGTAGATCAGGTAATAGGAGTTTTTCTTCCACCATTTCTGGGAGCAATATTTTGAAGATATATGAATTAGTATTTTGGGTAGAAATAGGTGTACCATTTGTCTATGAATATAGAGATAATGCATGAATAGACAATACTGTGAATTAATAATATTACTGGTTCCAACTTTAAATAATGGATTGAATTGATATCTGAAAATATACAGGAAACCTTATATTGATATACTACATTTAATCCTACCCGTTATACATCTGAATGAAATATTAGGGTTATGGATTTTCATGAAGAGTGTTTGAGTTTTGCTTCAAAAGTGATTATGGAAATTGAAAATAATGTGTTTGGAAAGAAGTCTCATGAAAAGACCAGTCCAGAAACCTGGAGGTATGCATGTGTTCTGAAGCAGAAAGTGATTTAAAGTGAAACAAACGCCTATATATTTGCTAATTTGTGGATGATAAATATATACAATGATGTGCAGAAATTGAAGAAATAGTAATGTACCAGTGTTGAATAAAAATGAACGTTAAAATACACATCATGCCCCATAGGAATCTACTTGAATTGATGTTAAACTGCGTCCGTTAATGTAGAAATATTAGAATTTGTATGCACCATTCACTGAAGTTAGTTTTCAGTACTAGGAAACAAATATGTATTTCAGGTAGATGAGTATTTCTGAGAATAATCTTGTGAAAAGTTGATTATAAATCCACATACATGAACATGAATGAATTCAGGGAGTGTATAATAAGACTCATACATTTCATTTTTTGAAAAATATGGAGAGTATATATATATATATATATATATATATATATATATATATATATATATACACACACACACACACACACACACACAAACTGAGACTATAAAAATAGCAATATATATGCCAATTGAAATTCACCATGAAACATACATCATCCACAGATTCAAAAATATTCATGTTACTGAAGATAGATTTATGTATAATGTTGTTTAACTAGGAAGTTTACCCATACATTGAATTTTCAGTTCCAACAGCATTTAGGAGGAGTAATCTCTTCTCACATTTTGTATCTGCCAAGTCAGCCACCTCACAAGAATGTACGTGTGATACCAGGTAGGATTCTATATGTGCATATAAAAATACATGTGCTGAATAGGCTACAGAGAGAGGGAGACAGGAATTCACATATTTGTTAACTTTAAAAACACATGGATAACTATTTCAACAGAAAATTGACTAGATTTATAACACCTACCCTTTTTTATGCAAAAGGCAAGTCCAACTATACACCATGCCTCCTCTGAACTGCTTGGATTTCTATTCTGTTTGGGTTATTTTTCTCCATCATATTAGGAGTAGTAGTCAGAGTCCAGTAGGTTATGAGTTAGTGTCAGGGATCAGTATTTCAAATGGAAAATAGAATAATGAATCAAATGTGTATGCAAATATAAGCTACACAAAAATCTTCCCACTCTCATCCAGAACAAATCCTTGACATTACCTTCGCCTGAAGTAAGTCACAATTAGAATAGAAGAGTTAGAAAATCTGTGAATACATATCTTGAGTGGAAAATGCTCAGAGTTCAGAACCTTGGAGGTAGTAGAGGAGTTTCCAAAAGTAAGGGACATGGTAAACACTCCTCTAACATGGAGGTCTGCTGGCGTAAAGACATCTTGAAAAACTGCCTCTGAGGTTGGGCACTTGAAACATACGTTATTTTCAGGAGCTTTAGCTTCCTTTGTAGTGAGACAATAAAATCTGGGTCTGCATCTATGTGACCTGGAGGATATGGTTTCTTATTTTCCAGTGAACATGAGGCAGCAGTGCTCAATTCACTCTTTGTAGGTAAACAGTGGCCACTGGGGTCTAATTGTCTCCCCATGTGGACTGTGGAGCCATTTGGTCATCCTCCACTTTTCATGGTGTTTCCTGCTGTTGCACTGGTAGTTTGGTATTTGCTTCACAAAATACAAGAAGTTCAACAGGGACACAGTGCTGGAGGGAGTTCTGTCACGTGTTGTGGGTCAGGGTCTGCAGGAGAATGCAACAACCTGGCTTCTTTCCCACATACCTTGCCCCCTTGTCCATAGCAACTTGATTCTGAACATGGCCCTGAATCCTCTCCATATAAAAACATGCTTTTACATATTCGGGTCTCCTGGCTGCACCATGTTAGTCACAAAAAATTTGGAAGCCAATGAGAAATCCACATGGCCATAACACAGATGTATTATCACACAACTGCAGACCACTTCTCTAGGCCCAATACTCTGCAGGCTCTAACTTGCTTGCCCCCATGTCCATAGCAACTTGATTCTGAACATGGCCCTGAAATCTTTAAATATAAAAACATGCTTTTACATATACGGGTCTCCTGGCTGCACCATGGCAGTCACAATGAATTTGGATGCCAATGGCAGAACCACATGGTCACAACACAGATGTATTATCACAAAACTGCACACCATTTCTCTAGGCCCACAACTCTGCAGGCTATAACTCAATGGCATCTCTGTTCTACACCATTTTCATGAAACCCAGTGAATTAAGGCAGGGTCTGGTACACTAAAGATCAGCAACAGGACATCCAAAGGTTCTCCAGTGCCACCTGGTCATGGGAATTTTAAAAATTTCATGGTATTTATCTGGCCATTTTTCAAGGATGAAGTTGGAGGCACTGTGGGTTTCAATTCATTCAGGAACCATTAAATGTTGAGGAAGTTCATTTCAAAGAAAGCTCTGGAGAACTCTCACAGGCAAGGCTTCCAAAAGAGTGGCCAAAAGGTCACATGAAGCCAGGCGCATTGAGGTCTCCAATGTGAGGTCCATGTGTGTTTTGACTCAAAACTATCGCTGCCAAGTCTTTCAGAATAAAATCATGTGATATACTGGCTGAGATTCCCAGTACTCTTTGGAAAACCACCCTGGGCCTAGATCTCAGTTTCCAAGGGTGACTTTCATGCGTGGCCTCCTAAAATCCCAACACTTTTCATGGCAATACTTCTCTGAGGTCAATTCCAGAACGCAGTCTCTAAGGGGAATCAAACCAGAGTTTAAGCCCAGGTTGACCCAGTCATCTCTTCACACCGCCAATCAAATGAACACAATTAAAAACAAAACACTATCACATGGCCCCATCTTCTTCCTTATAGACACTCATCATAACCTCTGGTTGGAGCTTTCCATGAGGGGCACATTCCAAAAGAGTGTCCAAAATAAGCTCCCTTGCCCCTCATTTGGCTCAAGTCAGGGTGGGAAGGACACCCTTCCTGTGAACCAGGAGTGATCAAAGAGGCCTGTCATTAATACTGCTCCGCTTTTCCAATTTGAGGCCTTCTGACTGTGGGGTTTAGATTCTTTATGTGAACTGGAGTCACGAGAAAAGACAAGCACCTCTGCAGAGATTTGAAGAACTCATTTGACCAAAAGGATCGCTATTCTCACTTGATTGATTTCAGGAACCTAACAGAGAAAGGCAATAGAATTCATTCACAATGACTGAAATTTTTTGCGAATTTGGTTTTGGTTTCACACATGGGATCTTTCTTTAGATCCATCAGGTGCTGAGAATCTAAGCCACAGCCTCACACAGGGCCAAGAGCCTGATTCAGACACATCCCTTTCCGAAGCAATTTAGCAAGAGCCACAGGTGATGCCCATTCATTTCCATTTGAAAACTGTTTTCTTCAGGCTTCACAAAGGGGTAGCCTGAGCCCAACATCTTCCTGACATTCAGGGCAACAGAACAATAGGTATGCAAAAGGCCCAAAGCATGGTATCTCCACTGAGACTTTTCTGGTCACACACATATCTGAGTTTTCTGAGATACTGGCCATTCCCTTCAGGTATCCAGTACATGGACATGTCAAAGACCTTGGAGTTGGTACATATCTTGGACAAAAAACAATGAGACTATTCTGGAGAGTTGCCAGAATTCAGGAAGAAAACAGGGACTTAGGAAGGTAGTAGGTTTTGCCAATCCATAAGGCAAGCTGCAGTCCATTCATAAATTGGGCAGGATGAATGCTGGGAATCTTTCTACTACACAGGACAAATCCATTGTTGCATTGTCTTTTCTCATGTCTACAACCACGGACACAGTGGGATACACAGGAAACACTCACCTTGTCAAATGACTTACTAGAAATAGTTCACTGAAAACCAAACAAACCGCCTTTCCTATCTATTCTCAGAACAAGAGACAAAACCACACACCCACACTCACAATGGCACCTCCTTCCCCTAAGTAGGTCTGTGACTATCCGGAGTGTCCTCTGACTGGTGGGCAATACTATGTTCCCCCGAAATGGCCTGTATTCTCTCAGATCTGGTTTCCTTGGCCAACTATGTGAAGTTGTCAGGAAAAAGTGGTGAGCCACTACCTGCTTTCTCAGGAAAGGTCCCTCTTCAGAGCTCTCCTGGCATTTGGCCATCCTCAAATCAGTAGGTACCAAGAAAGACTGACTCTGTCCTTGGTAAATCCAAACAAGTGAGCCCACTGGGACTGGGACTGGAACTGCATCTGGGTGCCTGGCTTCTTGGATACCAAGTTCAGAGAGTTCCATCACCAAGGAAATGAGGTATGACACTTTCTTTGGAACTGAATGAGGTCACTGCCTTGGCAACCACTTGGTCCTAACAGTTGCTTCCAAGGGCCCCATGAGATGAAGGCTGCACCTTCTTCCTCTGACACTTTCACAATTTAGAATGGTATATCAACCATAGGCACACACACAGGCCTGGTTTGGTCCATCTTCTCTACAATAAGAAGAGAGAGGCTGATTCAGACACATCCCTTCATCCTGACCAGGTGGTTTGGCATTGAAGATGACTTTTGCTCTTTCAGGTCCTACATACCTGTCTACAACTTCTCCAGGTATCATTTCTGCATGGACCTTTGAGGATCTCAGCAGGTGGAAGGTCCCCTACTTTTCTGTATTGTAAGAACAACTTTGTCCCTGCTCTTCTGTAAAATGAGATTGAGGGAACAGTGTATGTTTAGGGTTAATAACAGGTTTGATTTCGATTTGTGTTAGGAATCATTCTTCTGGATGAATAATGGTATTGGGAACCTGGTATATTTACAAGAATGTAGAGGTGAAACATAAGTATGAAAACAGAAATCCAGGTATGATTTTAAACCCATAAGGGCATTGGGCCCTTGATTGGGATACTTAGCTTTGAATTATGTTCTGCACAGATGTCTCAGATAATTTGATATACAACGGCATAGGACCTTGTACCTTGGAAGATTGAATGTAGAAGAGAACATCCCTTCAAAAAGGGATAGTCGGTAGGATTAGGAAGACAGTCGGTCGTTTTAGGAAGAAGAGTGAGTATATGATTTGGAACAAAAGTTCTTTAGCAATAGGATTTCAGTTAGAGAGTGAATGTATATGTCAGCACATATGAAGAGCCAGTCACGAGGATGAAGTGGGGAAAACATGTAGAAAAGAAGATATCAATAAAGATATTACAAAATCAGGGAAAGTATAAAGTGAGTGAGAGGATTAGACATTTTCAACAGGCTTGAGGTTGAATCTTAGAAAGAAACAAATATGAAGTCACCAATGATATTGACATTTGAGAGCATTAGGCACCCTGGACATGGATGTTTTTAGTAATCTATGTTCACTTTTCATTTAGGCTTTGCTTGGTTCAATCATAAGTGTAACATTTACATTTTTGTCCAGAATATTATTGTGATAATATGTATATGTAGATCAGGTGACATAAGTATTTCTTCCACCATTTTTGGTAGCAATATACTGAAGACATAAAATTAGTATTGGGCGTACAAAGAGGTGTACCCTATGTCTATGAATATAGAGATAAAGCATGAATAGACCATACTGTGAATAAGTATTATAACTTGTTCCAACTTAATATAATGGGATGAACTGATATCTGAAAAATTACTGGAAATCTTATATGCATATAAAATCATTCATTCCAACCAGTAATTCATCTAATGTCAATATTAGTGTTTTGGTTTATCATGAAGAGTGTGTGAGTTTTACTTCAAAAGTGATTATGGAAATCGAAAATAATGTGTTTGGAAAGAAGTCTCATGAAAAGACCAGTCAAGAAACCCTGACAATTCATGTGTTGTGAAGTAGGAAGTGATTAAAGTTTAAAGAAATGCCTACAAATTTGTGAACTTGTGGATGAAATACATATCTTATGATGAGCAAAAACTGAAGAAATAATAATGTACCAGTGTTGAATATAAATGAACATCATATTATATATCATGTCCCATTGGGATCTACTTGCATTGGTGATAGACTGGATCAGTTCCTGTAGAATTATTAACATTTGTATGCACCATTCACTGAAGTTAGTTTTCAGTACTAGGAAACAAATATGTATTTAAGGTGGATGAATATTTCTGAGACTAATATTTTGGAAAGTTTATTATAAATCCACATGCATGAACATGAATGAATTTAGAGAGTGTATATAAGACACATATATTTCATATTTTGAAAAATCTGGAGAGTGTATATATATATATATATATATATATATATATATACACAAAAAAAAAACACACAGACATTTAAAAGTAGCAATATATATGCCAATCGAAATTCATCTTTAAATATATATCATCCACAGATGCAAAAATATTTATTTTACTGAACATGTGTTTATGTATAATGATGTTCTAATAGGAAGTTCCCCTATAGGTGGAATTTTCAGTTCCAACAGCAATTTGGAGCAGTGATCTCTTCTCACAATTTGTATCTGCCAAGTCAGCCACCTCACAAAAATGTACATGTGATACCAGGTAGGATTCTATAAGTGCATATGAAAATACATGTGATGAATAGGCTAAAGAGAAAGGGAGACAGGAATTCATATATTTGTTTAAATTAAAAACACATGGTGAACTATTTCAATTAAAAATTGACTAGATTTATAACACCTACCATTTATCATGCAAAAGATAAGTCCAAGTATGCAGCATGCCTCCTCTGAACTGCTTGTATTTCTATTCTGTTTGGGTATTTTTCTCCATCATATTAGGATTAGTAGTCAGAGGATAGTAGGGTATGGGATAGTGTCAGGGATTCAGTATTTCAAATAGAAAATTGAAAATGAATGCAATGTGTATGCAAATATGTGCTACACAAATATCTTCCTACTCTCATCCAGAGCAATGCCTTGACATTACCTTCGCCCCATGTATGACACAATTAGAGGAGAAGAGTTAGAAAATCTGTGAATACATATCTGCAATGGAAACTGCTCAATTTTCACAAATTTGGAGAAGGTAGAGGAGTTTCCAAAATTAAGGGACAATGTAAACTCTCCACAAACATGGAGCTCTGCTGGCCTAAAGAGTTCTTAAGAAACTGCCTCTGAGGTTGGGCACATGAAATATATGTTGTTGTCAGGAGCTTTAGCTTCCATTGTAGTGAGACCATCCAAGCTGGGTCTGCATTTTTGTGACCTTTGTGAGCACATGGTTTCTTGTTTTCCAATGAACATGAGGCAGCATTGCTAAATTCTCTCTTTGTAGGTAAACTGTGACCAATGGGGGCTAAGTGTCTCCCCGTGTGCACTGTGAACCCATTTGGTCATCCTCCACTTTTCGTGCTGTTTCTTGCTGCTGCACTCGCAATTTGGCATTTGCTTCATGAAACAAGGAGTTCAACTGGGACACAGTGCTGGAGCGAGTTCTGTCACGTGTGGTGGGTCAGGGTCTGCAGGAAAATGCACCAACCATGCTTCTATCCCACCAGCTTGCCTCCTTGAGCATAGCAACCTGATTCTGAACATTGCCCTGAAACTCCTACATATAACAAGATGCCTTTTCAGAGAAGGGTCTGCTGGCTGCACCATATCAGTCATAATCCATTTGGAAGCCAAAGGCAGATCCACATGGCCAAACCACAGATTTTTTATCACACACCTGCCCACAACTTCTCTAGGTCCACTACTCAGCAGGCTCGAACTTACTTGCATCTCTTTTCTATACCATTTTCATGAAAACCAGTCAATCAAGGCACCTTCTGGTATATTCATAATCAGAAACAGGACATCCAAAGGTTTTCCAGTGCCACCTGCTCATGGGAATTTTAAACATTTCATGGTATTTATCTAACCATTTTTAAAGAATGAAGTTGGAGGCACTGTGGGTTTCAATTCATTCAGGAACCATTAAATTTTGAGGAAACTCATTTTAATGAAAGCTCTCGAGAACTCTCACAGGCAAGGCTTCCAAAAGAGTGGCCAAAAGTTCACATGAAGCCAGGCCCATTGAGGTCTACAATATAAGGTTCATGTTTGTTTTAACTCTCAACTATTGCTGCCAAGTCTTTCAGAATAAAATCATGTGATATCCTGGCTGAGATTCCCAGTGCTCTGTGGAAAGCAACCCTGGGTCAAGACTCATTTTCTAAGGACTACCCTCATGCGTGGCCTCCTAAAATCCCAACACAACTCATTGCAATACTTCTCTAAGATCAGTTCCAGAATGCAGTCTCTAAGGGTAATTATGCCATAGTTCCAGCCCACGTGGACCAATTCATCTCTTCCAACCGCCACACAAGTGACCACAATTAAAACCAAAACACTCCCACATGGACCTCATCTTCTTCCATATAGACACTCATCATCACCTCTGGCTGGAGGATTCTATGAGGGGCACAGCCCAAGACAATGTCCAAAAGAAGCTTCCTTACCCCTCATATGCCTAAAGGCCCGGACTCCCTTCCTGTGAACCAGGAGTGATCAAATAGGCCTGCCGTTAATACTGCTCCACTTCTGCAATTTGTGGCCTAGTGACTGTGGTGTTTAGATTCTTTTTGTAAATGGGAGTCATGAGAAAACCCAAGCACCTATGGGCTAGACTCTGCAAGGCTTTGAAGAACTCATTTGATCCAAAGGATCCCTATTCTCACTTGATGGAGGCAGGAACATTACAGAGGAAGACGAGAGACTCCATCCACAATGACCTCTCTTTTGGCCATTTTGGTTTTGGATGCACACATGGGATCCTTCTTTAGACCCATCAGGTGCTGAGAATCAAAGCCACAGCCTCACACAGGGCCAAGAGGCTGATTCAGACACATCCCATTCTAAAGCAATTAAGCAAAGAGCCCAAGGTGATGCCCATTCATTTTCATTTGAAAACTGTTTTCTTCAGGCTTCAAAAAGGGGTGGCCTGAGTCAAAGAACTTCCTGACATTCAGGGCAACAGACAAATAGGTAAGCAAAAGACCCAAAGCAGGGTTTCTCCATTGAGACTCTCCTGGTCCCAATGATATCTGTGTTTTCTGACATGCTCTCATTCCCTTCAGCTATCCAGTACATAGCCATGTCACAGATCTTGGAGGTGGTTCATATGGTGGACATAAAATCATAAGCCTATTCTGAAGAGTGGCCATAATTCTACGAAGAAAACAGGAACTTTGGAAGATAGTAGGTGTTGCACATCCATAAGGCAATCCACAGTCCATTCATAAATTAGGCAGGATGAATGCTGAGAAGCTTTCTACTAGACATGACAAATCCATTGATGCATTCTCTTTTCTAATGTCTACAACCACAGACACGGCGGGATACACAGACATAGAAACACTTGCCTTGTCAAAGCACTCAGTAGACACAGTCCCTTCCAAACCAAACAAACTGCCTTTCCTACCTATTCTCAGAACATGAGACAAAACCACAAACTCACACCCACAACCACAAAGGCACCTCCTTCCTCCAAGTAGGTATGTGACTATCTGGAGAGCCCTCTGACTGGTGGACCATTTTATGTTCCCCCGAAATGGCCTGTCCTGCCTCAGATCAGGTCTCTTTGGCTAACTCTGTGAAATTGTCCGGGACCAGCAGTGAGACACTACCTGCTTTCTCAGGAAAGGCCCCTCTTCAGAGCTCACCTGGCATTTGGCCATACTCACATCAGTATTTACCAAGAAAGACGGACTCTGTCCTCTGTAAATCTAAACAAGTGAGCCCACTGGGACTGGAACTGGGACTGCCTCTGGGTGCCTGGATTCCAAGTTTAGAGTGTTCCTTCACCAAGAAAATTAGATGAGGTCACTTCTTTCTGGAACTGATTGAATTTGCTGCCTTTGCAACCACTTTGTCCTAACAGTTGCTTCCAAGGGTCTCATGAGATGGAGGCTGCCCCTATTTCCTGTTACAATTTCACAAGATAGAAAGTTATATCAACCATAGGCACCTGGGAACAGCTCTCTACATAGGCCTGGTTTGGTCCATCTTCTCTACATTAAGAAGATAGAGAGGGATCCAACATGGCGGCCGGCGAGGAAGCTGCACTTTCAATATCTCCACATTAACGGGATCAGAAACACCAATTAAAACAGCTACATTCTACCTACTGAGGATCTTCTAGCAAAACTCCGTTGAAAGGAGACCTGCCGAGAATTAGTAAGTTTATTAGACGTGACAGTTTGCCCCAGACAAGTGAAACTTGACCGGCAGCGCGGGCTCAGAGTCCAATCCCGCGGCCACCCGCCGCTTCTGCAAGCAGCAGGCAGCCCAGAGCAGCACGGCAGAAGGGTCCCCGCCCGGCCAGCAGACAGCTCCCGCCATCCCGGCTACCCTGGCGGCCCTGCTCTCGCTCGGCGAACAGCCACCCCACCCGGCTGGTTCTTAGCCACGTGGCTGCAGTCACCCGGCTTTACAAGCGGCCCCCGGCGGCTCTGCTCGGAGAGAAGGGTCCCCGCCCGGCTGGCAGACAGCTCCCGCCATTCCACTCTTGTTCTGCAAACAGCCACCCCGCCCGCCTGGTTCTTAGCCACACGGCTGCAGCCACCCGGCTTTACAAGCACCCCCGGCGGCAGCATCCCTTTATGTTCAAAACTCTAGAAAAACTAGGGATAACAGGAACATACCTCAACATTGTAAAAGCAATCTATGCTAAGCCTCAGGCTAGCATCATTCTGAATGGAGAAAAACTGAAGGCATTCCCTCTAAAATCTGGAACAAGACAGGGATGCCCTCTCTCACCAGTTCTGTTCAACATAGTTCTCGAATCACTGGCCAGAGCAATTAGACAGACGAAAGAAATTAAAGGCATAAAAATAGGAAAAGAAGAACTCAAATTATCACTATTTGCAGATGACATGATTCTATACCTAGAAGACCCAAAAGGGTCTACAAAGAAACTATTAGAGCTAATAAATGAATTCAGCAAAGTGGCAGGATATAAAATCAACACGCATAAATCAAAGGCATTCCTGTATATCAGCAACAAATCCTCTGAAATGGAAATGAGGACAACCACCCCATTCACAATATCCTCAAAGAAAATAAAATACTTGGGAATCAACCTAACAAAAGAGGTGAAAGACTTATACAATGAAAACTACAGAACCCTAAAGAGAGAAATAGAAGTAGATCTTAGAAGATGGAAAAATATACCCTGTTCATGGATAGGTAGAAGTAACATCATCAAAATGGCGATATTACCAAAAGTTCTCCATAGGTTTAATGCAATGCCAATCAAAATCCCAATGGCATTTCTTGTAGAAATAGAGAAAGCAATCATGAAATTCATATGGAAAAATAAAAGACCCAGAATAGCAAAAACAATTCTAAGCAGGAAATGTGAATCAGGCGGTATAGCTATACCAGACTTCAAACTATACTACAGAGCAATAGTAACAAAAACAGCATGGTACTGGTACCAAAACAGGCAGGTGGACCAATGGTACAGAATAGAGGACACAGAAACCAATCCACAAAACTACAACTATCTTATATTTGATAAAGGGGCTAAAAGCATGAAATGGAAGAAGGATAGCATCTTCAACAAATGGTGTTGGGAAAACTGGAAATCCATATGCAACAAAATGAAACTGAATCCCTTTCTCTCGCCATGCACAAAAGTTAACTCAAAGTGGATCAAGGAACTTGATATCAAATCAGAGACATGGCGTCTGATAGAAGAAAAAGTTGGCTATGATCTACATACTGTGGGGTCGGGCTCCAAATTCCTCAATAAGACACCCATAGCACAACAGTTAATAACTAGAATCAACAAATGCGACTTACTCAAACTAAAAAGTTTTTTCTCAGCAAAAGAAACAATAAGAGAGGTAAATAGGGAGCCTACGTCCTGGGAACAAATCTTTACTCCTCACACTTCAGACAGAGCCCTAATATCCAGATTATACAAAGAACTAAAAAAATTAGACAATGAGATAACGAATAACCCAATCAACAAATGGGCCAAGGACCTGAACAGAAATTTCTCAGAGGAGGACATACAATCAATCAACAAGTATATGAAAAAATGCTCACCATCTCTAGCAGTCAGAGAAATGCAAATCAAAACCACCCTAAGATACCATCTCACTCCAGTAAGATTGGCAGCCATTTGGAAGTCAAACAGCAACAAGTGCTGGCGAGGATGTGGGGAAAAGGGTACTCTTGTACATTGGTGGTGGGACTGCAAATTGGTGCGGCCAATTTGGAAAGCAGTATGGAGATTTCTTGGAAAGCTCGGAATGGAACCACCATTTGATCCAGCTATTCCACTACTCGGTCTATTCCCTAAAGACCTAAAAAGAGCACACTATAGGGACACTGCTACATCCATGTTCATAGCAGCACAATTCACAATAGCAAGACTGTGGAACCAACCTAGATGCCCTTCAATAGACGAATGGATAAAAAAATGTGGCATTTATACACAATGGAGTATTACTCTGCATTAAGAAATGACAAAATCATAGAATTTGGAGGGAAATGGATGGCATTAGAGCAGATTATGCTAAGTGAAGCTAGCCAATCCCTCAAAAACAAATGCCAAATGTCTTCTTTGATATAAGGAGAGTAACTAAGAACAGAGTAGGGAAGAAGAGCATGAGAAGAAGATTAACATTAAACAGGGATGAGAGGTGGGAGGGAAAGGGAGAGAGAAGGGAAATTGCATGTAAATGGAAGGAGACCCTCAGGGGTATACAAAATTACATACAAGAGGAAGTGAGGGGAAAGGAGGGAAAATATAAGGGGGAAAAATGAATTACAGTAGAGGGGGTAGAGAGAGAAGAGGGGAGGGGAGGGGGGAGGGGTGATAGTAGAGGATAGGAAAGGCAGCAGAATACAACAGACTCCAGAATGGCAATATGTAAATCAATGGTTGTGCAACTGAAGTGATTCTGCAATCTGTATATGGGGTAAAAATGGGAGTTCATATCCCACTTGAATCAAAGTGTGAAATATGATATATCAAGAACTATGTAATGTTTTGAACAACCTACAATAAAAATTAATTAAAAAAAAAAAGATAGAGGCTGATTCAGACACATCCCTTCGTCATGACCAGGTTGTTTGCAATTGAAGATGACTTTTTCTCTCTCAGGTACTTCATAGTTCCCTATATCTTCTCCAGGGATTATATCTGCATAGACCTTTGAGCTTCTCAGCAGGTGAAAGTCTCCCTACATTTTTGTATTGTAAGACCAACTCAGTCCTGCTCTTTTGTAAAGATAGATTGAGGGAACAGTATATGGTTAGGGTTAATAACAGGTTCGATTTGTGTTAGGAATCATTCTGCTGGATGAATAAGAATATTGGGATCCTGTGGTATTTATAAGAATAAAGAGGTGAAATATAAGTATGACAATGGAATTCTAGATAAGATTTGAAGCCCAGAAGTGCACTGGGCACTGGAGTGGGAAACTTAGCTTTGAACAATGTTCTGCACAGATATCACAGATAAATCGATATATAATGGCAAAGGACCATGTACCTTGGTTGATTGAATGTGTAAGAAAACATCCAGTCAAAAAGGGATAGTCGGTAGGATTAGGAAGATAGTGTAGGTTTAGATAGAAGAGTGAGAATAGGATTTGGACCAAAAGTACTTTAGAAATAGAGTTTTGGTTAGAGAGTGAATGTAAATGTCAGCACATGTGAAGAGTTGGTCACAGTGATGAACTGGAAAAAATATGTAGGAAAGCATTTATCAATAGAAACATTAGGAAATCAGGCAAAGTATAAAGTGAGTGATAGGATTAGACATTTTCAACATGTTGAGATTTAATATATAATCTTAGGAAGAAACAAATATGTAGTCACCGACAGGATAGACATTTGAGAGCATTAGGCAACCTGGACATGGATGGTTTTAGTAATCCATGCTCACTTCCTATTTAGGATTTGGTACAATCATAAGTGTGACATTTGCGTTTTGTGTCCAGAATATTACACTGAAAAAATGTATATTTATATCAGGTGACATGAGTATTTCTTCCACCATTTCTGGAAGCAATATGTTGAAGACATATAAATTAGTATTGGGGGTACAAATACGTGAACCCTGTGTCTCTGAATATAGAGAAAATGTATGAATAGACAATAGTGTGAATAAAGAATATAATTGGTTTCAACTTTAAAAAATGGATTGAAGTTATATCTGCAAATATAAAGAAAATTTTATATTGATAAACATACATTCATTCAAACCAATTATACATCTATTTGTAATATTAGGGTTATGGTTTATCATAAAGGGTGTGAGTTTTGCTTCAAAATTGATCATGGAAATCGAAAATAATGTGTTTGGGTAGAAGTCACATGAAAAGACCAGTCAAGACACCTGGAGGAATACATGTGCTCTGAAGCAGGAATTGATTGAAAGTGAAATAAATGCCCATAAATTTGTGAATTTGTGGATGAAATATATATCCTATGATGTCCATAATACGAATAAATATTAATATACCAGGGTTTAATAAAAATGAACGTCAAAATGCACAGCTTGTCATATCAGAATCGAGGTGCATTGATGTTAAACTTGGTCAGTTACTGTAGAAATATTAGTTAAATCTGTTTTTCAGGTGGATGAATATTTCTGAGAATAATCTTGTGAAAAGTTGATTATAAATCCAAGTCCATGAACATGAATAAATTTAGCGAGTGTAAATAAGACACATATATTTCATATTTTCAAAAATCTGGAGTGTGTATATATATATATATATATATATATATATATATATATATATATATATATATATTTACACAAAACACACACACAGACATTAAAAAGTAGCAATATATATGCCACTCAAAATTCATCTATAAATATATATCATCCAAAGATGCAAAAATATTTATTTTACTGAACATGAGTTTATGTATAATGTTTTTCTACTAGGAAGCTCCCCTATAGGTGGAATTTTCAGTTCCAACAACGATTTGGAGGAGTGATCTCTTCTCACAATTTGTATCTACCAAGTCAGCCAACTCACAAAAATGTACATGTGATACCAGGTAGGATACTATAAATGCATATAAAAATACATGTGATGAATAGGCTACAGAGAAAGGGACAGGAATTCATATATTTGTTAATTTTAAAAACACATGGAGAACTATTTCAATTGAAAATTGACCAGATTTATAACACCTACCATTTATCATGCAAAAGGCAAGTCCAAATATACAACATGCCTCCTCTGAAATGCTTGTATTTCTATTCTGTTTGCGTTACTTTTCTCCATCATATTAGGATTAGTAGTCAGAGTCTAGTAGGGTATGTGAATATTTCTGAGAATAATCTTGTGAAAAGATGATTATAAATCCACATTCATGAATATGAAAAATTTAGGAAGTGTAAAATAATACACATATATTTCATATTTTGAAAAATCTGGAGAGTGTGTGTGTGTGTATATATATATATATATATATATATATATATATATATATATATATATACACACACACAAACATTCACAGACATTAAAAAGTAGCATTATATGCCAATTTAAAATCACCATGAAATATATATCATCCACAGATCCAAATAAATTCATTTTACTGAACATCGATTTATGTATAATGTTGTTCAACTAGGAAGCTCACCCACAGGTTGAATTTTCAGTTCCAACAGCGTTTAGGAGGAGTGATCCCTTTTCACAATTTGTATCTGCCAATTCAGCCACCACACAAGAATGTACGTGTGGTAACAGGTAGGATTCTAAATGTGCATATAAAAATACAGGTGCTGAATAGGCTTCAGAGTAAGGGAGACAGGAATTCACATATTTCTTAACTTTTAAAATACATGGAGAACTATTTCAAAAAAAATTGACAAGATTTAAAACTCCTACACTATATAATTCAAAAGGCAAGCCCAACTATCCACCATGCCTCCTCTGAACTGCTTGTAGTTCTATTCTTTTGGGGGTATTTTTCTCCAACATATTAGGATTAGTAGTCAGAGTCTAGTAGGGTATGTGTTAATGTCAGTGATTCAGTATTTTGAATGGAAAATAGGAAAATGAATCCAATGTGTATGCAAATATGTGCTTCAGAAAAATCTTCCCACTCTCATCCAGAACAATCCCTTGACATTACCTTCGCCCCAAGTAAGACACAATTAGAGGAAAAGAGATAGAAAATATGTGAATACATATCTGAAATGGAATTTGATCAGGAGTTCACAACCATGGAGGTGGTAGAGGAGTTTTCAAAAGTAAGGGACAGGGTAAGCACTCCACAATCACAGAGCTCTGCTGGCCTAAAGACTTCTTGAGAAACTGCCTCTGAGTTTGGGCACTTGAAATATATGTTGTTTTCAGGAGCTTTTGCTTCCTTCTAGTGAGACGATCAAAGCTGGGTCAGCATCTATGTGACCTGGAGGACATAAATTGTAATATTCCAATGAACATGAGGGAGCAGTGCTGAATTCTCTCTTTGTAGGTATACTATGGCCACTTGGGGCTAAGTGTGTCCCCGCATGGACTGTATATTCATTTGTTCCTCTTCCACTCTTCATTGTGTTTCTTGCTGCTGCACTGCGACTTTGGTATTTGCTTCACGAAATACATGGAGTTCAACTGGGACACAGTGGTCTAAGTGTCTGCCCGTGTGGACTGTGAAGCCATTTAGTAATCCTCCACTTTTCCTGGTGTTTCTTGCTGCTGCACTGCGAGTTTTGTATTTGCTTCATGAAATACAAGGAGTTCAACTGGGACACAGTGCTGGAGGGAGTTCTATCACATGTGGTGGCTCACACATGAGCATTCATGAAACCGGCCTCTATACCACATAGCTTGCTCCCTTGACCATAGCAACCTGATTCTGTAAATTACCCTAAAACCTCTCCATATAACAAGATGTGTTTACTTATAATGGTCTCCTGGCTGCACCATGTTCGTCTCATGACATTTGGAATCCTAAGGCAGATCCACATGGCCCCATCACAGATGTTTTATCACACACCTGCCTACCGCTGCTCTAGGCCCTCTACTCATCAGGCTCCAAATTACTGGCATCTCGGTTCTACACCATTTTCATTAAACCCAATCAATCAAGGCACTGTCTGGTACACTCATGATCAGAAATAGGACATCCAAAGGTTCTGTATGCCACCTGTTCATGGGAATTTAAAAAAATTAAACTATTTATCTAGCCATTTATCAAGGATGAAGTTGGAGGCACAGTGGATTTCAATTCATGCAGGAACCATTAAATGGTGAGT
Source organism: Callospermophilus lateralis (assembly GCF_048772815.1). Lineage (NCBI taxonomy): Eukaryota > Metazoa > Chordata > Mammalia > Rodentia > Sciuridae > Callospermophilus > Callospermophilus lateralis. The sequence goes on from NW_027517343.1 coordinate 2,634,869, forward strand.
ATGATCATTTCAATGAAAACTCTGGAGAACTCTCACAGGCAAGGCTTCCCAAAGAGTGTCCAAAAGGTCACCTGAAGCCAGGCTCATTGAGGTCTACAATTGAAATCCATGAGTGTTTTGATCTCAACTATGGCTGCCAAGTCTTTCAGAATAAAATCTTGTGGTATCCTGACTGAGATTCCCAGTGCTCTGTGGAAAGCTACCCTGGGCCTACATCTCAGGTTCCAAGGGCGACTCTCAGGCATGGCCTCCTCAAATCCCAACACAACTCATGGCAATACTTCACTAAGCTCAGTTCCAGGACACAGTGTCTAAAAGGAGTCACACCAGAGTTCAGGCCCAGGAGGACCCAGTAATCTCTTCCAGCTACAACACATATGACCACAATTTAAATCAAAACACTCCCACATGGGCCTCATCTTCTTCTACACAGACACGCATCATTACCTCTGGCTGGAAGTTTCCATGGGGGGTGCAGCCCAAGACAGTGTCCAAAATAAGCTCCATTGCCCCTCATTTGCCAAAAGTCAGGGTGGCCTAAACACCCTTCCTTTGAACCAGGAGTGATCAAATAAGCCTGCCTTTAATACTGCTCTGCTTCTCCAATTTGAGGCCTAATGACTGTCAGGTGTAGATTTTCTATGTGATTTGGAGTCATGAGAAAACCCAAGCACCTATGGGCTATCCACTGTAGGGCTTTGAAGAACTCATTTGACCCAAATGATCCCTATTCTCACTTGACGGAAGTCAGGAACTGAAAAGGTCGGGCGAACTTCGGAGGAAAAGACCACCAAGAGACTTTCTCATGCCACAGCAAAGGGTTTATTGGGGGTCCAGCATGCTGAGGCTCAGAGCTCACTTCAGAGGAGCAAAGAACAAAGAGTCCCGAGAACAACTTGAGCAGAGTTTATATACATTCTTTAGAGAGGGCAGGGACTTTACATACATCATAGCCTCCTTTAGAAAATCATCATATACCACGGGAAAATCAAATAATAACTCTAAAACATGATTAGCACATTCATTGGCGGGAACAGTTTGGGCAGCGGGTGATTGGTCAGCCGTGAGAAGGAGTATACATTTAAACTGATTGGTTGAAGCACTGAGATGTATACGTGCAGATCTGCATGGTTTCTGGGAAGGGGTGGTTAAGTAACGAGGTGGTCAGGGAAGATTTCAACACACATCTAATGGGAAGATCCGGGAATTGTCTTAAGTGCCACAGGAATTTCAGGTTCTGAGTGCAGCTTGGAAAATGTACAAAACCTGGTTCTTTACGTTTCAATTTCAATTTCTTTTATTCTTTCATTTCCCACCCCTCTTTCTGACTACTTTTAATCTTAAAAGTAATGAATCAAAATTATTGTGGGGTTTCACATTCTATTCCAACCAGTGCAGCATATTTCTGTCTGATTATCATGAGTTTCACCTGCCTAATCTGAGCCTGGAGAAAGGAAACTATGTGGTTAAGCAAACAAGGTCCCACAGTTAGCAACACCATAAGGATGATCAGGGGTCCAGCTAAGTCTGATATTAGTGTAGTTACCAGGGGTACTGGGTTAACCATGACTCAAAGCACCCTTGTTGAATCTCCCATTCTCTCTGGCGCTCTTCAAGGTATTTTCTTAATTTACTCATGAATTATTTTGCAACTCCAATATGGTCAGCATAAAAACAACATTCTTCTCTCAGTGCAACACAGAGGCCCTTTCCCTCATCAAGAGAAGGTCTAATCCTCACCTGTTCTGTAAAACAACTTCAGAGAGAGAGGTTAAGGATTCCTGCAAAGCTGTGATGGAGGCCTCTAACGTCTTCAAGTCTTGATTTATTGCTGTTTCTAATTGGGCCATTTGTTGTTAACCACGCATCATAGAAGCTGTTCCCATACCCACTCCTGCAGCAGCTCCTATCCCCAATAGGATGGCTAGAGTAAGGGACAATGGTTCCCCTTGATATCGGGTTGTTTGTCCCCCTAGTAGACCTTCAAATGATTAGGCATTATGATAGAGTACCCTGGAGAGTATCTGCACCATTACACAATAATTTACAGGGCTGTCAAAGACCTGGGCTGAAATACAAGGAGTTCTGACTGTGTGGAGTTCAGTACCATAAAGGTTCCTTTAATTAGTTTCCAGGGGGAGGAGTCAGATGTACTCTGGACTGGGGAAGTAGGCAAAGACGGAATCCAGGAAGTATTAGATGGTAGAGGGGTTCTGGTAGATCTAGGCATGGAAGGTTTAGGAGGCTTAATTCCTGGCTTGAGGGGATTGGGTCCTATTGCTGTGGGATTTTCTTTCTTTTTAAGCCAGACGGTGAACCAGAGACCAAATTCATCACCTGGGCCATAAATATAGAATCGCATTCCCCACGTATTTCCCATAGGCCAGGTTTTTCTGAGGTAGCCCCTTCCTTTGGAAGTGAAAGTTATATTGAGGGGGTAACATAGAGTATTCTTTCCACAGCGAGTTTTTGACACCACTGGGCTAGCAGCACATTTCTTGGGATCAATCCAGGTGTCATTTCATCCTACCGGAATCATACCTTTCTGGGGAGTTTGGGTTCCACCATGCAGCTTTCGTTTGTTCACAACCCCAAGATCTACAATAAAAGTCACTGGGTCCTCCACAGGTTTGGGCCTGTTTTATGACTTTGGAAATCAGGTGGGCACACATAATAGTCAAGACTGGCTAGTTTACACCTGAGCTGGGGGAGATGACATCCATAATTCATGGGTTAAGGTGGTCTATGTTGCCCTGGTTAGGGTTTGAGTGGGATCTGTGTGGGGTCCTCTATGTCAGGGAGATTCCAGTCAGGGAAGCCTATGGCAAGCTGACAAATGTCCGGGTGGAGAGATGGCCACCAAGTCCATAAGGTGGCTGTTTGTGAAATAGATCACACTACTTGCCCATTAGGATTCATTACTTGCCCTTGTTGCTGAGCACGCTGATGGGGATTAGGGCTGCTGGTGGTCATGGGAAGAGTCCATAGCCCTACCCACATGACGGACACGCAACTTGAGATGGATACCAGTCTGTAGAAGTTTCCAGCCAGAGTCTGTACAGGGCTCAGGCATGAGATGGGAGGCATTGATCCAGGAAGTGATCCCATCCACTTTCACCACTGTGGGTGTTATAAGCAGCACCTGGTATGGTCCTTTCCAGTGGAGTTCCAGGGATGACACCTGACGCCATCTCACGTAGACGAAGCCTCCCACTTGATATCAATGTGGGGTTCCCTCGTCTCCAGTCTGATAAGCAGAGGCCAAATGTTTCCACAGGTATCGCTGGGTGCTGGGTTTGTTAAAGGGCTTTAAATCTGTCAAGCAAGGGGGTGTGAAAGGAATCATTAAGTCTCATAGTTGGGATTAGGTCCCCTACTGGAGCAAGGGCACCATTGAGAATTTCATAAGAGGTGAGGTTACACAAAGAGGCGGAGGGGGTATTTCTTTCACAAAACAGTGCATAAGGTTGGAGCATAGTCCAATTTTTTATGCCAGTATCCAAGCTTAATTTTGTTAAGTACTCTTTGATGGTTCTATTCATCCTTTCTACCTGTCCTGAGCTCTAGGGTCTATAAGCACAATGTAACTTCCAATTAATCCCCAGGGTCCTGGCAAATCCCTTACTTTCCTGGGGCATGAATGCCGGTCCGTTAGCAGACCCTATTACCTTAGGCAGGCCGAACCTTGGAAAAATGTCTTCTACGATCTTTTTGACTACCATCTGAGCTGTTTCTTTCTTCATGGGGAAGGCTTCGACCCATCCTGAAAAAGTATCTACAAAGACTAGGAGATATTTAAGTTCATACCTTGCTGGCTTAATTTCAGTAAAGTTCAATTCCCAGAATTGTCCTTGTCTGGTTCCTCATAAGCGCTTCCCTGCAGGAAGCTTGGATGGGTAAGCATTAACTACTTGGCAGACTTGACAAGCTCTAGTCACCTGCTCAGCTATTTCTTTCCTCTGTGAGTCAGTCAATAATAAGTCCTTTCTCCGGTCCTTTAAGAGTGCCTATATCTTCTCTGAGTCTAAGTGGGTGAGCTGGTGTACGTCTTTGACATAAAGGTGGGCTTTTTGAAATTGTAAACTTGGCTCTGTAGGATCCCAGAGTTCTGTATCTGTCTCCTCAGATGATAAGTTGCCTGAATGTTCCGGTGCGGCCAAGTCTCCTGATTGTTGTTCCCCCTGGTGTGGAAAAAGTTAACACAGTCACTCCATTTAGGGCTGCCAATTAAGCTTCCTCATCTGCCCTTCTTTTTCCAACCGCCACGGGTTCGTTTCCCTTCTGGTGCCCTGGGAAGTGCACTATAGCTAGTTCCTTAGGGCCCTGCACTGCTGAGAGAAGTTGGAGGATCTCATCTTTGTTCTTTATTTCTTTCCAGGTGGAGGTTAATAACCCCCTTTGCTGGTAAATAGCCCCGTGCACATTTGCAGTGGCAAATGCATAGTGGCTATCAGTGTATATGGTGGCCCTTTTGCCTGTTGCTAGTTCCAATACTTTCGTAAGGGCAATCAGTTCTGCTTTTTGGGCTGATGTCAGTTCTGGGAGACCAGAGGAACAGATGACATTAATTTTGCTAACTACTGCTTCTCCAGCCCACAGCTTACCATCTTGGAGGAAGCTGCTGCCATCCATAAACCATACAACTTCAGGGCAAGGCAGTGGCTGATCCTTCATGTCTCGTCGTATACTGGTTTCCTCTGCCAGTATGTGTTGACACTCATGAGCGACGGGTCTTGATGATTCTTCTGGCAGCAGTGTTGCCGGGTTGAGTGGAGCAGCGGGTCCCAGCGTGATTCTGTCTTTGTCAAGCAAGAGGTTCTGGTAGTGGGTTATTCTAGAGTTTGATAGCCACATCTCTGGAGGCTGACAGATGATGCACTCCAGGGCATGGGGGACTATAATCGTTAGCTTCTGTCCCAACGTTAATTTATCAGCATCTTTTATTAGAAGGGCTGCCGCTGCTATAGCTCTTAAGCAATGGGGCGACCCACTAGCCACTGGGTCCAGTTTATTTGATAAGTATTCTACCGGCCTTTTCCAAGGTCCCAAAGCCTCAGTGAGCACAACCCGTGCTATTCCTTTCTTTTCCTCGATGTAGAGACTGAAGGGTTTTTCTATATCTGGGAGTGCTAAGGCCGGAGCAGATAGCAGCACCTTTTTTCTGACATTATCAAAAGCTTGTTGGTGCTCAGGGGTCCATTGGAAGTGGGCATCCCCCTTTATCAGCGGGTATAACGGGGCAGCCAGAGACGCGAACCCAGGAATCCATAACCTGCAAAAGCCGGCAGTCCCAAGAAACTCCCTGAGTTGTCTCTTATTAGATGGGGGCAGTATCTGCACAAAGGTTCGTTTTGTGGGCTCAGTGAGTCATCCTTTGCCACCCCTAAGAGAATAACCCAGGAAGATTACTTCTTGCTGACAAATTTGGGCCTTTTTGGCAGAAGCCCTATATCCAAGCCGAGCAAGCTTGGAAAATAATGCTTGGGTCCCAGACTCATAGTTCTCTTTGGTGTCGGCTGCCAGTAGCAGACCATCCACATATTGGAGTATGGTGACATCGGGGTGTGCAGTTTTGAAGTCATTGAAGTCCTTGTGGAGAGGTTCATCAAAGAGAGTGGGAGAGTTTTTGAACCCCTGTGGGAGTCTAGTCCAGGTTAGTTGGACAGATGTTCCTTTTTCGGGGTCTATCCACTCAAAAGCAAACAGCAACTGACTGTCCTTATGTACGGGCAAGCAAAAGTGAGCATCTTTTAAATCTAGCACAGTGTACCATTCCTGCTCCAGATTCAGAGCGCTAAGCAAATTATATGGATTCGGTACAGTGGGGTGAATGTCCTGCATTCTGTTGTTGATCTCTCTTAGGTATTGAAGCGTCCGGTAGTCCCCAGTTCCTGGCTTTCTTACTGGTAGCAGGGGGATATTCTAGGACAAATGACAGGGCCTTAAGACCCCAAGAGCCAGGTATTTCTGAATATGGGCCCTTATCCCATCCTTAGCTTCTTTGATTAGAGGATATTGTTTAACACTGATTGGAGAGATAGAGGCTTTTAATTCTACTACTATTGGAGGTTGTTATATGGCTAGACCTAACCCAGCAGTTTCTGCCCAGGCATTAGGATAATCTTTTATCCATTTCTGGGGTAGTTTGCCTGTTTGATCAGTCCTAGGAGGCGCGAAGTGTTGATGTTCATCTTCTACAGATGTTGTCAAAGCCATGACTATGGGAGTTTTTACTGAAGGCTTTAGAAACTCCACTTGGGGACCATCAGGGTTAAAGGTTATTCTAGCCCAGAGTTTGGTAAGCAGATCCCAGCCCATCAATGGGGCTGGGCATTATTGGATAACTTGGAAAGCGTGGTGGACTTTTCCATTTCCTAGGTCCATAGTCCTCTTAGTTGTCCCAGCCCAATATCTACTGCCATTAGTACCTTTAACAGGGGACCATTTATTTGATAGGGGGCCCAGTGGGGTCTTAAAGGTTGATTATACTGCTCCTGTATCCACTTCAAAGTTCACTGGGGTCCCCTCCACTTTAAATGTTACCCTGAGCTCGGAGAGGGGATCCGAGCCCCGACTTTCCTAGTCCTCTTCTAGAGTCAGCACGGCGGACTGGCATCTCTGCTTCTTTTGGGGGCACTCTTTGGCCTAGTGTCCTGTTTTCTTTACAGTAGGCACACTGATCTGAGGCCAGGGGCAGCCATTGGCGGGGGCCCAGGTATCCCTTTCTGTCTCCCTGCTTTTTAACTTCTGGCATATTTGGTGCTCTGACCAGAACCTTAGTCAATGCTTTAGTCTGCCTTTTGCTCCTTTCATCCTCCTTTTGTTCCCTTTCCGTCTCTCTCCTCTGTTCCCTTTCCTCCTCAGTTTCTCTCTTATAATATACTTTCTCAGCATCTCTTACTAAATCTCTCAAGGTCTTATCTTGTAATACATCTAGACGTTGTAACTTTCTCTTAATATCTAGGGCAGCCTGCTCGATAAAGGCCATTGCAACAGATGCTTGTTCATCCTCTGCCTGAGGATCAAAAGGAGTATATTTCCTATATGCTTCCATAATTCTCTCCAGAAACATAGAGGGAGACTCATTAGGCCCTTGGATAATCTCTCTTACCTTGGCCAAATTAGTCGGCCCTCTGGCGGCCACTCGGAGACCCGCTATTAGAGTCTGGCGATAAGTGGACAGATGCTACCTACATTTAAAGGTGTTTGGGTGCCAGTTGGATCGGTTCATTGGCCCGTAGGGACGGAGAGGAAGCATCATAGGGGCTTCCGAGTTTTCTATTATCCGTCACCGGCGGGTTCCTTTAGGTGGCCCAGCTTCCTCCAGGGGAGGAGGGGTTGCTGCTGCTGCAGAGAAGTCCCCTGGAGTGCTTGGGTCTGGCCCAATTGCCTCTAGCGGCGGAGAGGCTGAGTCAGCGGCGAGAATATCATCTGGAACGTGTTGGGGGTTGGAGAGCGAGGGTAGAGGATAAGGAGGGGGAGGAGTGTCCAGTCTTGTGACTCAGGGAAAATGGAAGGAAGAGGGGGAGGAGTGGAAGGTTTGAATGATAGGATGCTGGGGGAAGGGGTATATGGCTGTTGATCTAGGTGGCCAGTTGGCCCCGGCTGAAAGACAATATCTCTGACTTTTCGAATTAGAGGGAAGTAGAAGGATCCTTCTGGGGGGCCACCTGACTCCGAGAATGGGCCATTCTGAAGCACAGAGAATCTGCCAGGTACGGCATTTTACTGAAAAAGAAAGATTCTGGGCCCTTGAGCGGACATCAGTCCAATGATCAAGTGTCAGGGACAGAGAAGTGGAAGTGCTTTGTCCCATAATGAGAGTTACTCAAACAGGGACAGTGAAGACACAAACGCAACACAGACAAAGACAAACAGCAAACGTTTAACATGAGTCCAAGACAAAGATTAGAACTGAGTAACTGCCAAAACCTGATGGGTTAGACAATAAAGACAGCCCATAAACTCAACATGACTTCAGAACAATGACCAAAACTGAGTAGCCGGCAAAACCTGATGGGCTGGCGAACCGAATCCTGAAGCAAAATATAAACGAGTTGAGGAAATTAGTATTCCTTGATTTCTCTAGTCCTCTGGAGTGTCCCCCAGGAACGTGGCCTGTAGCTCTGTGACACATCTGTCAGCCACCATCAGAGAGAGCTATTGCTCTTCACTGACAGCCACTTTGCCAATCCATAACCTGAAACCCAAAACCAGAAAGAGGTGCCTTACTTACCCCGAGAGAAAAAGTCCATTGGGGTCTTTCGTCCGCCGCTGCCGGATATCTCACCTGGGGCCTCCAGATGAATAGGTGGGGCGAACGTCAGAGAAAAAGACCACCAAGAGGCTTTCTCATGCAACAGCAAAGGTTTTATTGGGGGTCCAGCATGCTGGGGCTCAGAGCTCACTTTAGAGGAGCAAAGAACAAAGAGCCCTGAGAACAACTTGAGCAGAGTTTATATACATTCTTTAGAGAGGGCAGGGACTTTACATACATCATTGCCTCCTTTAGCAATTCATCATATACCATGGGAAAATCAAATAACAACTCTAAAGCATGATTAGCACTTTCATTTGCGGGAACAATTCGGGCAGGGGGTGATTGGTCAGCCCTAAGAAGGGGTATACATTTAAACTGATTGGTTGAATACCTGAGATGTATACTTGCTGAGCTGCAGGGATTCTGGGAAAGGGTTGTTAAGTAACTAGGTAGTCAGGGAAGATTTCAACAGACATCTAATGGGCAGAACCGGGAATTGTCTAAACTGCCACAGGAAAGTGCAGCTTGGAAAGTTTACAAACCTGGTTCTTTACATTTCAATTTCAATTTCAATTTCTTTTATTCTTTCAGAACCTTACAGAGAAAGGCAAGAGACTTAATCCACAATGACTGCTCTTTTGGCCATTTTGGTTTTGGATGCACACATGGGATCTTTCTTTCGATCCATCTGGTGCTGATAATCTAAGTCACAGCCTCACACAGGGCCAAGAGGGTAATTAAGACACAACCATTTTCAAAGCAATTACTACTCTGAGGTCAGTTACAGAACTCAGTCTCTGAGGAGAATCACACCAGTGTTCAAGGCTAGGTGCACCCAGTCATCTTTTCCAACCACCACATAAATGACCACAATTAAAACCAAAACAATCCCACATGGCCCTCATCTTCTTCCATAGAGTCACTCATCATAACCTCTGGCTGGAGGATTCCTTGAATGGCGCAGCTCAAGAGAGTGTCCAAAATAAGCTTCCTTGCCCCTCATTTGCCTAAACTCAGGGTGGCCTGGACACCCTTCCTGTGAACTAGGATTGATCACATAGGTCTGCCGCTAATACTGCTCTACTTCTCCAATTAGAGGCCTACTGACTGTCAGGTATAAATTCCTTATGTGATTTGGATTCATGATTAAACCCAAGCACCTCTGAAGAGCTTGGAAGAACTCATTTGACCCAAAAAATCCCTATACTCCCTTGAAGAAGGTCAGGAACCTAACAGAGGAAGGCAAGAGACATCATCCACAATGACTTATGTTTTTGCCATTTTGGTTTTGGATGCACACATTGGATGTTTCTTTAGATCCATCAGGCGCTGAAAATCTAAGCCATAGCCTCTCACAGGGCCAAGAGGCTGATTCAGACACATGGCTTTCCAAAGCAATTAAGCAAAGAGCCACAGGTGATGCCCATTCATTTCCATTTGAAAACTGTTTCCTTCAGGCTTCACAAAGGGTTGGCCTGAGGCAAAGACCTTCCTGACATTCAGGGCAAAAGATCAATAGGTTAGCAAAAGGCCCAAAACAGGGTTTCTCAACTGAGGCTTTTCTGGTCACACTGATATCTGAGTTTTCTGAGATGCTCCAATTCCCTCCAGCTATCCAGAACATAGCCATGTCACATAGTTTGGAGGTGGTACATATTTTGGACAAAAAACCATGAGCCTATTCTGGAGAGTGGCCAAAATTCAGGAAGAAAACAGAAACTTAGTAAGATAGTAGGTGTTGCCCATCGATAAGGCAACCTGCAGTCCATTACTAAAATGGACAGAATGAATGCTGGGAAGCTTTCTTCTAGACAGGACACATCCATTGATGCATTCTCTTTTCTAATGTCTACAACCAGGGACACAGTGGGAGACACAGACACAGAAACACTTGCCTTGTCAAAGTGCTTTCTAGAAATAGTTCACTCCAAACCAAACACACCGCCTTTCCTACCTATTCTCAGAACATGAGACAAAACCACAAGCTCACACACACACTCAAAAAGGCACCTCCTTCCCCCAAGTAAGTCTGTGACTATCCAGAGTGTCCTTTGACTGGTGGGCCATTTTATGTTCCCCCAAAAAGGCCTGTCTTGTCTTAGATCTGGTCTCCTTGTCAAACACTGTGAAGTTGTCAGGAGCCTGTTCTGACCACCACATGCTTTCTCAGGGAAGGCTCGTCTTCAGAACTCTCCTCGCATTTGGCCATCCTCACATCAGTAGGTACCAAAAAAGACAGACTCTGTCCTTGGTAAATCCAAACATGTGAGCCCACTGGGACTGAGATTGGGACTGGCTCTGTGTGCCTGGCTTCCTGGATCCCAAATTCAGAGAGTTCCATCACCAAGGAAGTGAGGTAGGTCACTTATTTCAAGAATTTAATGAGTTCACTGCCTTGGCAACCACTTTGTTATAACAGTTGCTTCCAAGGGTCCCATGAGATGGAGGATACCCTACTTCCTCTGACACTTTCACTAGTTAGAATGGTATATCAACCATATGGAACCAGAAACAGCTCTCCACATTGTCCTGGTTTGGTCCATATTCTCTCCATTAAGAATAGAGAGGCTGATTCAGACACAACCCTTCATCCTGACAAGGTTGTTTGCCATGGAAGATGACTTTTGCTCTCTCAGGTCCTACATAGCTGCCTAATACTTCTCCAGGGATCATTTCTGCTTGGACCATTGAGTTTCTAAGCAGGTGGAAGATCCCCTACATTCCTGTATTGTAAGAGAAACTCTGTCCCTGCTCTTCTGTAAAGGTAGATTGAGGGAAGAGTGTATGGTTAGGGTTAATTACAGGTTCGATTTTGGTGAGGAGTCATTCTGTTGGATGAATAATGGTATTGGGAACCTGCGATATTTACAAGAATATATAGGTAAAATATAAGTATGGAAACAGAAATCTAGGTATGATTTGAAGCCCAGAAGGACATTGGGACCTTCATTGGGATACTTAGCTTTGAATTATGTTCTGCACAGATGTCTCAGATAAATCGATATACAATGTTATAGGACCTTGTACCTTGGATGATTGAATGTCGAAGAGAACATCCAGGATAAAAGGGATAGTTGGTAGTATTAGGAAGACAGTTTGTAAGTTTAAAAAGAAGAGTGAGTATAAGTTTTGGACCAAAAATTCTTTAGCAATAGGGTTTCTGGTAGAGAGTGAATATGAATGTCAGAACGTGTGAAGAATCAGTCACAATGATGAACTGGGGAAAATATGTAGGAAAGCAGATATCCATAGAGACATTAGGAAATCATGCAAAGTGTAAAGTGAGTGATTGGATTAGACATTTTCAATATGATTGAGTTTCAATATATAATCTTAGGAAAAAACAAATATGTAGTCCCCAAAAAGATTGACAAGTGGGAGCATTAGGCAGCCTGGACATGGATGTTTTTAGTAATCCATGTTCATTTTCCATTTAGACTTTGGTACAATCATAAGTGTGATGTTTGCATTTTCTGACGAGAATATTACTGTGATAAAATGTATATGTGGATCAGGTAACATGAGTATTTCTTCCACCATTCCTTGGAGCCATATTTTGAAGATGTATAAATTAGTATTGTGGGTAAAAATAGATGTACCCTGTGTCTATGAATATAGAGATAATGCATGAATAGAGCGTAGTGTGAATAAATAATATTACTTGTTCCAACTTTAAATAATGGATTAAATTGATATCTAAAAATATTCAGGAAATCTTATATTGATATACATACATTCATTTCAACCAGTAATACATCTAATGGTAATATTAGGGTTGTGGTTTATCCTGAAGTGTGTGTGAGTTTTGCTTCAAACTGATTATGGAAATCAAATATAATATTTTTGGAAAGAAGTCTCATGAAAAGACCAGTCAAGAAACATGGAGGAATACTTGTGTTCTGAAGCAGGAAGTGATTGACATTGAAACAAATGTCTAAAAATTTGTGAACTTGTGGATAAAATATGTATCCTACGATGTGCATAAACTGCAGAAATAGTAATGTACCATTGTTGAATAAAAATGAACGTCAAATTAAATGTCATGTCCCATAGGAGTCTACTTGCGTTGATATTAAACTGGGTCAGTTACTCTAGAAATATTAGGATTTGTGTGCAGCTTTCACTGAAGTCAGTTTTCAGTACTAGGAAACAAATATATATTTCAAGTTGATGAATAATTCTGAGAATAATCTTGTGAAAAATCGATTATAAATCTAAATACATCAACATGAATAAATTTAGGGAGTATATATAAGACACATATATTTCATATTTTGAAAAATCTGGAGAGTATGTATATATATATATATATATATATATATATATATATATATATATATATACACAAAACATACACACAGACTATAAAAAGTAGCAATACATATGCTAATCGAAATTCATCATTGAATATATATAATTCACATATGCAAAAATAATTATTTTACTGAACATGGATTTTTGTATAATGTTTTTCTTATAGGAAGCTCACCCATAGGTTGAATTTTCAGTTTCAACAGCGTTTAGGAGGAGGGATCTCTTCTCACAATTTGTATCTTCCAAGTCAGACAACACAAAAAAATTAACCTGTGATACCAGGTAGGATTCTATATGTGCATATAAATATACATGTGCTGAATAGTCAATAGAGAAAGGGAGACAGGAATTCACATATTAGTTAATTTTAAAAACACATGGAGAATTATTTTAACCAAAAATTGACTAGATTTATAACACCTACCCTTTATCATGTAAAAGGCAAGTCCAAATATACACCATGCCTCCACTGAACTGCATGTATTTCTATTTTGTTTTGGTTATTTTTCCTCCATCATATTAGGATTAGTAGTCAGAGTCTAGTAGGGTATGGGTTAGTGTCATGGTTTCAGTATTTTGATTGGAAAATAAGAAAATGAATCCAATGTGTATGCAAATATGTGCCACACAAAAATATTCCCACTCTCATTCAGAACAATGAATTGCCATTACCTTCACCCCAAATAAGACACAATTAGAGGAGAAGAGTTAGAAAATCTGTGAATACATATATGGAATGGAACATAATCAGGAGTTCACAACCTTGGAGGTGGTAGAGGAGTTTCCAAAAGTTAGGGTCAGGGTAAACACTCCACAAACATGGAGCTCTGCTGGCCTAAAAACTTCTTGAGAAACTGTCTCTGAGTTCGGGCACTTGAAATATATGTTGTTGTCAGGAGCTTTAGCTTCATTTGTAGTGAGACCATCAAAGATGGGTCTGCATCTATGTGACCTGGAGAACATGGTTTCTTTTTTTTTTAATGAACATAAGGGAGCAGTGCTGAATTCTCTCTTTGTAGGTAAACTGTGGCCACTCGGGTCTAAGTGTCTCCCCATGTGGACTGTGAAGCCATTTGGTCATCCTCCACTTTTTGTGGTGTTTCTTGCTGCTGCACTGGGAGTATGGTATTTACTTAACGAAATACAATGAGTTCAACTGGGACAAAATGCTAGAGTGAGTTCTGTCATGTGTGGTGGGTCAGGTTCTCCAGGAGAATGCACCAACAAGTCTTCTATCCAACATAGCTTGTCCCCTTGACCATAGCAACCTGTTTCTTAAAATTGACGTTAAACCTCTCCATATAATGAGATGCCTTTACATATAAGGGTCTGCTGGCTACACTATTTCAGTCACAAGCCATTTGGAAGCCAATGGAAGATCCACATGACCCCACCACAGATATTTTATCACACATCTGCACACCACTGCTCTAGGCCCACTACTCAGCAGGCTCCAACTTACTGGCATCTCTGTTCTACACCATTTTCATAAAACCAAGTCAATTAAGCCACTGTCTGGTACACTCATGATCAGAAACAGGACATCCAAAGATTCTCCAGTTCCACCTGGTCATAGGAATTTCAAATATATCATGGTATTTATCTGGGATTAGGAAGATAGACGGTAGGATTCAAAAGAAGGGTGATTAAAGGATTTGGACATTAAGTTCTGCTTCTCCAATTTGAGGCGTATTGTCATGCACGGGCGACTCTCATGCCTGGCCTCCAAAAATCCCAACACAATTCATAGCAATACATCTCTCAGGTCATTTCCAAAACTCCCTTTCTAAGGGGAATCACAGCAGAGTTCAAGCCCAGGTGGACCCATTCATCTCTTCCAACCGCCACACAAGTGACCACAATTAAAAACAAAACACTCCCACATGGCCCTCATTTTCTTCCATGTAGACACTCATCATAATCCCTTGCTAGAGGTTTCCATGAGGGACACAGTCCAAGACAGTGTCCAAAATAAGCTCCCTTCCCCCTCATTTGCCTAAAGTCAGGGTGGCCTGGGCACCCTTCCTGTGAACCAGGAGTGATCAAATAGGCCTGCCATTAATGCTGCTCTGCTTCTCGAATTTGAGGCCTACTGACTGTGGGGTTTAGATACTTTATGTGAATTGGAGTCATGAGAAAACCCAAGAATCTCTGGGCTTCCCTCTGCAGGGCTTTGAAGAACCCATTTGAGTGAGTCTAGGAGTTGGACCAAAAGTTCTTTAGCAATAAGGTTTTGGTGAGAGAGTAAATGTAAATGTCAGCACAGTTGAAGGGTCATTCCCAATGATGAACTGGAGAAAACGTATTTGAAAGCAGATATCAATGGAGACATTAGGAAATCAGGCAAAGTACAAAGTGAGTGGTAGGATAAGACATTATTAACAGGGTTGAGTTTGAATATATAATCTTAGGAAGAAACAGATATGTAGTCACCAATAGGAATAATATTTGAGAGCATTAGGGAACCAGGACATGGATGTTGTTAGTAATACATGCTCACATTCAATTTAGGCTTTGGTACAGTCATAAGTGTGACCCTTGCATTTTGTGTCAGGAATATTACTGTGATGAAATGTATATGTATATCAGGTGACTAGAGTATTTTTTCCACCATTTCTGAAAGCAATATTTTAAAGACTTATAAATTAGTATTGGGGATACAAATACATAGACCCTGGGTCTATGAATATAGAGATGATGCCTTAATAGACCATACTGTGAATAAATAATATAACAGGTTCCACTTTTAATATTGGATTGAATTGATATATGAAAATACATAAGAAATTTTATGTTGATATACAATCATTCATTCCAAACAGTTATACATCTAATGGTAATAATAGAGTTATGGTTTATCATGATGGGTGTGTGAGTTTGCCCCAAAAGTGATTATGGAAATCGAAAACAATGTGTTCAGAAAGAAGTCTCATGAAAAAACCAGTCAAGAAAGCTGGAGGAATACATGTGTTCTGAAGCAGGAAGTGATTGAAAGTGAAACAAATGGCTATAAATTTGCTAAATTGTGGAAGAAATATATATTGTATGATGTGCATAAAATTAAGAAAACTAATATACCAGTGTTGAATAAAAATGAACGTCAAAATAGACATCATGGAACATAGGAATCTACTTGCACCGATGTTAAACTGGGTAAGTTACTGTAGAAATATAAGCATTTGTATATACCATTCACTGAATTTAGTTTTCAGTACAAGGAAACAGATATGTAGTTCAGGTTGATGAATATTTCTGAGAATAATCTTGTGAAAAGTTGATTAGAAATCCAAATATATGAACATTAATGAATTTAGGAGTGTATAATAAGACACATAAAATTTTACATTTTGAAAAATCTGGAGAAAAAAAAAAAAATATATATATATATATATATATATATATATATATATATATATATATACACACACACACACACACACAAAACCCACACAGAGCAATTAAAAAGTAGCAATATATATGCCAATCAAAATTCATCGTGAAATTTATATGATCCACATATCCAAAAATATTTATTTTACTGAACATGGATTTATATATAATGTTGTTCAACTAGGAAGCTCCCCCATAGGTTGAATTTTCTGTTCCACAATTTGTATCTGTCAAGTTGGCCACCTCACAAGTATGTACGTGTGATGCCAGGTAGGATTCAATATGTGCATATACAAATACATGTGCTTAATAGGCTACAGAGAAAGGGAGGCAGGAATTCACATATTTGTTAACTTTAAAAACACACGGAGAACTACTTCAATTAAAAATTGACTAGATTTATAACTCCAAACCTATATATTGCAAAAGGCAAGCCCAACTATACACCACCCCTCCTCTGAACTGCTTGTATTTCTATTCTGTTTGAGTTATTTTTCTCCATCACATTAGGATTAGTAGTCAGAGTCTAGCAAGCTATGGGTTAGTGTCAGGGAATCAGTATTTCGAATGGAAAATTGGAAAATGAACACAATGTGTATGCAAAAATGTGCTACACAAAAATCTTCCCATCCTCTTCCAGAAAAATTTATTGTAATTAACTCCGCCCCAAGTAATACAGAATTAGAGAAGAAGAGTTAGAAAATCTGTGAATAGATATCTGGAATGGAATATGCTCAGGAGTTCACAACCTTGGAGGTGTTAGAGGAGTTTCCCAAAGTAAGGGACACGGTAAACATTTCTCAAATGTGGAGCTCTGGTGCCCTAAAGACTTCTTGGGAAACTGCCTATGTGGTTGGGCACTTGAAATATATATTGTTTTCAGGAGCTTTTGATTTGTTTCTAGTGAGACCATCAAAGCTGGGTCTGCATCTATGTGACGTGGAGGACAGGGATTCTTATTTTCCAATGTACATGAGGTAGCAGTGCTGAATTCTCTCTTTGTAGGTAAACTGTGGCCATTGTGGGCTAAGTGTCTCCCTGGGGGACTGTGAAGCCATTTGGTCATCCTCCAATTTTCATGGTGTTTCTTGCTGCTGCACTGGGACTTTGGTATTTGCTTCACGATATACAAGGAGTTCAAATGGGACACAGTGGTGGAGGGAGTTCTGTCTTGTGCGGTGGGTCAGGGTTCTCAGGAGAATGCACCAAGCAGGCTTCTATCCCTCATAGCTTGCCCCCTTGTCCATAGAAACCTGGTTCTGAACATTGCCCTGAAACCTCTCCATATAACAATATGCCATTTCATTGAACATTCTGCTGGCTGCACCATGTCAGTCACAAGCAATTTGGAAGCTAATGGCAGATTGACATGGCCTCACAAAGATGTTTTATCATACACCATCCCACCTCTGCTCTAGGCCCACCACTCAGTAGGCTCCAACTTACTGGTATCTCTGTTCTACACCATTTTTATGAATCCCAGTCAATCAAGGCACTGCCTGATAGATTCATGAATGATGTAGGACATCCAAATGTTCCCAGTGCGACCAGGTCATGGGAAATTCAAAAATTTCATGGTATTTATCTAGGCATTTTTCAAGGATGAAGTTGGAGGCACTGTGGGTTTTAATTCATTCGGGAACCATTAAATGGTGAGGATGCTCATTTCAATGAACGCTATCGAGAACTCTCACAGGCAAGACTTTCCAAAGAGTGGCCAAAAGGTCACATGAAGCCAGGCTCATTGAGGTCTACAATGTGAGGTCCATGTTTGTTTTGATTCTCAACTATGGCTGACATGCCTTTAAGAATAAAATCATGTGATATCCTGGCTGAGATTCCCAGTGCTCTGTGGAAAGGTACCCTGGGCCTATATCTCAGTTTCCATGGGCGACTCTCATGCGTGTCCTCCTAAAATCCCAACACAAGTCATGGCAATACTTCTCTGAGGTCAGTTTCAGAACTCACTCTCTAAGGGGAATCACGCCACTGTTCAAGCCCAGGTGGACCCATTCACCTCTTCCAACCGCCACACAAATGAAAACAATTGAAACCAAAAAAAATCCCACATGGCCCTCATTTTATTTCATATAGACACTGAACATAACCTCTTGCTAGAGGTTTCCATGAGGAGCACAGTACAAGACAGTATCCAAAATAAGCTCCCTTGCCCCTCGTTTGCCTAAAGTTTGAGTGGACTGGACACCCTTCCTGTGAAACAGGAGTGATCCAATAGGCCTGCATTTAATACTGCTCCACTTCTCCAATTTGAGGCCTACTGACTGTGGGATTTAGATTATTTATGTGTATTGGAGTCATGATAAAACCCAAGCACCAATGGGCTAGCCTCTGCAGGGCTTTAAAGAACTCATTAGACCCAAAGGATCCTTATTCTCACTTGATGGAGGTCAGGAAACTTACAGAGAAAGACAAGAGAATTCATCCACAATGACTGCTCTTTTGGCAATTTTGGTGTTGGATGCATACATGGGATCTTTCTTTACATCCATCAGGTGCTGACAATCTAAGCCACAGCCTCACACTGGGCCAAGAGCCTGATTCAGACACATCCCTTTCCAAACCAATTAAGCAAAGAGACACAGGTGATGCCCATTCATTTCCATTTGAAAACGGTTTTCTTCAGGCTTCACAAACGGGTTGGCCTGAGGCAAAGTCCTTCCTGACTCAGGGGAAAAGAACAATTGTTAAGCAAAAGGCCCAACCACGGTTTCTCCACTGAGATGTTAATAGTCACACTGATATCTGAGTTTTCTGAGATGCTCGCCATTCCCTTCAGCTATCCAGTATATGGCCATGTGACAGAGCTTGGTGGTGGTACATATCTTGGACACAAAACCATGAGCCTATTCTGGAGAGTGGCCAGAATTCAGGAAGAAAACTGGAACTTATAAAGATAGCAGGTGTTACCCATTGATTATGCAAGCCCTGGTCCATTCATTAATTGGGCAGGATGAATGCTCGGAAGCTTTCTAATAGACAGGACACATCCATTGATGCATTCTTTTTTTCTAATGTCTACAACCACGGACACAGTGAGATACACAGACATAGAAACACACGCCCTGTGAAACGACTTAGTAGAAACATTTCACTCCAAACCACAAAACCGTCTTTCCTACCTATTCTCAGAACATGAGACAAAACCACAAACCCACACCAACACCCAAAAAGGTACCTGCTTCCCTCAAGTAGGTCTGTGACTATCCAGAGTGTCCTCTGACTTCTGGACCATACTATGTTCTCCCAAAATGGCCTGTCCTTTATCAGATCTGGTCTCCTTGGTCAACTCTGTGAAGTTGTCAGGAGCTAGTGGTGAGCCACTACCTGCTTTCTCAGGAATGGCCCCTCTTCAGAGCTTTTCTGGTATTTGGCCATTCTCACATCAGTAGGTACCAAGAAAGATTGACTCTGTCCTTGGTAAATCCAAACAAGTGAGTCCACAGGGACTGGGACTGAGACTGGCTTGGATGCCTGGCTTCCTGGATCCCATGTTCAGAGAGTTCCATCACCACGGAAGTGAGGTGAGGTCACTTCCTTCAGGAACTGAATGAGTTCACTGGCTTGGCAACCACTTTGTCCTAACAGTTGCTTCCAAGGGTCACATGAGATGGTGGCTGCCCCAACTTCCTGTGACACTTTCACAAGTTACATTGGTATATCAACCATAGGAACCTGGGAACAGCTCTCCACAGAGGCCTGGTTTGGTCCATCTTCTCTACATTAGGACGAGAGAGGCTGATTTGGACACAACCCTTCATCCTGGCCAGGTTGTTTGTCATGTAAGATGACTTTTACTCTCCCAGGTCCTTCATAGCTGCCTACGTCTTCTCCAGAGGACATTTCTGCATGGACCTTTGAGGTTCTCAGCAGGTGGAAGATCCACTACATTCCTGTATTGTAAGACTAACTCTGTCCCTCCTCTCTGTAATGTTAGATTGAGGGGAAAGTGTACGGTTAGTGTTAATAACATTTTCGATTTGGGTTAGGAATCATTCTGCTGGATGAATAATGGTATTGGGAACCTGTGATATGTATGAGAATATATAGGTGAAATACATGTATGAAAACAGAAATCTAGGTAAGTTTTGAAGCCCAGAAGAGAATTGGGCCCTTGATTGGGATACTTAGCTTTGAATTAGGTTCTGCACAGATGTGTCAGATTAATCAATATTCAATGGCCTAGGACCTTGTACCTTGGATGATTGAATGTAGAAGAGAACATCCAGTCAAAAAGGGATAGTCGGTAGTGAAAGGTTAATAAAATAGGTACTTGTCACTTCCTGTTTCTCTGTATGCTTAAAAAAACACTTTTGAAATCTTGAGAACTCTTTGCTAATCTTGTTCCCAGAATGTGCTCTCCCCAACTGCCAAACTGCAGAATGTACTCCCTCACCCGTGTGCACGCACACTGCCCACTCACCCGGACCCATCAATAAACTTTCCTCCCTGCCCTCTCCAAGAAAATTATATAAACTCTGCTTAAGGTGTTCTCAGGGCTCTCATCTCTTTTCAATTGAGCTCTGAGCCCCAGCATGCTGGACCCCCAATAAACACTTTGCTGTTGCATGTGACAATCTCTTTGTGGTCTCTTCCTCCAAGGCTTGCCCGACCTTTTCATATGGAGGTTCCACTGAAATCCAGCAGCGGCGAATGTGAGACCCCATGTGTCGTGGCTTTCACTATTTGTGTATCTTTCATTATGGGACAGAGCACTTCAATGCCTCTGTCCCTGACCATTGATCACTGGCCCAAAGTCCACATAAGGGCTCAGAATCTTTTTTATTTAGTAAAACACTGGACCTGGAAGACGCTCTGTGCCTCAGAATGACCCACCTTTCGAGTCGGATGGCCTCTAGAAGGATCTTTCTACTTCCCACTAATTTAAAAAGTTAGAGATATTGTCTTTTAGCCAGGGCCACATAGCCATCTGGATCATTCCGCCATATATCTTAACTTTGCAGAACCTCTGCAAATCTCCTCCTCCATGGGTGAAGCCTTTCCTTACCGCTGCCCCTGCTACTACTCCTTCCCCCATGATCTCTCAAACCCTCTGCTCTTCTTCCTTCTCCACCCTCTGTTCTCCCTGAGTCAAAAGATTTGACTCTACTGGATTCTCCCCCCCTCCTTATCCCCTGCCCTCTTCCCCCAATCCCCAACACCCTCTAAGTGATTCCCCTGCTGCTGACTCAGCCTCTCTGCAATTGGAGGAGCACAGCACCCTCCAGATAGCTCCCCAGTGGCACACACAGCCCTTCCTTCACTTGAGGAAGCTGGCCCGGCTATAGGAACTCGCCAGCAGTGAATAGTTGAAAACACTGGAACTCCCATGATGCTCCCCCTCCATCCCTATGGGCCAAAGATTGACGACGGCCATGGGGGAAAAAATGCAAGCCTACCAGTTTTGGCCATTCTCCTCTTCAGACGTACATAATTGGAAATATAACAATCCCCCTTTTTCTGAGCACCCCACCTGGCACACAGGTCTGGTTGAGTCATTGATGTTTTCACACTAGCCTACTTGAGATGACTGCCAACAACTCATAGGGACTGTCTTCATGACAGGGGATCAAAATAGAATACTCCTGGAAGCTGGAAAAAAATATCCTCTGACCAGATGCGTGACTGACACAACTTCCCAAGATAATCAAAGCCAGCTTTCCTTTGAACCAACCCAACTGTGGCCCCCAAATCTTTGAAGGTAGGGAGCATCTGTTCACTTATCACCGGGCTCTAATAGTGGGTTTCCGTGCGGCCGCTAGGCGACCAACTAATTAGGCCAAGGTAAGAGAGATTATTCAAGGGCCTGAAGAACCTCTCTCTATGTTTCTAGAGAGAATTATGGAGGCATATAGAAGATATACTCCTTTCAATCCTCAGGCAGAGGATCAAAAGTCATCTGTCACAATGGCCTTTATTGGGCAAGCTGCCCCGGATATTAAAAGAAAGTTAAAATGCTTAGATGGATTACAAGATATGACTTTGAGAGATTTAGTCAGAGAAGCCGAGAAGGTATACTTTAAGAGAGAAACTGAGGAAGAGAAGGAACAAAGGGAGGATAAAAGAAACAAAAGACAGACTAAGGCGCTGACTAAGGTCCTGGTCACAACAAAAATAGGCCAAAAATTAAGAAACAGGGAGACAGGAAGGGATACCTGGGCCCACGCCAGAGGCCACTCCTTGCCTCAGATCACTGTGCCTACTGTAAAAAAAAGGACACTGGGCCAAAGAGTTCCCTAGAAAGAGACAGCCACTCCTGCCAGCCATTCTGACTCTTGAGGATGACTCCAAAAGTCGGGGCTATCATCCCCTCCCGGAGCTCAGGGTAACTTTTGAAGTGTAGGGGACCCCAGTAAACTTTGAAGTGGATACAGGGGCAATATACTCAGCCCTTAAGGCCCCATTGGGCCATCTATCAAATAAAAGGTCTCTAGTTCAAGGGGCAAATGGCAGTAAGTATCGGGCTTGGACAACTAAGAGGACCATGGACCTGGGAAAAGGAAAATCCATCAATCCTTCCTAGTAATCACAGAATGCCTGGCTCCATTGATGGGCAGAGATCTGCTCACCAAGCTCTGGGCCAAAATAACTTTTAACCCTGAAGGCAACCAAGTGGGATTTCTAAATCCTTCAGTAAAAACTCCTATAGTCATGGCTCTAACTATGTCAGTAGAAAATGTACATCAAATCACTCAACTTTGTTCAAAGAAACTGCAGGCATTCCTGAAGGATCAAGAACAGAGTTTTCCACTAACCAAATCACAGCAAAAGGACTGAATGGGTAACAAAAGCCTGTCGGGTCCATCAATTGGTTTATGCTTACCCTTCCAAGCTTCCTGGAGGAAAGCACCTAGGAGGAAAAAGACCAGGACAATTCTGGGAAGTGAACTTTAGTGAAATTAAGCATGCAAGGTATGGACTTAAATACCTCCTAGTCTTTGTAGATACATTTTCAGGATGGATTAAAGCCTTCCCCACCAAAAAAAAAGAAAGAAAGAAAGAAAGAAAGAAAGAAAGAAAGAAAGAAAGAAAGAAAGAAAGAAAGAAAGAAAGAAAGAAAGAAACAGCACAAATGGTGGTCAAGAAGATCCTGGAAGATTTTTTTCCAAGATAACACCTGCCTAAGGTAACAGAGTCTGATAATGGACCTGCATTCATGACCCAGGTACGTTAGGGGTTAGCCAGTACCCTGGGGATTACATTGTGCTTATAGACCACAGAGTGCAGGACAGGTAGAATGAATGAATAGAACCATTAAAGAGACCTTAATGAAATTAAGCTTAGAGACTGACATAAAAGATTGGACAATGCTTCTGCCTTATGCAATGTTTCATGCAAGAAATTCTCTCTCTGTTTCTTTGTGTAACCTCACCCACTATGAAATTCCCTATGGGGCCCCTATTCCAGTAAGAGACCTAACCCAACTCTAAGACCTAACGATCCCTTCCACACCACCATGCTTGACAGACTTACAGCAGTTGAAAGAACTCAGCGATACCTGTGAAAACAGCTGGCCACTGCCTACCAACCTGGAGATGAGGGGACTCCACATCAATATCAAGTAGGAGACTTTGTCTATGTAAGACAACATCAGGTGTCATCCCTGGAAGCCCACTGGAAAGGACCATACCAGGTTCTACTTATAACACCTACAGTGGTAAAGGTAGACAGAATCACTTCCTGGATCCTGGCCTCTCATCTCAAGCCTGCACCCTGTCCAGACTCTGCCTGGAAACTGGAAGAGACTGGTAACCCTTTCAAATTGTGTATTCGCCAGGTGGATGAAGCTGTAGAGTCTCTCCTTGACCACCAGTAGTTCTAACCCTCATCAGCCCTTTCAGCAGCGATGGCTGATCACAAATCCTACTGGAGAAGAAGTATAATCTATCTCACATATAGCCCACTTTGGGACCTGGTGGCCATTTCTCCACCCAGACATTTGTTAGCTGGCTATAGGTCTTTCCTATTAGGATATCCCTGATGAAGAGGATACCACTAAAATTCCATTAAATACCTTTTGTACCATAAATAATGGAAACAAACATTATGGATGTCGGGACA
This sequence comes from Callospermophilus lateralis, assembly GCF_048772815.1. Lineage (NCBI taxonomy): Eukaryota > Metazoa > Chordata > Mammalia > Rodentia > Sciuridae > Callospermophilus > Callospermophilus lateralis. Next base: position 2,658,912 of record NW_027517343.1, read on the forward strand.
GGTAAGCCAGGTGCAGGTTGGCTAGCCTAGATTACTATGTTTGCCCGGCAGACAATCAAAGCCACAAACAGCAACAGCTGTGTGGAGGAAAAGCCAATTTCTTCTGTAAGTCATGGGGATGTGAGCATACAGGGGCTTCCTGATGGAACCCGAACTCCTCATCAAATTCTGTACACAGCATTGGCCATATGACCAATTAGATAACCAAAACCCATGGCCCCCAGAGGGGTCTCTAGATCCTCAAATACTGTGTGACCTTTTTAACTTCTGCAAGTGCTCAAAAGGGTAAAAGGAGATTCCCCTATGTGGAGGCCTTTTCCCTCCTTCGCTCACATCCTGAACTATGCTTCTCCAATAGATCCTCACCCTCAGCCTTCTTCTTCAGACTATCTGCTGTCACTCCAAACTCAGCAACCTGATTTCTTCCCTTCAATTACTAGATCAAAAACCCAAACCAACACCGGTTCTCAGACCATTGCCCCCTGGCTGAGAAGCAGGTACTGAGGTACCCCTCCACCGACTCACTCCTCTCTTCTCTTGTCACTGCCCGCACTGGGTCCCACCAGGTCCTCTTTCCAGCTAACCCATAGCTCAAACCAGCTGAGGAGAGCCCTCAGACCCTTATCCAAATGTAATGAAAATGGCCTTTAAAGTTGCTCTTTCATCACTGAAAACAGGTTACTAAAAATTTAAAGTCCCTCACAGGCTTTGTGGATACTCACTCCCTTCTTCCCCTCTGCTCTACCTGTTCTACTGCTCAAGTTTTGTTGCTAGGAATATCCCAAACCGCTTTCCCATTATTCTTTTACATCTCTCCTTTCTCATTCTCAGATCCATGAAGCTGCTCTAAGCCCCGACTTCTCTGTCTCCCCCCTCTGTACCAGGCTCACATAAAAGTTTTCACTGACCTTCTCCAGGAGTCTTCACCATGGCTGACTTTAGGACTTTCAGCAAAAAAGTCCAAACGATTTCAGTGTAGATAACCTTCCTCTTTTAATGTTGCCCTGTTCCACTTGGCCACTGGCTAAAAATAATCAGCACTCCTAAGCTAGACACCCCCTTACTAGTTTTTCACAAAATATGTGAACAATTCCTCTGGCCTTGAACTGGGGCTTCACAGAGATGGCAACATTTCTAAGATAAAGTAGTTACCATCTGGGCTCCATGGTAACAGCTGGCAGGGGGAAAAAAAGAAAGGGAAGTAAAACCTCTCCCCCACCCAGTTGTCCTTGAAAAGTTAACTTGCCCAGAACAGAGAAAAAAAAAACAGAAACAAAAACAGCTTTTTGTGAACTTCTGCAGAGTGTGATCTTCTGAGCCACTTCTCTTACATGTTGGGTACAAAATTCTGAAACTACCTAAACTTGGAATTCAGAAGATTAATTGATTACAACCGAAGCAATGCCCTCTGAATCTGGGTGCAACCAAATAGGACTGTTTCACTGTCTTTGGTGCTATCTTAGGTGCCTTGCCTTGCCCGTCCCTACAACAGTATAATTCTATATACTAAAACATTGTTGATGTTTTCATGAAATGAAAAACGGATGTGATTAATTGTGTAATGGTGCATATGTTACCCAGAATGCTCTATCATGATGCAGGTTCATTTGAAGATTGAATAGGTGGGACATACAACCCGGTTTCACTGGGAACATATGTCCCTCACTTTAGCCATCCTATAAAGAATAGGAGTTGCCACAAGGGTGGGCACAGGAACCACTGCCCTGGTCCATGGGACACAACAAATGACCCAGTTAGAAGAAGAAATAGACCAAAACTTAAATATATTAGAAACCTCCATAACAGCTTTGCAGGAATCTTTAACCTCTCTCTCTGAAGTTCTTTTACAGAACAGTTGAGGGTTGGACCTCCTCTTCATGAGTGAAAGGGACCTTTGTGCTGCATTGAGGGAAGAATGTTGTGTGAAGTTGTCAGAAGCCAGTGGTGAGCTACTACCTGCTTTATCAGGAAAGGCCCCTCTTCTTAGCTTTCCTGTCTTTTGGCCATCCTCACATCAGTAGGTACCAAGAAAGACAGACTCTGTCCTTGGTAAATCCAAAAAAAGTGAGACCACTGGGACTGGGACTGGGACTGGTTGTGCTTGCCTGGCTTTCTGAATCCCACGTTTTGAGAGTTCCATCACCCAGGACGTTATGTGAGGTAACCTCAATCAGGAAGTGAATGAAGTCACTGCCTTGGCAACCACTTTGTCCTAAGAGTTGCTTCCAAGGGTCCAATGAGATGGAGGGTGCCCCTACTTCCTGTGACATTTTCACACGTTGGAATGGTATATCAACCATAGGCACCCGAGAACAGCTCTCCACACAGGCCTGGTTTGGTCAATCTTCTCTACATTAAGATGAAAGAGGCTGATAAAGACACATCCCTTCATTCTGACCAGGTTGTTTACCATGGAAGTTAAGTTTTCCTCCCTCAGGTCCTTCATAGCTGCCTACAACTTCTCCAGAAATCATTTCTGCATGGTCCTTTGAGGATCTCAGCAGGTTGAAGATCGCCTACATTCCTGCAGTGTAAGACCAACTTTTTCCCTGCTATTCTGTAAAGTTACATTGAGGGAACAGTGTATGGTTAGGGTAATAACAGGTTTTATTTGGGATAGGAATCATTCTGCTGGATGAATAATGGTATTGGGAACCTGTGATATTTACAAGAATATATAGGTGAAATATAAGTATAAAAACAGAAATCTAGGTAAGATTTGAAGCCCAGAAGAGCATTGGGCCCTTGATTGGGATACTTAGCTTTTAAATATCTTCTAAACAGATGTCTCAGATAAATCGATATACAATGGCATAGGACCTTGAAAATTGGATGATTGAATGTAGAAGAAAACATCCACTCATATAGGCATAGTTGGTAGGATTAGGAAGATAGTCAGTAGGTTTAGGAAGAAAAGTGAGTATAGGATTTGGACAAAAAGTTCTTTAGCAATAGGGTTTGCGGTAGAGAGTGAATGTAAATGTCACCACATGTGAAGAGTCAGACACAATGATGAACTGGGGAAAATATATGGGGAAGCAGATATCAATGGAGATATTAAGAAATCAGGCAAAGTATAAATTGAGTGATAGGATTAGACATTTTCAACAGGGTAGAGGTTGAGTATAAAATCTTAGAAAGAATCAAATATTTAGTCACCAATAGGATTGACATTTGAGAGAATTAGGCAATCTGGACATGGATATTGTTAGTAATCCATGCACACTTTCCATTTAGGCTTTGGCACAGTCATAAGTGTGAACTTTGCATTTTGTTTCCAGAATATTACTGTGATAAAGTGCATATGTAGATCAGGTGACATGAGTATTTCTTCCACCATTTCTGTGGGCAATATTTTGAAGGTGTATAAATTAGTATAGGGTGTACAAATAGGTGTTCCCGTGTCTAGGAATATAGATAAAATAAATGAATAGACCATACTGTGAATAAATAATATTACTGGTTCCAACTTTAAATATTGGATTGAATTGATATTTACAAATTTACAGGAAATCTTATATTGAGATACATACATTCATTACAACCATTTATACATCTAATGGTAATATTAGGTTTATGGTTTATCATGAAGAGTGTGTGAGTTTTGCTTTAAAAGTGATTATTGAAATCTAAAATAAAATGAAGTATCATGAAAAGACCAGTCAAAAAACATAGAGGAATACTTGTGTACTGAAGCAAGAAGTGATTAAAAGTGAAACAAAAGCCTATCAATTTGCAAAATTGTGAATGAAATACATATCCTATGATGTGCATAAACTGAAGAAATAGTCATGTAACAGTGTTGAATAAAAATGAAGGTCAAAATACACATCATGTCCCATAGGAATCTACTTGCATTGATGTTAAAGTGGGTCAGTTACTGTAGAAAAATTAGGACTTCTATGCACCATTCACTGAATTTTGATTTCAGTACTAGGATACAATATGTATTTAAGGTGGATGAATATTTCTGAAAATAACTTTGTGAACATTTGGTTATAAATCCACATTCATGAATATGAATGCATTTAGGGATTGTATAATAAGACACATATATTTTACATTCTGAAAAATCTGGAGAGTGTGTGTGTGTATGTATATATATATATATATATATATATATATATATATATATAGAGAGAGAGAGAGAGAGAGAGAGAGAGAGAGAGAGGCATTAAAAGGTAGCAATATATATGCCAATCGAAATTCATCATGAAATATATAACATCCACAGATCCAAAACTATTCATTTTACTGAACATGGATTTATGTATTATATTGTTCAACTAGGAAGCTCACCCATAGTTTTAATTTTCAATTCCATCAACGTTTAGGTGGAGTGACCTCTTCTAAAAATTTGTATCTGCCAAGTCAGCCATCTAACAAAAATGTACATGTGATACCAGGTAGGATTCTATATGTACATACAAAAATACATGTGCTGAATAGGCTACAGATAAAGGGAGATAGGAATTCACATATTTGTTAACTATAAAACACATGGAGAACTATTTCAATTTAAAATTGACTAGATTTATAACACCTACCCTTTATCATGCAAAAGGTAAATCCAACTATACACCATGCCTCTCTAAACTGCTTGTATTTCTATTCTGTTTGGGTTCTTTTTCTCCATCACTTTAGGATTGCTGCAATCTGGCTGGGCACAATTCAGGAGCCACTTGTCAAAAGAAACTAACCTTACTTTTAGAACCACACATGACTAAAAATTAGCTCCTCGGGAAAAACCCTCAGAGCCCAACTGCCACTACTGGCTTCCCACAAGCTCTCAACCTCCACACTCCTTCTCTTGAAGTCAATTGGCTGGGTCGTGTGGGCAGAGCCCAAAAAGTCCCACAATGAGCAGCTCCGTTGTCTGAAAGGGTGGGGAAACAGCCCAATGGCATTACCACAGAGGAGCCAATCAGCTAGATATTGCTGGGGCAGCTGTGAGCCAATCATCAGCTTGCAGTCTGAAAGGGTGGGGAAACTGCTCAATGAGCATCTCCAATGAGCATCACCGCAGAGGAGCCAATTAGCTTGATGTTGCTGGGCCCGCTGTTAGCCGATCATCAGCTCTCAGTCTGAAAGTTTGTTTGGCCCCTTGGGCTGTGCCTCTCAACACCTCCCCCTCTCTATTTAAACAACAAGCATGTGGCTTAGGGACCATGCCTGCCTTAGGTTGTCCAATAGTACATATGGTGCTTACCCATTATCGAATGAGCTGACCTCAAGGTATCAGCCTCCAGTCTTAGATTGGTACCATTGCAATTGGATCTTACCCGTCACTAGCTACAGGTCCAGTATACAGTCACACCTGTGGAGAGGTCTTTGTACCAGCGGGGGGTGAGGTTCTTTGTCTCACCTCTGTTGGCCCCCAAATTTTAGCTGAACGACCATGACAGCAGAAGGGAGGAAGATACACCAAGCCAATTGACGGCTCCTTTTGGAAAAATTGTACCACCGATGACATCATCAGCAAAAATACCCCAACACTACCACAAGTCAATTCACCAACATATTGTTCACAATGCATGCAGGTGAGTTCACAATGCATACAGGTGATACATAGTCCAGGCAAGTTCTGCAAGCAGTTCAGTGATGGCTATTGCAGAAGCTGTAGATTGGTTTTATCTTTGTCTTTACAGGCACTGGGATGAAGATAGGAATTTTGGCAATAATGGCCAAAGAAAAATTATGTAACATTCCAGAAGGTACTAAAAGAAAACAATTTTCTTAACAATTTACATTGTCTTGAAGAGAATAATTAAATATAATGAAAAGAAAAGGTGAAAGTAAACAAACAGATCTGTTAACCTCCTTTTTTGTACACATTTTAAAACAGTCCTCAACAGGTGTTTACCCAATTTAAATTAAAACATTTACATCAAGTGTATAAAAATATATTTGGATCCATTTTTTCATGAGCGCTCATCATATATGATATATGGACATACGTACATTCAAACATATAACAAAAAACACAAGTGTGCACACGTAGTATAATACATACAACACATAACATAAGAGTAAAGGCCTTATAACATTTTACAGGTGAAATCTCCATTGCAATGTCTAAAAACTCTATAGTCCAAAAATAGAACTGATCAGCAAAATATTAACCTAGGTTTGTATGAGCTCAAAAAACAAAATAGAACTTCATGACATGGGAAAGGGTAATAATAAAATAGATATTGAAAAAAGCATCCTGGATTTGTCACAGATGTAAGAGTAGCCAAACTGGAGTTCTGGATATCAGCTGTTATGGATTTGAGCCAAATCATATTCTTTTAATCTGTAGAAATCGCTTTAGTTAGTCTCTCTGGAATCCAAATCGGCTGCTGTTCTCCCTGTGGAAACACACAAACAGACCTCCAACTCCAGACAATTACTGGGTCAGGACATTTCCATTGTCCTGTTAGAATATCCTTCCAAAGTACCTTGGGCTTATGTACATTATTTGGACACATATGCCTTTCCACAGGACTAAGCCCTGATGAATCCAAATTTCCAAAGTTTAGAGTAAAAAGGGTTATTTTAAGTTTATCTTTGGGGAATATATACCCCTTCCCAATTCCCTTTTTTTCATTTAATTAGTACGTTTTAATAGTTTGATGAGCTCATTTAACTATGCCTTGTCCCTGCGGATTGTATGGGATTCCTGTTATATGAGTAATGCAAAATGATGAGCAAAATTCTTTAAAAGAGGTAAAAGTATAACCAGGGGCAACATCTGTTTTTAACTGTTTTGGAATGCCCACAGTGGCAAAATTTTGTAAGCAATGAGCTATAACATCTTTAGTTTTTTTTCTCCGGCATGAAGGGAGTCCATCAAAAATTCAGAAGAAGTATCAACTATAACATGCAAATATTTTAATTTTCCAAATTCTGGCAAGTTTGTGACGTCCATCTGCCAAATATGGTTAGGTATCAATCCTCTAGGATTGACTCCAAGATTAACTTGTGGTAAAATGGTCACACAATTTTGACATTGTTTTATTATTTGTCTAGCTTGTTCCTTAGTTATTTTAAAGCTCTTTAAATTGACATGGAATTTTTTAGGAAAATTTGTAGCTTCTTCTACGGTAGAGAAAATATGTATGTCATGCGTAGTTTTATCTGCTAAGTCATTACCCAAACTAAGGGCTCCAGGCAATCCTGTATATGTCCTGATATGCCCTATAAAGGACAGATCTTTTCTGTCCCAGATTAGACTTTGTATAGTGGAAAGAAAAGAGAAAACAGGAGAGGAGGGGGAAATTTGTTTCTTCCTAAGATTATATATTCAAACTCAACCCTGTTGAAAATGCATAATCATATCACTCACTTTATACTTTGCCTGATTTCATAATGTCTCTAAAGATATGTGGTTTCCTGCATATTTTCACCAGTTCACCATTGTGACTGACCCTTCACATGAACTTATGTTCACTTTCACTCTCTAACCACAACCCTAATGCTCCAGAACTTTTGTTCCAAATCCAATACTCACTCTTCTTCCTAAACCAACTCTGTACCTAATTCTACCTACTATCCGTTTTTGTCTGGATGTTCTCTTCAACATTCAATCATCCAAGCTACAAGGTCCGATGCCATTGTATATCTATTTATCTGAGACATCTGTACACAATGTAAATCAAAGTTAAGTATCCCAATCAAGGGCCCAATGCCCTTCTGGGCTTCAAAATTACCTTGATTTCGGTTTTCATTCATATATTTAACCTCTATATTTTTATAAATATCTCAGGTTCCCAATACCATTATTCATCCCGCAGGATTATTCCTAACTCAAATCAAACATTTTATTAGCCCTAAGAATACACTGTTCTATCAACCTAAATTTAAAGAAAAGCAGGGACAGAGTTGGTCTTACAATACAGGAATGTAGGGGATCTTCCACCTGCTGAGAACCTCCAAAGTCCATGCAGAAATGAATCCTGGAGAAGATATAGTCAGCTATGAAGGATCTGTGAGAGCAAAAGTCATCTTCCATGGCAATCACCCTGGTCAGGATGAAGGGATGTGTCTGAATCAGCCTCTCTCTTCTTAATGTAGAGGAGATTGACCAAACCAGGCCTGTGTGGATAGCTATTCCCGGGTTCCTAAGGTTGACATACCATTCTAACTTGTGAAAGTTTCAAAGGAAGTAGGGGAAGCCTCCATCTAATGGGACACTTGGAAGCAACTATTTGGACAAAATGGTTTACAAGGCAGTGAATTTATTCAGTTCCTGAATGGAGTGACCTCACCTCACTTTCTTGGTGATGGATCTCTCTGAACTTGGGATACTGGAAACCAGGCACATAGAGCCAGTCCCAGTCCCAGTCCCAATGGGCTCACTTGTTTGGATTAACCAAGGACAGAGTCAGTCTTTCTTTGTACCTACTGATGTTAGGATGGCAAAAGCAAGGAGAGCTCTGAAGAAGGGCCTTTCCTGAGAAAGCAGGTAGTGGCTAAACACTAGCTTCTGACAACTTAACAGAGTTAGTCAAGGAGAACAGACCTGAGACAGGACAGGACTTTTCAGGGAAAAATTGTATGGCCCACCAGTCAGAGGACACTCCCTAGAGTCACAGACCTACTTGGGGGAAGGAGGTGCCAATATGGGTGTGGTTTTGGGTTTATGATTTTGTCTCATGTTCTGAGAATAGGTAGGAAAGGTGGTTTGCTTTTTTGGGTTGAACTGTTTCTAGTAAGACGTTTGGCAAGGCGAGTGTTTCTATGTCTGTGTATCCCACTATGTCCGTGGTTGTAGACATTAGAAAAGAGAATGCATCAATGGATTTGTCCTGTCTTGTAGAAAGCTTCCCAGCATTCATCCTGCCCAATTAATGAATGGATTGCAGCTTTCCTTAAGGATGGGCAACACCAACGATCTTAGTAATTGCCAATTTTCTTTCTGAATTCTGGCCAATCTCCAGAATAGGCTCATGGTTTTGTGTCCAAGATATGTACCACCTCCAAGTTCTGTGACATGGCCATGTACTGGATAGATGAAGGGAATGGCGAGCATCTCAGAAAACACAGATATCAGTGTGACCAGTAAACTCTCAGTGGAGAAACCCTTCTTTGAGCCTTTTGCTTACATAATGTTCTGTTGCCTTGAATGTCAAGAAGTTCTTTGTTTCGGACCACCCCTTTGTGAAGCCTGAAGAAAACAGTTTTCAGATGGAAATGAATGGGCATAACCTGTGGCTCTTTGCTTAATTGCTTTGGAAATGGATGTGTCTGAATCCAACTCTATGCCCTGTGTGAGGCTGTGTCTTAGATTCTCTGCAACTGATAGATCTAAAGAAAGATCCCATGTGTGCATCCAAAACCAAAATGGCCAAAAGAGCAGTCATTGTGGGTGAAGTTTCTCTCCTTCCTCTGTTAGGTTCTTGACGTCCATCAAGTGAGAATTGGGATCCTTTGGGTCAAATGAGTTTTTCAAAGCACTGCAGATGTGGTTGGGTTTTCTTATGACTGAAATTCACATAAAGAATCTACACCTGACAGTCAGTAGGCCTCAAATTGCAGAAGAAGATCAGTATTAATGGCAGGCGTATTTGATCAATCCTGGTTCACTGGAAGGGTTTCCAGGCCACCCTGACTTTAGGCAAATTAGCGGCAAGGGAGCATGTTTTGGACACTGTATTGGGCTATGCCCCTCATGGAAAAGTCCAGCCAGAGGTAATGATTAGTGTCTATATGGAAGAAGATGAGGGCCATTGGGGAGTGTTTTGGTTTTAATTGTGGTCATTTGTGTGGCATTTGGAAGAGATGACTGGGTCCACCTGGGCTTGAACTCTGGTGTGATTCCCCTTAGAGACTGAGTTCTGGAACTGAGCTCAGAGAAGTATTGCCATTAATTGTGTTGGGATTTTATGAGACCACGCATAAGAGTCGCCCTTTAAACTGAGATCTAGCATTGAAGTGCTCTGTCCCATAATGAAAGATCCACAAACAGTGAAAGCAACGACACATGAAACAGACAAGACAAGACAATAAAGACAGGCAATGGACGTCCAACACTGAGATCAGGACTGAGTAGCCGGCAATAACCAATGGGCTGGCAATACCGAATCCAAAACAAAATATCACTGTGTCGAGGAATCTATTATAACTAAATTTCCCAAGTCCTCTGGGGCGTCCTCCAGGAACGTGGCCTGTGGCTCTGTGACATGTCTGTCAGCCACTGTCGGAGAGAGCTCACACTCTTCATCAATAGCCATTTTTCCAAGTCCTAACCTGAAACCTGAAACCAGGAATAGGAGACTTACTTACCCCAAGAGTAGCCCGTTGGGGTCTCTCATCCGCCGCTGCCAGATATCAGTGGAAACTTCATGTGTAAAGGTCGGGCGTGCATTGGAAGAAGAGACCACCAAGAAACTGACTCATGAAACAGCAAAGGGTTTATTGGAGTTCCAGCATGCTGGGGCTCAGAGCTCACTTGAATACAGCAGAGAGCCCTGAGAAGAGCTTGAGCAGAGCTTATATACTTTCCTTGCCGAGGGCAAGGAGGGAAGTTTATTGATGGGTCAGTGGGAGTGGGCAGTTTGCATGCAACCAGGTGAGAGAGTAAATTCTGCAGTTTGAAAACTGGGGACAGCACATTCTGGGAACAAGTTTAGCAAACAGTTCTCAAGATTTCAACAGTGTTTTGTTAAGCATAGAGAAAAACAGGAAGTGACAAGTACCTATTTAATTAACCATTCAATAACAACTATACCTTTTTAAATGGATGTTCTCATCTACATTCAATCTTCCAAGGTACAGGGTCCTATGATATTGTATATCAATTTACCTGAGACATCTGTGCAGAACGTAATTCAACGCTAAGTATCCCAATTAAGGGCCCAATGCCATTCTGGGATTCAAATCTTCCTTAGATTTCTGTTTTCCTACATATATTTCAACTATATATTCTTATACATATCGGAGCTTCTCAATAGAATTATTCATAAACAGAATGATTCCTAACCCAAATCAAACATGTTATTAACCCTAACCCTACAGTGTTCCCTCAATCTAACTTTAAAGAAGAGCACGGACAGAGTTGGTCTTATAATACAGGAATGTAGGGGATCTTTCACCTGCTGAGAACCTCAAAGGTCCATGGAGAAATAAGCCATGGAAAAGATGTAGGCAGCTATGAAGGACCTGAGACAGCAAAAGTCATCTTCCATGGCAAACAACCTGGTCAGGATGAAGGGATGTCTCTGAATCTGCCACTCACACCCTGTGAACTGCGCCACTTCACAGGTGAATAACGAGTTAGAATGACAAAAAATTATCTTGTTAGGATCTTACAGAAAAATGGGTGTGCACCGAAACCTAGAAGAATGATTTCCACCAATGAGGTCCGGTAATTGAGTCTCAAACACGAGCCAAATGTGCGACCGGAGATCTGGGCTGAAAAATCTGTGTGGCCTGCCCCGTGGCTAGAGACAGCAGGGCACCACCTAGAAGCGACCAGCCGGCAGGGAGAAACGTTGCTGCAGATTCTGTGGAATCTTGCTGGCTGACCTCCAACTGAGCCCCGGGCTGAGTTTGGGATTTCAGACGGGGAAGGAAGTGCTACAGTTCTATACCCCCACAATAAAAACTCCACCAAGGAAACCAAGGGCCACCATCTTGGAGAGCAGAAGTAACCACCGCCACTCTCCAACAGATTGCAACAATAAAACAGGTTTGTGTTACTCAGCTCATCTCCCATACAGCAGGGAATTCACATAAAATCTCTCTTAGGCTTTCCATTGGAGAGATTATCAGAGAGAGCCTGCATAAAGACGTCGGGAAAACTAGAGGCACCTGACCTTCAACTTCCCCTCCCATCAGCGGCGAAAACGAAACCTGTCTAGCCAGAGCTGGGAGAGGGGCAAGAGGAAAAAATCAAAACAATAGAGTGCGGGGTTCCCCATAGACACCATCCACACCCAAGAAACGGCAGGCCCAGAGGACAGTATGAGCTGCCGAGAGGCATCACTCAGGAGAAATCTGGTCTAGCAAGAGAAACCAGGACTAGCAGGAGATAACAGGGGACTAGAGGCCAGGCCCGCGTGACTGGGCGGCTGGAGAACGCCCGCCCACTGGTCACAAACAGCCCGCTGCTGTTGCGACTGGGTGGCTGGTGCCCGCCTGCCTACCAGCGACCAATCTCTCGCTGGCTGCACGTGCAACTGGGTGGCTAGAGATCTCCCGCCCACCAGTGACAGCCCACCCGCTGACTGTGTGACTGGACAGCTGGAGACCGCCTGCCCGCCGGCGACCGGGAGTTGAAAACAAACAGAGACAGATCAGTCCCAGCCCACTCCCATTTGAACACGCTGGCAAGGAGCCTGGGGCCCGCCATAGCAGACAGATGAGATTACTGGAGCTCGGCCATCGCAATTCCTTCCAAGCAGAATTCACTTTAGCAGGCATAGTCTACCAACACAAAGGAGAGACAACAGATATATTAAACCAAAACAAATCTATAGAATAGAGCAGAAAAACAGCAATCAAATAGAGATGGAAAACAACGTGAACATCATGAAAAAACAAAGGAAAAAAATGTGTACAAACAATGCAGGAAAACTTAATTCTACAGGAGGACCTAGAATCATCAGAAACAGGGATAGGGAAAAAAACTCAAGGCTTACCTAACTCAGATGGAAAGGGATATTAGAGAATACATGAATCAGCAAGTCCTAGCAATAAAAGTATATTTTGAAAATGAATTAAACAAATTCAAATGGCAAAGAACAAGCTTTACCAGGAGATAGAGATCTTAAAAAAAATCAAACAGTAATCCTAGAAATGCAGGAAACTATTAATTAAAACTCAAACGAGAATATTACAAATAGACTAGATCAAATAGAAGTCAGAACATCAGATAATGATGACAACGTTTATCAACTTGAAAAGAATATAGTCAACACAGAAAAGATGCTTAAGTCCCAAGAGCAGTCTATTCAAAAGATATGGGATGTCATAAAAAAAACAAATTTCACAGTCATAGGGATAGAAGAAGCCATAGAGATTCAAACCGAAAGAATGGACAACATATTAAATGAAATAATTCTAGAAAACTTCCCAGAGATGAAAGATGGAATGGATTGCTAAATCCTTGAAGCCTACAGGACCCCAAACATTCAAAACCATAATAGACCAACTCCAAGACATATAATTATGAAGATAGCCAACATACAGAACAAGGAGAGAATATTAAAAGCTACGAGAGAAAGGAGGCGGATTACATTCAGGGGTAAACCAATTAGATTAAGGACTGATTTTTCATCACAAACTTTGAAAGTGAGAAGATCCTGGAACAATGTATTTCAAACACTGAAAAATAATGAATTCCAACAAAGAATACTGTATCCAGCAAAATTAAGCTTCAGATTTGACAATAAAATTAAAATCTTTCACAATGAATAAAAACTAAAAGAATTCACACCCATAACACCAGCACTGCAAAGGATTTTGGGCAAAATACTACAAGAAGAAGAATTGAAAAATAGTGCCCCAAACTAACAGTGGGAGGTATCTCAGTAAAGGGGGAGGAAAATAACCAAAAAGTAAAAACTAGCCAAACTAAAATAAATAAATAAATTAACATGAATGGATGTACAAATCATATTTCAATTGTAACCTTAAATGTTAATGGCCTAAACTCACCATTCAAGAGACATAGGGTAGTAACCTGGATCAAAAAAACAAATCCAACAATATGCTGCCTTCAGGAGACTCATATGATAGGTAAAGACATACACAGGCTGAAAGTAAAAGGTTGGGAAAAATCATACCACTCACAGGGCACACGGAAGCAAGCAGGAGTGGCCAAACTCATATCAAATACAATCAACTTCAAACCTACGTTAATCAAAAGGGATAAAGAAGGACACTATATAACGTTAAAAGGAACCATCCACCAACATAACATAACAATTACCAATTTGTATGCAGCAAACAAATGAGCTGCCACACTCATAAAACAAACTCTTCTCAAGTTCAAGAGTCAAATAGACTACAACATAATAATTATAGGTGACGTCAACAGACCGCTCTCACCATTAGACACATCCTCTAGACAAAAACTGAATAAAGAAACTATAGAACTCAACAGCACAATCAATAACCTAGACTTAACCGACATATATAGAATATATCAACCATCATCAAGTGGATACACCTTCTTATCAGCAGCAGATGGATCCTACTCAAAGATAGACCATATATTAGGTCATAGGGCAACTCTTAGTAAATATAAAGGCGTGGAGATAATACCATGCACCATATCAGATCATAATGAAATGAAACTGGAAATCAATGATAAAAGAAGGAAGGAAAAATCCTACATCACATGGAAAATGAACAATATTCTACTGAATGATCAATGGGTTACAGAAGACATTAAGGAGGAGACAAAAAAATTCTTAGAGACAAATGACCATACAGACACAACCTACTGTAATCTATGGGACACAATGAAAGCAGTTTTAAGAGGAAAATTCATTTCTTGGAGTTCTTTCCTCAAAAAAAGAAAAAAAAAAAACAACAAATAAATGAACTCACACTACACCTCAAAAACCTAGAAAAGGAAGAGCAAAACAACAGCAAATGTAGTAGACGACATTAAAATAAGAGCAGAAATCAACGAAATTGAAACAAAAAATCATTGAAAAAATTGATAAACTAAAAGTTGGTTCTTTGAAAAAATAAATAAGATTGACAGGCCCTTAGCCATGATAACGAAGAGAAGAAGAGAGAGAACTCAAATTATTAACATAGGGGGTGAAAAATGCAATACCACAACAGACACTACAGAAATATAGAAGATAATTAGAAAGTATTTTGAAACCCTATATTCCAATAAAATAGAAGATAGTGAAGATATCAATAAATTTCTTAAGTCATACGATCTGCCCAGATTGAGTCAGGAAGACACACACAATTTAAACAGACCAATGACAAAGGAAGAAACAGAAGAAGCCATCAAAAGATAACCAACGAAAAAAAGCCCTGGACCGGATGGGTAAACAGCGGAGTTCTACAAAACCTTCAAAGAAGAATTAATACTGATTCTTTTCAAGCTCTTTCAAGAAATAGAAAAAGAAGGAGCTCTTTCAAATTCATTCTATGAGGCCAAAATCACCCTGATCTTGAAATCAGACTAAGACACTTCAAAGAAACAAAACTACAGACCAATATCTCTAATGAACTTGGATACAAAAATTCTCAATAAAATCCTGATGAATCAAATACAAAAGCATATCAAAAAAAATTGTGCACCATGATCAAGTAGGATTCACCCCTGGGATGCAAGGCTGGTTCAATATACGGAAATCAATAAATACAATTCACCACATCAATAGACTTAAAGACAAGAACCATATGATCATCTCAATAGATGCAGAAAAAAACATTTGACAAAGTACAGCATCCCTTTATGTTCAAAATACTAGAAAAACTAGGGATAACAGGAACTTACCTCAACATTGTAAAAGCTATATATGCTAAACCTCAGGCTAGCATCATCCTAAATGGAGAAAAACTGAAGGGATTGCCTCTAAAATCTGGAACAAGACAGGGATGCCCTCTATCACCACTTCTATTCAATTTAGTTCTTGAAATTCTAGCCAGAGCAATTAGACAATAGAAATTAAAGGCATAAAAATAGGAAAACAAGAACTTAAATTATCACTATTTGTGGATGACATGATAATATATATAACAGACCCAAAAGGGTCTACAAAGAAACTGCTAGAGATAATAAATGAATTAAGCAAAGTGGCAGGATATAAAATCAACACGCATAAATCAAAGGCATTTATGTATATCAGGAGCAAAACTTCTGAAATGGAAAGGAGGAAAACCACTCCATTCACAATATCCTCAAAGAAAATAAGATACTTGGAAATCAACCTAACAAAAGAGGTGAAAGATTTATATAATGAAAATTACAGAACCCTAAAGAGAGAGATAGAAGAAGATCTTAGAAGATGGAAAAATGCACCCTGTTCATGGATAGGCAGAACTAACATCATCAAAATGGTGATATTACCCAAAGTTCTCTACAGGTTAAAATGGATGCCAATCAAAATCCCAACGGCATTTCTTGTAGAAATGATAAAGCAATCATGAAATTCATATGGAAAAACAAAAGACCCAGAATAGCAAAAGCAATTCTAAGCAGGAATTTGAATCTGGAGGTATAGCGATACCAGAGTTCAAACTGTACTACAAAGCAATAGTTATAAAAGCAGCGTGGTACTGGTACCAAAACAGGCAGGTGGATCAGTGGTAGAGAATAGAGGACACAGAAATCAATCCACAAAATTACAACATTCTTATATATGATAAAGAGGCTAAAAGCATATTGGGAGATGGATAGCATCTTCAACAAATGGTGCTGGGAAAATTGGAAATCCATATGCACCAAAATGAAACTGAATCCCTTTCTCTCACCATGAACAAAAGTTAACTCAAAATGGATCAAGGAGCTAGTGATGAAATCAGAGACACTGCATGTGATCGAAGAAAAAGATGGCTATGATCTACATACTGTGGGGTCGGGCTCCAAATTCATTAATAGGACACCCATAGCCCAAGAGTTAATAACAACAATAAACAAATGGGACTTACTTAAACTAAAAAGTTTTTTCTCTGCAAGAGAAACAATAAGAGAGGTAAATAGAGAGTCTACACCCTGGGAACAATTTTTTACCCCTCACACTTCAGATAGAGCCCTAATATCCAGAATATACAAAGAACTCAAAAAATTAAACAATAAGATAACAAATAACCCAATCAACAAATGGGCCAAGGACCTGAACAGACACTTCAGAGAGGAGGACATACAATCAATCAACAAGTACATAAAAAAATGCTCACCATCTCTAGCAGTCAGAGAAATGCAAATCAAAACCACCCTAAGATACCATCTCACTCCAGTAAGATTAGCAGCCATTATGAAGTCAAAAAACAATAAGTGTTGGCGAGGATGTGGAGAAAAGGGTACACTTGTACACTACTGGTGGTACTGAAAATTGATAAGGCCAATTTGTAAAGCAGTATGGAGATTTCTTGGAAAGCTGGGAATGAATGCACCATTTGACCCAGCTATCACCCTTCTCGGACTAGAGGGTCTTAACAGAGCGTACTATAGGGATACTGCCACATCAATGATCATAGCGCCACAATTCACAATAGCTAGACTGTGGAACCAACCTAGATGTCCTTCAATAGATGAATGGTTAAAAAACTGTGGCATCTATACACAATGGAGTATTACTCAGCACTAAAAAATGGCAAAATCATAGACTTTGCAAGGAAATGGATGGCATTAGAGCAGATTATGCTAAGCTAAGCTAACCAATCCTTAAAAAAAATGCCAAATGTCTTCTTTGATATAATGAGAGCACCTAAGAACAGAACAGGGAGGAAGAGCATGAGAAAAAGATTAACATTAAACAAAGACGAGTGGGGGGATAGAAAGGGGGAGAGAAGGGAAAGCATATGGAAATGGTAGGAGACCATCAATGTTACACAAAATTACATATAAGAGGTTGTGAGGGGAAATGGGGGGAAAACAATGGAGAGAATTGAACAACAGCAGATGAGGTAGAGAGGAAAGATGGGAGGGGAGGTGAGGGGGGATAGTAGGGGATAGAAAGGTAGCAGAATACAACATCACTATTATGCCATTATGTACAAATGTGAATGTGTAACCAATGTGCTTCTACAATTCGTATTTGGGGAAAAATGGGAGTTCATAACCCAATTGAGTCAAATGTATGAAAGATAATATATCATGAGTTTTGTAATGTTTTGAACAATCAATAAAAGTAAATAAATAAATAAAGGTTTAAAATTGAGTGGCAAGAAATCAGCTAAAAAAGTGTTGAGATGCATTCATTTTGCTAAGCAGAAACTTTGTTTTGTGTAGTTGTATCTATCACAAATTTATTTTACCAGAAAACTGGCTTTTGAAAATACACTTAATTGAGATTAAAGGATAATCCACCTACCTTCATGAAAAATTCATAGCATTTCCTATATTTTTCATATTTCATTTTTTGGTAAATATTTTGTCATGGACCAGGTCTAGTCTTAGGCTATTCTTTCAGAATACTGCCTCATCTGATAAGTTGGTACAATGTGTTGGATTGTTCTTTTCATCCTTTATTTAATAGTTTCTAGCTGATAATGTGTATTTTTCATTATCTTTATTTGGACATACATACCCAACGATATCTTTGCATTTTATCTTTTACTGGGAAGAGACTCATCAAAAGCTCTGTATTATATGTATCAACAATCAAACATTTAGAGCATGCAATTATTCTTAATTTTGCATGAAAATATCTTTGTACCATTTACTTATAAAAATTTAGAACTATTAATAATGTCCCTACTGTAATAAGTAACTAATTACCAGAAAAATTAAACAATTCACTTTATATCAATTATGAATATGAAAAGTACTAAAATAAGTATTTGGCAATTAATACATAATTGATAGAAATTGAAATCATAAGAAAGCCATTTAAAATGTCAGTGCATATGGTCCTTAAATAATAGGTTGTTCAAAAAAATTTCTCTAATTCATAAGATATAATATGCCATATTACAGCATAACGTGATAAAAAACATTAAATTATCAATATTGATAATAAAGAATGATACCTTTTTTCTTAAATATGTTTATTTGATTTTCATTGTAAGATGTTAATTCTGGAAGACTTCAGAATTAAGAAAGTCTTGGTGTATATTATTTCTAACAGGCTAATCAAAGTACTTTTAAATATATATGTATATATATATATACATAATATATGTAATGCATATGCATGAATATAGACACATATGTATAATAAATGTATTGTAATATATCTATCAGGTGATTATAATTATTAAATTTTTTTTAAAAAAATAGTGACTATAAAAAACAGTCTCAAATTTAAATTTCATAGCATACAACTGTTTATAATGCCATGAGAGAAAAATAGATATGGAGGAAAAACGAAAAAGGAAGAGAGAGAAGGGGAAAAATGAGGAAGAAAGTGAGTAAAGAAGAGGGAGAGGCGTGTTCGATGTTAAGACAAAAGTGGAGCGGCTGGGTTTGTGATTCAGTGTTAACATGTTTGCCTAGTATGTGTGAGGAACTGGGTTCTATTCTCAGCACCACATAAACAAATAAACAAAATGAAGATCCATCAACAACTTAAAAAATAAAAAATAAAAAACTAGAAATATTACTAAAATCCCAAGCATTTATGAATGTTAAATAATAAAATATATGTTACATAGCCTTATGTAATTTATAGACTCCCCAAAAGAGTCATTAAATGTTAGATTATTAGTGCTATAACTAAAAATCCATTGCTCTTTCCTCTACATTCTGTGGCATTCTAGTGCTAAAATAAATTGTAGTATAACACCAAAAAAAAAAAAATCCTAATATTTCTACAGTAACTGACCCAGTTTAACATCAATGCAAGTAGATTCCTATGGGACATGATATGTACTTTGAAGTTTATTTTTATTCAACACTGGTACATTTCTATTTCTTGAGTTTATGCACATTATAGGATATATATTTCATCCACACGTTCACAAATTTATAGGCATTTATTTCACTTTCAATCACTTCCTGCTTCAGAAAACATGTATTCCTCCGTTTCTGACTGGTGTTTTCTTGAAACTTCTTTCCAAACACATTATTTTCGATTTCCATTATCACATTTGAAGCAAAACTCACACACCCCTCATAATAAACCATATCCCTAATATTACCATTAGATGTACAACTGGTTGGAATGAATGATTGTATATCAATATAAGATTTCTTACTTAGTTTCAGATATCAATTCAATCCATTATTTAAAGTAGAACCAGTTATATTATTTATTCACAATGTGGTATTTTCATGCATTATCTCTATATTCATAGACACAGGGTACACCTCTTTGTACCCCCAACACTAATTTATACGTCTTCAAAATATTGCTCCCAGAAATGTTGGAAGAAATACCCATGTCACCTGATCTACATATGCATTTTATCACTGAAATATTCTGGACACAAAAAGCAAAGGTCACACTTATGATTGTATCAAAGCTAAATGAAAAGTGAACATGTACTAAAAACATCCATGTCCAGGTTGCCTAATGCTCTCAAATGAAAATCCTATTGGTAACTACAAATTAGTTTCTTCCAAAGATTATATATTCAAACTCAACCCTGTTGAAAATGTCTAATCCTCTCACTCACTTTATACTTTGCCTGTTTTTGTAATGTCTCTATTGGTATCTGCTTTTCCACAGTTCATCATTGTGACTAAATCTTCACATGTTCTGAAACTTACATTCACACTCTAATCGAAATCCTATTGCTAAAGAACTTTTGGTCCAAATCCTATATTCACTCTTCTTCTTAAAACCTACCTACTATCTTCCTAATCCTACCGACTATCACTTTTTGACTGGAGGTTCTCTTCTACATTCAATCATCCAGTTACAAGGTCTTATGTCATTGTATATCGATTTCTCTGAGACATTTTTGCAGAATGTAATTCAATGATAGGTATCCCAATCAAGGGCCCAATGATTTCTGGGCTTCAAATCTTACTTAGATTTCTGTTTATGTACATATATTTCACGTCTGTATTCTAATAAATATCACAGGTTCCAATAACATTATTCATCCAGCAGAATGGTTCCTAACCGAAAATGAAAATGTTATTAACCCTAACCATACACTGTTCCCTCAATCTAACTTTAAAGAAGAGCAGTGACAGTGTTGGTCTTACAATACAGGAATGCATGGGATCTTCCACCTGCTGAGAACCTCAAAGGTACATGCAGAAATGATCCCTGGAGAAGATGTAGGCAGCGATGAAGGACCTGAGAGAGCAAAAGTCATCTCAATGGCAAACAACCTGGTAGAATTAAGGAATGTGTCTGAATCAGCCTCATTCTTCTTAATACAGAGAAGATAGACCAAACCATGCCTGTGTGGAGAGCTGTTCCCTGGTCCCTATGTTTGATATACGATTCGAACTTGTTAAAGTGTCACAGGATGTAGGGGCATCCTCCAACTCATGGGAACCTTGGAGGCAAATGTTAGGACAACGTGGTTTCCAAGGCAGTGACCTCATTCAGTTCCTCAAGGAAGTGACTTCACCTCACTTCCTTGGTGATGGAAGTCTCTGAACTTGGGATCCAGGAAGCCAGGCACCCAGAGCCATAACCCGTCCAAGTCCCAGTGGTCTAACTTGTTTGGATTTACGAAGGACAGAGTCAATATTTCTTGGTACCTACTGATTTGAGGATGGCCAAATGCCAGGAAACCTCTGAAGAGGGTCCTATCCTGATAAAGCAGGTAGTGGATCACCGCTGGCTCCTGACTACTTCACAGAGTTGGCAAAGTAGAGCAGATCTGAGACAGGACAGGCCATTTTGGGAGAACATAGTATGGCCCACCAGTCAGAGGACACTCCGGATATGACAGACCTACTTGGGGGAAGGAGGTGCCTTTGCGGGTGTGGGTGTGGGTTTGTAGTTTTGTCTCATGTTCTGAGAATACGAAAGAAAGGCGGTTTGATTGGATTGTAGTGAACTGTTTCTAGTAAGTCGTTTGACAAGGCGAGTCTTTCTATGTCTGTGTATCCCACTGTGTCCGTGGTTGTCGACATTAGAAAAGAGAATGCATCAGTTGATGTGTTCTGTCTAGTAGAAAGCTTCGCAGCATTCATCCTGCCCAATTGATGAATGGACTGCGGCTTGCCTCATGGATGGGCAACACCTACTATCTGCCTAAGTTCCTGTTTTCTTCCTGAATTCTGGCCACTCTCCCGAATAGGCACATAGTTTTGTGTTTAAGATATGTACCACCTCAAGCTCTGTTAAATAGCCATGTACTGGACAGCTGAAGGGAATGGGAGAATCTCAGAAAACTCAGATATCAGTGTGACCAGGAAAGTCTCAGTGGAGAAACCCTGCTATCGGCTATTCTCTTACTATGTATCTGTTTCCCTGAATGTCAGGAAGTTCTTTGCCTCAGGCCACCCTCATGTGAAGCCTGAAAAAAAGAGTTTTCAAATGAAAATGAATGGGCATCACCTGTGGCTCTTTGCTTAATTTCTTTGCAAAGGGATGTGTCTGAATCACCCTTTGGCCCTGTGTGCTGTTGTGGCTTAGATTCTCAGCCCCTGATGGATCTAAAGAAAGATCCGATGTGTGCATCCAAAACCAAAATTTCAAAAAGATCAGTTATGATGGATGAAGTCTCTTGCCTTTCTTTGTTAGGTTCCTGAACTACATCAAGTGAGAATAGGGATCCTTTGGTTCAAATAAATTTTTGAAAGCCCTGAAGTAGTGCTTGGGTTTTCTTATGACTCCAATTCACATAAAGAATCTATACCTGACAGTCAGTAGGCCTCAAATTGGAGAAGCAGATCAGTATTAACTGCGGTCTTATTTTATCACTCCTGGTTCACATGCAGGGTGTCCAGGCCACCATGACTTTAGGCAAATGAGCAGCAAGGGAGCTTATTTTGGACACTAACCCATACCCTATTAGACTCTGACTAGTAATCCTAACATGATGGAGAATAATAATCCCAACAGAATAGAAATACAAGAAGTTTTGAGAATTCATGTTGTATAGTTGTACTTGCCTTTTGCATTATATAGGGTAGGAGTTATAAATTTAGTCAATTTTTAATTGAAACAGTTCTCCATGTGTTTTTAAAGTTCACAACCATGTGAATTCCTCTCTTCCTTTCTCTGTAGCCTATTCAGAACATGTATTTTTATATGCACATTTAGAATCCTACCTGGTATCACATGTACATACTTGAGAGGTTGCTGACTTAGCAGATACAAATTGTCAGAAGAGATCACTCCTCTGAATGCTGTTGGAAGTGAAAATTCAAACTATGGGTGACTTCCTAGTTGAACAACATTATACATAAATCCACATTTAGTAAAATTAATATTTTTGGATCTGTGGATTATATATATTTCATGATATATATATATATATATATATATATATATATATATCATGAAATATATATAATATATATATATAATATATATATATATATATATATATATTGCTACATTTTAATGTCTGTTTGAGTGTGTGTGTGTGTGTGTGTGTGTGTGTGTATAGATAGATAGATAGATAGATAGATATACACTCTCCAGATTTTTGAAAATATGAAACATATGTGTCTTATTATATACTCCCTAAATTCATTCATGTACATGTATGTGGATTTATAATCAACTTTTCACAAGATTATTTTCAAAAATATTCATCCACCTGAAATACATATTTGTTTCCTAGTACTAAAAACAAACTTCAGTGAATGGTGCATACAAATCCAAATATTTCTACAGTCACTGTCCCAGTTTAACATCAATGCTTGTAGATTCCTATGGGACATGATGTGTATTTTGACGTTCATTTTTTAACAAAACTGGTACATTATTATTTCTTCAGTTTATGCACATTATAGTATATATATTTCATTAACAAGTTCACAAATTTATAGGCATTTGTTTCGCTTTCAATAACTTCCTTATTCAAAACTCTTGTATTCCTCCAGGTTTCTTGTCTGGTCTCTTCATGAGACTTCTTTCCAAACTCATTATTTCTGAAATCCATAATCACCTTTGAAACAAAATTCACACACTCTTTATGATAATCCATAAGCCTAATATTAAAATAAGATGGATACCTGGATGGATTGAATGATTGCATATCAATATAAGATTTCCTGTATATTTTCAGATATCAATTCAATCCATTATTTAAATTTAGAACTTGTTACATTGTTTAATCAAAGTTTTGTCTATTCATGCATTATCTCTATATTCCTAGACACAGGGTACACCCATTTGTAACCCCAATACTAATTTATAGATCTTCAAAATATTGCTCCCAGAAACGGTGGAATAAATACTTATGTCATCTGATCTACATATACATTTTATCACAGTAATTTTCTGGACACAAAAAGCAAAGTTCACACTTATGATTTTACCAAAGCCTTAATGGAAAGTGAGTATGCATTACTAAAAACATCCATGTCCAGGTTGCCTAACGCTCTCAAATGTCAATCCTATTGGTCACTACATATTTGTTTCTTCCTAAGATTATATATTTTACCTCAAGCCTGTTGAAAATGTCTAATCCTATCAATCACTTTATCATTTGCCTGATTTACTAATGTCTCTATTAATATCTGCTTTCCTACATATTTTCCACAGTTTATCATTGTGACTGACTCTTCACATGTGCTCACATTTTCATTCACTCTCTACCCGAAACCCTATTGCTAAAGAACTTTTGGTTTAGATCCTATACTCTCTCTGCTTTCTAAACCTACTGACTATCTTTCAAATAATACCGAGTATCCCTTTTTGACTAGAAGTTCTCTTCGACATTCCATCATCCAAGGTACAAGGTCCTATGCCATTGTACATCGATTTATCTGAGACATCTCTGCAGAACATAATTCAAAGCTAAGTATCCCAATCAAGGGCCCAATACCCTTCTGGGCTTCAAATCTTACCTAGATTTCTGTTTTCATTCTAATATTTCACTTTTATATTCTTGTAAATATTACAGGTTCCCAATACAATTATTCATCCTGCAGAATGATTCTTAACCCAAATCGAACCTTTTATTAACCCTAACCATACACTCTTCCCTCAATCTAAGTTTACAGAAGAGCAGGGACAGAGTTGTTTTTACAATACAGGAATGTAGGTCATCTTAAACCTGCTGAGAACCTCAAAGGTCCATGCAGAAATGATACCTGGAGAAGATGTAGGCAGCTATGAAGGAGTTGAGAGAGCAAAAGTCACCTTGCATGGCAAACCACCTGGTCAGGATGAAGGGTCGTGTCTGAATCAGTCTCTCTATTCTAAATGTAGAGAAGGTGGACCAAACCAGGCCTTTGTTGAGAGATGTTCCCGGGTGCCTATGGTTGATATACCATTCTAACTTGTGAAAGTGTCACAGGAAGTAGGGGCAGCCTCTATCTCATGGGACCCTTGGAAGCAACTGTTAGGACAAAGTGGTTGCCAAGGGAGTGACCTCATTCAGTTCTTGAAGGAAGTGTCCTACCTCACTTCCTTGGTATTGGAACTCTCTGAAATTGGGATCCAAGATGCCAGACACCCAGAGCCAGTCCCAGTCCCACTCCCACTGGGCTCAGTTGTTTGGATTTACCAAGGACAGAGTCAGTCTTTCTTGGTACCTACTGCTGAGAGAATGGCCAAATGCCAGGACAGATATGAAGAGGGTCTTTCCTGAGAAAGCAGGTAGTGGCTCACCACTGGATCCTGACAACTTCACAGAGTTGGCCAAGGCAACCAGAACTGAGACAGGACTGGCCATTTCGGGGAACATAGTTTGGCTCAACAGACAGAGGACACACTGGAGAGTTAGAGACTTACTTGTGGGAAGGAGATGCCTTTGTGGGTGTGGGTGTGAGTTTGTGGTTTTGTCTCATGTTCTGAAAATAGGTAGGAAAGGTGGTTTGTTTGGTTTGGAATGGACTGTTTCTAGTAAATCGTTTGACAAGGTGAGTGATTCTAGTTCGGTGTATCCCACTGTGTACGTGGTTTTGGACATTAAAAAACAGAATGCACCAATGGATGTATCCTGTCTAGTAGAAAGCTTCCCAGCATTCATCCTGCTCAACTGATGGATGGACTGCGGTGTGTCTTATGGATGGGGAACACCTACTATCTTCCTAAGTTCCTGTTTTCTTCCTGAATTCTGGCCACTCTCCAGAATAGGCTCATGGTTTTGTGTCCAAGATATATACCACCTCCAAGCTCTGTGCCATGGCCATGTACTGGACAGCTGAATGGAATGGGAGAATCACAGAAAACTCAGATATAAGTGTGACCAGGAAAGTCTCAGTGGAGAAATCCTGCTTTGGCCATTCTCTTACCTATATTTCTGTTGCCCTGAATGTCAGGAAGTTCTTTCCCTCAGCCCACCGCTTTGTTAAGCCTGAAGAAAACAGTTTTCAAATGGAAATGAAAGGGCATCACCTGTGGCTCTTTGCTTAATTTCTTTGGAAAGGGATGTGTCTTAATCAGCCTCTTGGCCCTGTGTGCGGTTGTGGCTTAGATTCTCAGCACCTCATCGATCTAAAGAAAGATCCCATGTGTGCATCCATAACCAAAATGGCAAAAAGATCTGTTATGGTGAATGAAGTCTCTTGCGTTCCTTTGTTAGGTTTCTGACCTACATCAAGTGAGAATAGGAATCCTTTGGTTCTAATGAATTCTTCAATGCCCTGAAGAAGTGGTTGTGTTTTCTCATGACTCCAAATCACATAAAGAATCGTTACCTGACAGTCAGTAGGCCTCAAATTGGAGAAGCAGAGCCGTATTAACTGCAGTCCTATTTTATCACTCCTGGTTCACATGCAGGGTGTCCAGGCCACCATGACTTTAGGCAAATGAGCGGCAAGGGAGCTTATTTTGGACACTAACCCATACCCTACTAGACTCTGACTACTAATCCTAATATGATGGAGATTAATAACCCAAACAAAATAGAAATACAAGCAGTTCAGAGGAGTCATGTTGTATAGTTGGACTTGCCTTTTGCATTATATAGGGTAGGAGTTATAAATCTAGTCAATTTTTAATTAAAATAGTTCTCCATGTGTTTTTAAAGTTAACAAATATGTGAATTCCTCTCTCCCTTTTTGTGTAGCCTATTCAGCACATGTATTTTTATATGCACATATAGAATCCTACCTGGTATCACATGTTCATACTTGAGAGGTTTCTGACTTGGCAGATACTGCAGTGGTCCGGTTGGAGCAAAATAACCGGGGGGTGGGGGTTATGAATAACATGTGTATGTTGATATAGCAGGAGTGGAAGCCATTTATTGTAGGACAATAGAGGTATTTATACATTCCACCCAGCTTATCTAATTAACATAAACTAGATACTGCAGTCAACCAATCAGGAATCTCCACACTTAATGGCTCGCTTTTGTTACATCTCAAACCACTCCCTCTGGCATTTTGCCAGGCATCATCCAGACTTGTTTACACACTCTAACATTCCCCTGGCAAAATGCCAGGTGTTATTTTGACATGTTTATAGACTCTAACATTTCCCCCTTTTATTTAATTTAAATAAAGACCACAGTGGTTTTTACAGAAACACCATAAATAACCTGCTACAAACAGAAAGGGAGGATACAAAATGTCACAATACAAGCCAATTGATGAAGCACTTGGAGAAATAATACCAGCAATGACACTGTTAGCAAAGACACCGAGTTAAAATTTGTTATAGATTACAGTTTGTTGTCTCAGTCCAGGTAAAGCAGTGTCTCAATAGATTAACTCACAGTTCAGGTAAACCACAGTCCAGGTATGTTCTGCAGGCAGCTAGCTTAAATCACAGTCCTGGTAAGTTCTGCAGGCAGCTAGCTTAAATCACAGTCCATGTAAATTCTGCAGGCAGCTAGCTTAAATCACAGCCCAGGAAAGTTCTGAAGGCAGCTAGCTTGATCCAAAGTCTGCTCCGTTTCTCAGCCGAAGTCTCCTCCGGTTTTCAGCAACACTGGAAATTCTTCCACCCTTGTCCTCACCGGCACTGGGATGAAGGCAGGAACTCCTACCACTGGCTAAAGAAAATCCTATAGTATTCCACCAGGTGCTAAGAAAACAACCTTCTGAAAAATTTAGTACATTATCTCAAGGTTTTTTACATTTGAAAAAAGCCTTAATAGTGCTTATTATTTATTATCTTCCGGGTGTGGGAGAACCATTGTATCTTAGTTATTGGCATTAAAAATGACCAAACATCAGGGAGCCAGTAGCATCTATGGCTGGCTGTAGCATCCTGGGCAGCCACAGATGGCCCTGGGGAGTTTCCAGGACTCAAACTGCCACGGGGCCCCGCTCCCCAGGCTGGGGGCGGGGAATTGCCAGCTGCCACTGCTTGAAAAGCCCTTGCTGCACAGTGACTGGCTTGAGCATGTGGCAGCCGAGGCGCCTATTCACACACACTCCGGAAACGAAAAGTATTCAGTAACAGCCTTTTGCTGAAACTTTTTTGCTGATAATCCTTCTTCTTCTTAACTTTCTTTTTCTTTCTGATTAGACTTCCTGGGCTTCCATCAACACATGCCCTAATTGCTCTTGTTTCCACTGGGGTGCCTCTTTCCATTATCAATTTACTTCTCACCCCTTCCTTATTTTCATCACAAAGACAATACAATACACTGAGATAAAACAAGACACAATCATACTGTATCAATCTTCTCCATTTTTTGAAATGACCGTTTTTCCTCTCCCCCTATCTGCCTAGGGATGAGCAGATTTGCTCCCATCCTATCTATGGATGGGCAGCTTTTATTCGTCACTTACCCCCAAGTGTCCCAGGGCTCCCTGTATGGGCCACCATCTGCAGCAGTCCCACTGCAGCAAAATAACCGGGGCAGGGGGTGATGAATAACTAGTGTATGTTGATACAGTAGGAAAGGCGTGATAGGTAGGAAAGGCTATTTGTTTGGTATTGAGTGGACTGTTTCTAGTAAGTTGTTTGACAAGGCAAGTGTTTCTATATCTGTGTATCCCACTGTATCTCTGGTTGTAGACATTAGAAAAGATAATGCATCAATGGATTTGTCCTCTCCAGGAGAAAGTTTAACAGCATTCATCCTGCCCAATTTATGAAAGGACTGTGGCTTGCCTTATGGATGGGCAACACCTACAATATTCCTAAGTTCCTGTACTCTTCCTGAATTCTGGCCACTCTCCACAACAGGCTCATGGTTTTGAGTCCAAGATATGTACCACCTCCAAGCTCTGTGACATGGCCATGTACTGGATAGCTGAAGGGAATGGCGAGCATCTCAGAAAACTCAGATATCAGTGTGACCAGTAAAATCTCAGTGGAGAAACCCTGCTTTGGGCCTTTTCTTACATAATGTTCTGTTGCCCTGAATGTCAGGAAGGTCTTTGCCTCAGGCCAACCCTTTGTGAAGCCTGAAGAAAACAGTTTTAAAATGGAAATGAATGGGCATCACCTGTGGCTCTTTGCTTAATTTCTTCCAAAAGGGATGTGTCTGAATCAGCCTCTTGGCCCTGTGTGAGGCTGTGGCTTAGATTCTCAGCACCTGATGGATCTAAAGAAAGATTCCTTTTGTGCTTCCAAAACCAAAATGGCCAAAAGGGCAGTCATTGTGGTTGAAGTCCCTCGCCTTCCTCTGTAAGGTTTCTGACCTACATCAAGTGAGAAGAGGGATCCATTGGGTCAAATGAGTTCTTCAAAACCCTGCAGAGGCTAGCCCGTAATTGCTTGGGTTTTCTCATGACTCCAATTCACATAAAAAATCTATACCAAACAGTCAGTAGGCCTCATATTGGAGAAGCTGGGCAGTACAAATGGCAGGCATATTTGATCACTACTGGTTCACAGGAAGGGTGTCCAGGCCACCCTGATTTTAGGCAAATGAGGGGTAAGGGAGCTTATTTTGGACACTGTCGTGAGCTTTGCCCCTCATGGAAAACCCCAGCCAGAGGTTATGATGAGTGTCTATATGGAAGAAGATGAGGGCCATGTGGGAGTGTTTTGGTTTTAATTGTGGTCATTTGTGTGGTGGTTGAAATAGATGACTGGGTCCACCTGGGCTTGAAGTCTGGTGTGATTCCCCTTACAGACTGAGTTCTGACACTGACCTCAGAGAAATATTGCCATGAGTTCTCTTGGGATTTTAGGAGGCCACGCATTAGAGTCGCCCTTGGAAACTGAGATCAAGTCCCAGGGTGGCTTTCCACAGAGCATCGGGAATCTCAGCCAGGATATCACATGATTTTATTATGAAAGACTTGGCAGCCATAGATGAGATTCAAAACAAACATGGACCTCACACTCTAGACCTCAATGGGCCTGGGTTCATGTGATCTTTTGGCCACTCTTTGGGAAGCCTTGACTGTGAGAATTCTCCAGAGCTTTCATTGAAATGAGCTTCCATACCATTTAATGGTTCTTGAAAGAATTGAAACCTACAGTGCCTCCAACTTCATCCGTGAAAAATGCTAGATAAATACCAAGAAATTTTTGAAATTCCCATAACCAGGTGTCAGAGGAGAACATTTGGATGTCCTGTTGCTGATCAGGAGTGTTCCAGACAGTGGTTTGATTGACTGGGTTTCATGAAAATGGTGTAGAACTGAAATGCCAGTATGTTGGAGCCTGCTGAGTATTGGGCCCAGAACTGTGGTGTGCAGGTGTGGGATAAAACATTTGTGTTGGGGCCATTTGGATCTACCATTGACTTCCAAATGGCTTGTGACTGACATGGTGCAGCCAGCAGACCCTTATATGTAAAGGCATCTTGTTATATGGAGAGGTTTCAGGGCAATGTTCCGAATCAAGTTGCTATCTTCAAGTGGGCAAGCTATGTGGGATAGAATCCTGGTTGGTGCATTCTCCTGCAGACTCTGACCGACCACACGTGACAGAACTACCTTCAGCACTGTGTCCCAGTTGAACTTCTTGTATTTCGTAGAGCAAATACCAAACTCCCAGTGCAGCAGCAAGAAACACCATGAATAGTGGAGGATGACTAAATGGGTACACAGTCCACACAGGGAGACACTTAGCCTTCAGTGGCCACAGTTTACCTACAAAGAGAGAATTCAGCACTTTGCCTCATTTTCATTGGAAAATAAGAAACCAATTTCTTCAGGTCACATAAATGCAGAGCCAGCTTTGATGGTATATAGTGGAGGATGACTAAATGGGTACACAGTCCACACAGGGAGACACTTAGCCTTCAGTGGCCACAGTTTACCTACAAAGAGAGAATTCAGCACTTTGCCTCATTTTCATTGGAAAATAAGAAACCAATTTCTTCAGGTCACATAAATGCAGAGCCAGCTTTGATGGTATATAGTGGAGGATGACTAAATGGGTACACAGTCCACACAGGGAGACACTTAGCCTTCAGTGGCCACAGTTTACCTACAAAGAGAGAATTCAGCACTTTGCCTCATTTTCATTGGAAAATAAGAAACCAATTTCTTCAGGTCACATAAATGCAGAGCCAGCTTTGATGGTCTCACAACAAAGGCAGCTAAAGCTCCTGAAAACAACATATATTTCAAGTGCCCAACCTCAGAGGCAGTTTCTCAAAAAGTCGTTAGGCCAGCAGAGCTCCATGTTTGTGGAGTGTTTACCTGTTAGACAAGGATGCAAGAAAAGACCACTGACTCCAATTAAAATCAAATTAAACTAAGCTTATTATTTTCACCAGCCAGGCTAACTCTCCCTCCCAAAACGGCCGGAACAAGACAGCAACCCCAACTTTCCTACAGCCCAGCTTTAAAGCCCAGAAAGTTACACAAAAGGGGGGTTAGAGATAACAGAACTCGGACAAGCATCACACTAATGGTAGTTTATATATATATATATATATATATATATATATATATATATATATATATTTTTTTTTTTTTTTTTTTTTTGCTGGCCCCAACATTAGAATTTGTGAGGACCATTAGACCCTCAGAGATGGTCATTGTCTGTCCAGGGAAGGCCAATATTTATGATGTGACACTAATGTTTCACAGAGTGCTGCTATCTGGTCAGAGAGCCAGACATGGGTGAGTTCAAGGCATGGGCAGGCATTCCAAGCAGGTTCAGAATTTGCAGTAATTTATAGTAAAGCCAAAATTATCTTATCATGGCTTTGTGGCAAGATGGCTCCCAATTTTAATAAAAGATCAGGTTGGGCCTATCATTCCCCCCTTTTCTTATGTGTTCCTTTCAAATCTTTGCTAGATTAAGGGAAGTGCACTGAGGAAATTAAAATCCCTCAGGTAACAGTCTCCAAATTTCTAGAACTCACCCAAAACGAGTCTCCCTGATTTTACCTGACTTAATTAATAACGTGTATTGATAGTCTATTTATTTTTGGCTCCATTGTTGTAAGAAGGGAGGCCTCACGCATTTTGGATTCTTCTGCGCTGAGAGAGGGTGACGTAAGGGTCATGGCATGAGGGACATGAGTTGCCTTTTAGAATTTAGTTGAGGGACATGTGTTGCCTTTGAGATTTCAGCTTGGTTTGAAGTCTGGTTGGGGAAGAACAGGTTGAAAACTCATCTGGGAATGGGTTCTTCTATGAGAGTAACAAAAACCATGAGTAATGAATAAATGTTGCAGCAGCTGGAACATGTCACCGTATAGAAGTTCCCTCACCATTCTTTAATATCCTCAGTTATCAGGACTGTCAACTTAATATTTAATTTTTTGTTTTACAGTTGTCCCTCCCCATAAGATACAGTTTATTAATTTAATGTCATCTGATCTTGCAAAATCCTTTTTCTAGTATGACCTCTGTGTCTAATAGAGAAACCTTTAATTCTGTTACTCAGGGCTGGATAATCGTACTAGCAAACACCAAGCCAACCTGTGTAGGTTAGGAATATCTGTAGGCCCTAAACTAAATTTTCTGCCTCTGGCAGCTCCTCTTAATAGTCTCTTTTTATAGTTATCAGGCATTCCTGTCTGAGAATCCTTCTTTGTAACCTCCAGTCTTACTTATTTTGGGAGGCTAACATAAAGTGTATACCTTAAAATATTAATATTTGTTTTCTTGGCCGATTCATTTAACTTTAATTTTAAATCCTAATCTTAAACATCCAGCAAATAAATTTTAACAGCCTTATATTGAGAGTACTGGGCTTTAATATCTATAACTTAATTATTATTTATCTTTTCATTAATTGGGATATGTATTATTCTGTCTGTCTTGTAGGTGATGACTTATTATCTTAAATTAACCCATGTTGTGTTATTAAAGCAACACTTCTGTAAAAGACTAACAGGGAATCTTTAGATCACTTATAAGCAAATTAAAAATAAAATTTTTTAACAAGAGTAAAAATACTTAGTTTCTGTAATAGCTACCCTGAATTTTTTGGCTGAGTTATACATTATATGCCCTGTTTGAGATCCTAGTAATCTTCACAGAAAAACAAAAGAACTTTTGAACATAACTTTAAATGAAATAAAATCTGACCTACTCCTTTTGTAGTCGTTCTCACATGTAGTAAGATGGGACACAGAGCCTTATCTCAGGTATGGCAGGCCTCTTTATAAATATTAAGTGTTTTAGTTCTAAAGCTGATCATTGTTTTTTAAATATCATTTTACAAAGTTTACATAAATTGTTTGAGGTCACATGAACATTATCTAACATCATATGACATCACATTTAAAACATGGATTAAAGAAAGGCTGAAAGATTTTAACCTTTACATATATTAGGCTCTGATTAACTTAAAAATACATTTAAATTGTTCCCCAATGAAAAAAGTAACATAAAACTTTACATATCTTATGGATAACAGGTAAATAAATCCCCAGTACATTTTTTTTACCATACAACTTCAGAATACCAGCTTGATATAATGCTCTTTAAATGTTTCTAACTTACAGACTTGTATACCTGGAAGATATGAGCACATTAATAGCATCAATATTACATTGATATTTCTAGATTAACCAAGTTTAGCTTTTAAAGAAATGGCAGTAGAGTGCTCTAAAATAACAGCTCTTATTTAATCAGTTGTTTAATTTTTATGGTTGCTTGCTCTAGAAAAAATAAAACTTAATAAACACAATGTTATGGGTAAAATTATGTTTTCAGAAATTTTTGTCTCTTTAACACATGACTGATTTTTACAATCTGATACAGACCTTAGTAAATCAATCGGGTATCTAACAAATGTACTCAAGAATGAGAAATTCCACATCAAATTTACTTTACTTATTTATTAAAATATTAGACAAATGTATTGAACAGTGTAAACCATTTTTTTGTTGAAGGAAAAGTCCTAGAATCAAGGCATTTTAGACATTTTGTAGATATTAATATTTTACTAGATTTTTGAACACCTATAAAAACTTGTAAGCTTAAATTTAAAAACATTTATTTTTATCTGTTTATGCAATTTAAATTGAACAATTTTAATCACGTGAATTAAAGATCATTGGATCCACTTTTTTAAAATTAATTTTTATTGTAGGTTGTTCAAAACATTACATAGTTCTTGATATATTATATTTCACACTTGATTCAAGTGGGATATGAACTCCCGTTTTTACCCCATATACAGATTGCAGAATCACATCGGTTGCACAACCATTGATTTACATATTGCCATTCTGGTGTCTGTTGTATTCTGCTGCCTTTCCTATCCTCTACTATCCCCACTCCCCCATCCCCTCCCCTCTTCTCTCTCTACCCCCTCTACTGTAATTCATTTCTCCCCCCTCATATTTTTTCTCCTTTCCCCTCACTTCCTCTTGTATGTAATTTTGTATACCCCTGAGGGTCTCCTTCCATTTACAGGAAATTTCCCTTCTCTCTCCCTTTCCCACCCACCTCTCATCCCTGTTCAATGTTAATCTTCTTCTCATGCTCTTCGTCCCTACTCTGTTCTTAGTTACTCTCCTTATATCAAAGAAGACATTTGGCATTT
The DNA here is from genome assembly GCF_048772815.1 of Callospermophilus lateralis. Classification (NCBI taxonomy): domain Eukaryota; kingdom Metazoa; phylum Chordata; class Mammalia; order Rodentia; family Sciuridae; genus Callospermophilus; species Callospermophilus lateralis. Next base: position 2,693,435 of record NW_027517343.1, read on the forward strand.
GTTTTTGAGGGATTGGCTAGCTTCACTTAGCATAATCTGCTCTAATGCCATCCATTTCTCTCCAAATTCTATGATTTTGTCATTTCTTAATGCAGAGTAATACTCCATTGTGTAAAAATGCCACATATTTTTTATCCATTCGTCTACTGAATGGCATCTAGGTTGCTTCCACAGTCTTGCTATTGTGAATTGTGCTGCTATTAACATGGATGTAGCAGTGTCCCTATAGTGTGCTCTTTTTAGGTCTTTAGGGAATAGACCGAGTAGGGGAATAGCTGGATCAAATGGTGGTTTTATTCCCAGCTTTCCAAGAAATCTCCATTCTGCTTTCCAAATTGGCCGCACCAATTTGCAGTCCCACCAGCAATGTACAAGAGTACCCTTTTCCCCACATCCTCGCCAGCACTTGTTGTTGTTTGACTTCCTAATGGCTGCTAATCTTACTGGAGTGAGATGGTATCTTAGGGTGGTTTTGATTTGCATTTCTCTGACTGCTAGAGATGGTGAGCATTTTTTCATATACTTGTTGATTGATTGTATGTCCTCCTCTGAGAAATTTCTATTCAGGCCCTTGGCCCATTTGTTGATTGGGTTATTTGTTATCTTATTGTCTAATTTTTTGAGTTCTTTGTATATTCTGGATATTAGGGCTCTGTGTGAAGTGTGAGGAGTAAAGATTTGTTCCCAGGACGTAGGATCCCTATTTACCTCTCTTATTCTTTCTTTTGCTGAGAAAAAACTTTTTAGTTTGAGTAAGTCCCATTTGTTGATTCTAGTTATTAACACTTGTGCTATGGGTGTCCTATTGAGGAATTTGGAGCCCAACCCCACAGTATGTAGATCATAGCCAACTTTTTCTTCTATCAGACGCCATGTCTCTGATTTGATATCAAGTTCCTTGATCCACTTTGAGTTAACTTTTGTGCATGGCAAGAGAAAGGGATTCAGTTTCATTTTGTTGCATATGGATTTCCAGTTTTCCCAACACCATTTGTTGAAGATGCTATCCTTCTTCAATTGCATGCTTTTAGCCCCTTTATCGAATATAAGATAGTTGTAGTTTTGTGGATTGGTTTCTGTGTCCTCTATTCTGTACCATTGGTCCACCCACCTGTTTTGGTACCAGTACCCTGCTGTTTTTGTTACTATTGCTCTGTAGTATAGTTTGAAGTCTGGTATAGCTATCCCGCCTGATTCACACTTCCTGCTTAGCCTTGTTTTTGCTATTCTGGGTCTTTTATTTTTCCATATGAATTTCATGATTGCTTTCTCTATTTCTACAAGAAATGCCGTTGGGATTTTGATTGGCATTGCATTAAACCTATAGAGAACTTTTGGTAATATCGCCATTTTGATGATGTTAGTTCTACCTATCCATGAACAGGGTATATTTTTCCATCTTCTAAGATCTTATTCTATTTCTCTCTTTAGGTTTCTGTAGTTTTCATTGTATAAGTCTTTCACCTCTTTTGTTAGGTTGATTCCCAAGTATTTTATTTTATTTGAGGATATTGTGAATGGGGTGGTTGTCCTCATTTCCATTTCAGAGGATTTGTGGCTGATATACAGGAATGTCTTTGATTTATGTGTGTTGATATTATATCCTGCCACTTTGCTGAATTCATTTATTAGCTCTAGTAGTTTCTTTGTAGACCCTTTTGGGTCTGCTAGGTATAGAATCATGTCATCTGCAAATAGTGATAATTTGAGTTCTTTTCCTATTTTTATGCCTTTAATTTCTTTCGTCTGTCTAATTGCTCTGGCCAGTGATTCGAGAACTATGTTGAACCGAAGTGGTGAGAGAGCGCATCCCTTAAAATTTGTTTTTATGAGTGCTTTTTTTATTATGAGCGCTCCTTATATATGTTAATTTCTGTATCATATATATGATTAAGAATATATATATATATATAGACATACAACAAATAACAAAAGTGTGCACACATAATAATAGCAAAGGCCTTGTAGCTTTTAGCAGGTGAAATCTCCATTGCCATGTTTTAAAAACTCCACAGTTGGTCAAAGATAGAACTGATCAGAAAAACATTAACCTAGGTCTGTAGGATCAAAATTATGAGTTTGAAAAATTAAAGGATCTAAGGAAAAAAATAAGAGTCCTAGAAAAAATAACTGACCAGTAATTAGTAAATACCATACTATTTACTTTTTTTTTTCCTTAAGCCTCATATCAGTCTCCTACTGATCTTGCAGGCTTCTTTCATTTGCATTTCAATCTAAGTCCTGGCTGAGGTCTGGAAGGAGCAGGAAAAAACTGCTATTCTGAGCAGACACCTCAGGCCTAACGCATTTTAACCATAATTTTCCAGATAGGATGTTGAAAATTTTGATACAAGTTTAAGACAAAATTTACAAAATTTTATATCTTTACATCTTGTGTTGTCAACAAATACCATACTATGATTTACTATCCTTGTCCAAATTAATGCACTGGTGCACACAGTGACATTTTCCCAGGCTACCCAATTTAAAATTGGTGAAAAAAAAAGACTGAATGATTGGAAAATTTCTTGCCAACTTGGAAGTAGAGTTCTTTAGTTTTCCATCCTAAGTATTTAAGTTCTCTGGCATGAATTATCTGAAATCATAAACTAAACAATTATCTGAATCTGACTTTTAACGGCAAGATTCTGCAATGCTTCAAAAACCCAATAAGCTACCAGATTGTTACAATAAAACATCATCATTTAGACACACATTCAGGTAAAATCATTCCCAAGAAACAATATATAATATCAACACATTATTGCACATGTCTTAAAGTGCCAGAAACAAAGACACACGACAGACAGAAAGGAGCTTCAGACGATGACTGACAGACCCAAGCCTTTAAAACAGAGCAGATAAGAGAAAAATCTCCTACACCAGTTGCACCACAGATGTCCCCACAAGGGGACCAGATGTTTTCACAGAGGAGCATCCTGAAATGTAAAATCAAGGGTCTCCATAGTGACTTTCCTGCATTTAGTGTCCCCTTTTTTTCCCTCTTTTTTAAGATGACAGAGGTGGCATTATCATTAAATTGCAGGGAAAGACCTAGGGAATTCTCTGAAAAAATAAGGCTTCAGCAGCTGCTGGGAGTCCCTCAGTCCCTCCTTTTACTTACAGGATTTGCTCCTCTGGTTCAGTTCCACCACAAGCATGCTCCATCTCCTAACATTTCTGTAGTCAGCTCTCAAAAAGTTCCAGGGTGCGGGTGGGTTATCAAAATTTGTAACTTAAAGTTGGGTTCCTGAACTTGAAGCCAATTAATGCCAATTTAAAAATGAGGACAGGGTTTTGAGAAAAAGAAAAACGAAGGTTTATTGCTTTGCTAACAAAGATAAACACAGGGACTCTGCCAAAAGGTTGTGACTCTCTTTATCTGGAGGGACAAGGGATTTTAAAGGATTTTCACTTATTAACCTGGGAGATATTCAGTTCTTAGGTCCCCCGCAGGCACTGCCCTCTGCAGTGAGTGTGCTCCAGGCATCCAGCTAGGGGCTTCTCTCATACTGCTTAACAAATGGGTGAAAAGTTGATTGCAGTTCCTTTAAACTCAGTCCAAAGGGTGTCAGGCTTACTTGCTTTATTTTCATGTCCGATATCCTTAAGTTTTCACCACAGAAATCACACAACAAAATGCACAAAAACAAACAAACAAAAAACATATAGAACACAGAACAAAACAACAACAACAACAACAACAACAAAAAAACAGAAATCCGGCGCCGAAACAGGAAAACAGAGGAGCAATGCAATGTCTTCCTAAAGCTACCCGTAGGAGCGCATGCGTGCCCGTTGGCACCTCTCTACCCTTCCAGATGAATTCCCTAGAGAACAGAACAGATGACAGAATGATTCTTGTTACTGTCCCAGACAGGAGTATATGTGAGCCTCCTCAGTCCACCTCTCTGTCATCAGAAGAGATCTCCCTTAACCGGATATCAGATGTTATAAAGGCACCAATTACCTATGGATGCCTCCTCCACCAGGTGCTTGCTAATAGTTTTAATGCGGTGGTTCACTGCAGTGCTCCCTGAACTGAAGGCTAACTCCAAGGCCTTGGACCATCTCAAGTTGCACAAACCCTAGAGTTGCTCTCAAGCTTGGAGCCCTGGAAGGAAGGCCAACTTCAGAATTTACAGCAGTCTGGTCTTGTGATCTTGTCCGGCAGGGTCATCTCACTGGGAAACTCCAAAATATTAGACCAGGAACGCACGTGAAAACCACTGACTCCTAGTAAAATCAAATTAAGGCAAGCTAATTATTTCAAAGGGAAAGGCTACCTCTCCCTCCCAAAATGGTGGAAGCAAGACAGCAAATCCACCTTTCCTATAGCCCAGCTATATAGCCCAGAAAGATGCACAAAAAGGGGGTTACAGATAACAGAACTTTAACAAGCATCACACTAACGGTAGTTTACATTTTTTTTTTAAGCTCACCCCAACATCAGAAATTATGAGGACCATTAGAGCCTCAGAGACTCGTTGTCTGACCAGGGAAAGAAAATATTTATGAGGTGTCACTAAAGTTTCAGAGAGGGCTGCAATCTGGTCAGAGAGCCAGGCATGGGTGAGTTTAAGGCATGGGCAAACATTCCAAGCAGGTTCAGAATTTGCAGTAATTTATAATAAAGCCAAAATTATCTTTTCATTGGTTTCTGGCAAGTGGGCTCCCAATTTTAATAAATGATCAGGTTGGGTCTATCAACCCTGTCCCTTACTTTTGGAAACTCCCCTTCCACATCCAAGCTTGTGAACTCCTGAGCATTTTCCATTCCAGATATGTATTCACAGATTTTCTAACTCTTCTCCTCTAATTGTGTATTACTTGGGGCGAATGTAATGTCAAGGCATTGTTCTGGATGAGAATGGGAAGATTTTTTGCATACACATTGGATTCATTATCTAATTTTTCATTCAAAATACTTAATCCCTGACACTAAAACCTACCCTACTGGACTCTGACTACTAATGCAAATATGATGGAGATAAATTACCCCAACGAAATAGAAATACAAGCAGTTCAGAGGAGGCATGGTGCATAGTTGGACTTGCCTTTTGCATTATGTAGTGTAGGAGTTATAAATCTAGCAAATTTTCAATTTAAATAGTTCTCCATGTGTTTTGAAAGTTAACAAATATTTGAATTCCTGTCTCCCTTTCTCTGTAGCCTATTCAGCACATGTATTTTTATATGCACATATCAAATCCTACCTGGTACCACACGTACATTCTTGTGAGGTGGATGAATTGGCAGATACAATTTGTGAGAATAGATCACTCATTCTAAACGCTGTTGGAACTGAAAATTCAACCTATGGGTGAGCTTCCTAGTTGAACAACATTATACATAAACCCATGTTCAGTAAAATGAATATTTTTGGATCTGTGGATGATATATATTTCATGATTAATTTAGATTGCCATATATATTGCTACTTTTTAATGTCTGTGTGTGTGTGTGTTTTATATATATATATATATATATATATATATATATATATATATATATATATATATATATATACTCTCCAGATTTTTCAAAATATGAAATATATGTGTCTTATTATACACTCCCTAAATTCATTCATATTCATATATGTGGATTTATGATCAACTTTTCACAAGATTATTATCAGAAATATTCATCCACCTGAAATACATATTTGTTTCCTAGTACTGAAAACAAACTTCAGTGAATGGTGCACACAAATCCTAATATTTCTACAGTAACTCACCCAGTTTAACATCAATGCGTATAGATTCCTATGGGACATGAAGTGTATTTTAATGTTCATTTTTATTCAACTCTGGTACATTACTATTTCTTCAGTTAATGCACATCATAGGATAAATATTTCATCCACAATTTATCAAATTGATAGGCATTTGTTTCACTTTCAATCACTTCCTGATTCAGAACACATGTATTCCTTAATGTTTCTTGACTGCTCGTTTCATGAGACTTCTTTCCAAACACATTATTTTCAATTTCCATTATGGCTTTGAAGCAAATCTCACACACCTGTCTTGATAAACCATTAAAGTAATATTACCATTATATGTATAATTGGTTGGAATTAATGATTGTATATCAATATAAGATTTTCTGCATATTTTCAGATATAAATTCAATCGATTATTTAAAGTGTAATCAGTTATTTTATTTATTCACAGTATGGTCTCTTCATGCATTATCTCTACATACATCGACACAGGGTACACCTCTTTGTACGCCCAATATTAATTTATATATCTTCAAAATATTGCTCCCAGAAATGGTGGAAGAAAAACTCTGTCAACTGATCTACATATACATTTTATCACAGTAATATTCTGGACACAAAATGCAAAGTTCACACTTATGATTGTACCAAAGACTAAATGGAATGTAAACATGGATTACTAAAAAAATCCATGTCCAATTTGGCTAATGCTCTCAAATGTCAATCCTATTAATGATTACATATTTGTTTCTTCCTAAGATTATATATTCAAATTCAACCCTGTTGAAAATATCTAATACTATCACTCATTTTATACTTTGTCTGATTTCATAATGTCTCTATAGATATCTGCTTTCCTACATATTTTCCCCAGTTCATCATTGTGACTCATTCTTCACATGTGCTGACATTGACATTCACTCACTAACCGAAACCCTGTTGCTAAAGAACTTTTGGTCCAATTCCTATACTCACTCTTTTTTCTAAACTTACTTAGTATCTTCCTAATCCACCTACTGTCCCCTTTTGACTAGATATTCTCTTCGACATTCAATCATCCAAGGTACAAGGTCCTATGCCATTTTATATCGATTTATCTGAGACATCTGTGCAGAACATAATTCAAAGCTAAGTGTCACAATCAAAGGCCCAATTCCCTTCTGGGCTTCAAATCTTACTTAGATTTCTGTTTTCATACTTACATTTCACCTATTTATTCTTGTAAATATCGCAGATTCCCAATACCATTATTCATGCTGCAGAATGATTCCTAACTCAAATCGAATATGTTATTAATCCTAACCATACACTCTTCCATCAATCTAACTTTACAAAAGAGTAGGGACACAGTTTGTCTTACAATACAGGAATGTAGGGGATCTTCCACCTGCTGAGAACCTCAAAGGTCCTTACATAAATGATCCCTGGAGAAGATGTTGACAGCTATGGAGGACGTGAGAGAGAAAAATTCATTTTCCATGGAAAACAACCAGGTCAAAATGAAGGGATGTGTCTGAATCAGCCTCTCTCTTCTTAATGTAGAGTAGTTGGACCAAATCAGGCATGTGTGGAGAGCTGTTCCCGGGTGCCTATTTTTGATATACAATTCTTAGCTTGAAGTGTCACAGTAAGTAGGGGCAGGCTCCATCTCATGGGAACCTAGGAAGCAACTTTTAGGACAAAGTGTTTGCCAAGGCAGTGACCTCATTCAGTTTCTGAATGAAGTGACCTACCTCACTTCTTTGGTGATGGAACTCTCTGAACTTGGGATCCAAGAAGCCAGGCACCCAGAGTCAGTCCCAGTCCCAGTCCCAGTGGGCTCACATGTTAGTATTTACCAAGGACAGAGTCAGACTTTCTTGGTACCTACTGATGTGAGGATGGCCAAATGCCAGGAGAGCTCTGAAGAGGGCCAGTTCATGAGAAAGCAGGCAGTGTCTCACCACTGGCTCCTGAAAACTTCACTGAGTTGGCCAAGGAGACCAGATCTGAGAGAGTTTCCCAATACTATTATTCATCCCGAAGAATGATTCCTAACCCAAATTGAACATGTTATTAACCCTAACATACACTGTTCCCTCAATCTAACTTTACAGAAGAGTGGGGACAGTGTTGGTCTTACAATACAGGAATGTAGGGGAACTTCCACCTGCTTAGAAACTCAAAGGTCCATGCAGAAATCATTCCTGGAGAAGATGTAGGCAGCTATGAAGGACTTGAGAGAGCAAAAGTCATCTTCCATGGCATACAACCTGGTCAGGATAAAGGATTGTATCTGAATCAGCCTCTCTCTAATTAATGTAGAGAAGATGGATCAAACCAGGCCTGTGTGGAGAGCTATTCCTGAGTGCCTATGGTTTATATACCATTCTAACTTGTGAAAGTGTCACAGGAAGTAGGGGCATCCTCCATCTCAAGAGACCATAGGAAGCAACTGTTAGGACAAAGTGGTTGCCAAGGGAGTGACCTCTTTCAGTTTCTGAAGGAAGTGACCTCACGTCACTTCCTTGGTGTTGGAACTCTCTGAACTTGGGATCCAGGAAGCCAGGCACCCATTGCCAGTCCCAGTCCTACTCCTAGTGGGCTCACTTCTTTGGATTTACCAGGGACAGAGTCAGTCTTTCATGGTACCTACTAATGTGGGGATGGCCAAATGCCAGAAGAGCTCTGAAGAGGGGCCTTTCCTGAGAAAGCAGGTAGTGGCTCATGCTGGCTCCTGAAATCTTCGCAGAGTTGGCCATGAAGACCAGATCTGAGACAAGACAGGCTATTTTTGGGGAACATAGTATGACCCACCAGTCAGAGAATACTCCAGATAGTCACAGATGTACTTGGGGGAAGCAGGTGCCTTTGTGGGTGTGGGTGTGGGATTCTGGTTTTGTCTCATGTTCTGAGAATAGGTTAACCAGTACCCTGGTTATTAATTGGTAGTTACATTATGCTTATAGACCCCAGAACTCAGGACAGGTAGAAAAAATAAATAGAACCATTAAATAGACCTTTACGAAATTAATCTTAGAGACCTGCATAAAAGATTGGACTACGCTCCTGCCTTATGCACTGTTTCATGCAAGAAATACTCCCTCTGTTTCTTTGTGTAACCTCACCACCTGTGAAATTCTCTATGGTGCCCTTCCTCCAGTAAGGGACCTAACCCCAACTCTAAGACCTAAGGATCCCTTCCACACCCCCTAGCTTGACAGACTTAAAACTCTTGAAAGAACTCATTGATATCTGTTCAAACAGCTGGCCACGGCCTACCAAACTGGGGACAAGGGGACTCCTCTTCAATATAATGTAAGAGACTTCATCTACATAAGAAGACATCAGGTTTCATTCCTGGAACCCCGATGGAAAGGAACATACCAGGTACTACTTATAACACCTACATCAGTAAATGTATACGGAATCAATTCCTGGATCCATGCCTCTCATCTCAAGCCTGCGCTCTGTCTAGACTCTTGCTGGAAACTGGAAATGACTAGTAATCCTTTCAAATTGTGTATTCACCATATGAATAAGGCTATAGACTCTCCCCTTGGCCACCAGTAGTCCTAAACCTCATCAGGTGGTTCATCAGCGATGGCTGATCACAAATCCTACTAGAGAAGAAGTATGGTCTATCTCTCTTACAGCCCCCATAGGGACCTGGTGGCCATCTCTCCACCCAGACATTTGTCAGCTGGCTATAGGTTTTTCCTATTGGGATATATCTGATAAAGTGGATCCCACTAAAATTCTATTAAATACCTTCTGTATCATCGATAATGGAAACAAACATTATGGATGTAGGGACACGCGAGCAAGATGCAGGTTGGCTAGCCCAGATTACTATGTTTGCATGGCAGACTATCAAAGCCACAAAGAGCCACGGCTGTGAGGGGAAAAAGCCAACTTCTTCTGTAAGTCATGGGGATGGTAGCATACAGGGACTGCCTGGTGGAACCCAAACTCCCCTTCAAATTCATTACACAGGATTGGCCATATTACCAATTAGACAATCAAAACCGATGGACCCCAGAAGGCTCTTTAGATCCTCAAATTATGCATGACATTTTTAACTTCTACAAGTGATCAAAAGGGTGGAAGGAGATTCCCCTATGTGAAGACCTTTTCCCTCCTTCACTCACGTCCTGAACTATGCTTCTCCAATAGATCCTAACCCTCAGCCTTCTGCTCCAGACTCTCTGCTTTCACTCCCACCTCAGCAACCTGATTTCTCCCCTCCATTTACTAGATCAAAAAACCAAACCTCGGCCGGTTCTCAGACCATTGCGCCCTTGCTGAGGTATCAGGTACTGAGGTACCCCTCCACCAACTCAGTCCTCTTTTCTCCAGTAAGTGCCCAGAGCAGGTCCCATCAGGTCCTCTTACCAGCTAACCCAAAGCTCAAACCAGCTGAGGAGATCCCTCAGACCACTATCCAAGATGTAATGAAAGTGACCTTTAAAGTTGCCTTGTCATCACTGAAAACAGGTGACTAAGAATTTAAAGTCCCTCACAGGCTTTTTGGGATACTCACTCCTGTCGTCCCCTCTGCTCTACCTGTTCTACTGCTCAAGTTTTTGTTGCCAGTAAAATCACAAACCCCTTTCCCAATATTCTTTTACATCTCTCCTTCCTAATTCTCAGATAAACGGAACTGCTCTCAGCCTTGTTTCCACGTCTTGCCCCTCTTACCAGGCCCTCAGAAAAGTCTTATATGACCTTCTCCAGAAGTCTTCACCATTGCTGACATAAGGACTTTCAGCAAAAGAGTCCCTATAAAAGAATTCAATGTAGATAAACTCCGTGTTTTCATGTCGCCCTGTTCTACTTGGCCAGTGGCTGGAAAAATCAGCACTCCTAAGCTAGACACCCCCTTACGAGTTTTTCACAAAATAAGTGAACAAGGCCTCTGGCCTTGAGCTGGGGATTCACAGAGATGGCTACAATTCTAAGTAAAGAAGTTACCAACTAGGCTCCATGGTAACAGCTGGCAGGGAGAAAAAAAAGAGAAAAAAAAAAGCTCTCCCTGTCCCAAGTGTCCTTGAAAAGTAAACTTGCCGAGAACAGAGGAAAAAATAACAGAAACAAAAACTGCTTTTTGTGAACTTCTGCAGACTGTGAACTTCTGATCCCCTTCCCTTACATGTTGGGTACAAATTCTGAAACTACCTAAACTTGAGGTTCAGAAGATTAATTGATTACAACAGAAGCAATACCCTCTAAATCCGTTTGCAACCAAATAGGGCTGTTTCCCTGTCTTCGGTGCTATCTTAGATTCCTTTCCTTTTCCGTACCTACAACAGTATAATTCTATATACTTAAACATTGTTTATGTTTTCATGAAATGGTCAACAGATGTGATTAATTATGTAATGGTGCAGATGTTTCCCAGAGTGTTCTAGGATGATGCATGTTCATTTAAAGATCAAATCGGAGGGCATACAACCTGTTTCCACCGGGAACCTGTATCTCTCACTTTAGCCATCCTATTACGAATAGGAGTTGCTGCAGGAGTGAGCACAGGAACCCTAGTCCATGGGACACAACAAATGACCCAATTAGAAGCAGCAATAGACCAAAAATTAAAGATAATAAAACCTCCATCACAGCTTTACAGGAATGTTTAACCTCTCTCTCTGAAGTTGTTTTACAGAACAGGTGAGGGTTAAACCTTCTCTTCATGAGAGAAGGGGGACTTTGTGCTGCATTGAGGGAAGAAGGTTGTTTTTATGCCGACCATACTGGAGTTGTATAAGAACCTATGAGTATATTAAGAAAATGCCTTTAAGAGTGTCAACGAGAGAGAGAGGCCCAAAAAGGGTGGTTTGAGTCTTGGTTCACACAGTCCCTCTGGTTAACTATGCTTTCATCAGCCCAGGCCTGTCCATTAATAATCCTCATATTATTGCTAACTGTAGGACCCTGTTGGCTCAACCATGTAGTTTCCTTTCTCGAAGCTCAAATTGGACAATTTAAACTTATGGTAATCAGACAACAATATACCCCACTAGGAGACATAAAATGTGACACCCTTCAATGATCACTTTCATGATTAAAAGTAACCAGAAGAAGAATTGGGGAATAAAAAGTTAATAAAATAGGTACTTGTCACTTCCTATTTTTCTGTATGCTTAATAAAACACTGTTGAAATCTTGAGAACTGTTTGCTAATCTTGTTCCCAGAATGTGCTGTCCCCAACTGCCAAACTGCAGAATTTACTCCATCATCCCGTTGAAAGCAAACTGCCCACTCTCCCTGACGCATCAATAAATTTCCCTCCCTGCCCTCTCCAAGGAAAGTATATAAGCTCTGATTAAGCTGTTCTCAGGACTCTCTGCTCTATTCAAGTGAGCTCTGAGCCCCAGCATGCTGGACCCTCAATAAACCCTTTGTTGTTGCATGAGACAGTCTCTTGGTTTTCTCTTCCTCCTATGCCTGCCCGACCATTACAATATTCCAACTCTACATTCTTATAAATATCTCAGGTTCCCAATACCATTATTCATCCAGCAGAATAATTCCTAACCCATATCAAACATGTTATTAAACATAACCATACACTCTTCCCTCAATCTAACTTTACAGAAGAGCAGGCACAGAGTTGGTATTGCAATACAGGAATGTAGGGGATTGTTCATCTGCTGAGAACCTCAAAGATCCATGCAGATATGATCACTGGAGAAGATGTAGGCAGCTATGAAGGACCTGAGAGAGCAAAAGTCATCTTCCATGGAAAACAACCTGGTCAGTATGAAGGGTTGTGTCTGAATCAGGCTCTCAAATTTTAATGTAGAGAAGATGGACCAAACCAGGCCTGTTTGGAGAGTTGTTCCCGGGTGCCTATGGTTGATATACCATTCTAACTTGTGAAACTGTCACAGGTAGTAGGGGCAGCCTGCATCTCATGGGACCCTTGGAAGCAAATGTTAGGACAAAGTGGTTGCCAAGGCAGTGACCTCATTCAGTTCCTGAAGGAATTGACCTCACCTCACTTCCTTGTTGATGGAACTATCTGAACTTGGGATCCAGGAAGCCAGGCACACAGAGCCAGTCCCAGTCCCAGTCCCAGTGGTCTCACTTGTTTGGATTTACCAAAGACAGAGTCAGTCTTTCTTGGTACCTACTGATGTGAGGATGGCAAAATGCCAAGAGAGCTCTGATGAGGGGCCTTTCCTGAGAAAAAGGTAGTTGCTCAATGCTGGCTCCTGACAACTTTACAGAGTTGGCTAAGGAGGACAGATCTGAGAGAGAACATGCCATTTAAAGGGAACATACTGTGGCCCACTAGTCAGAGGACACTCCAAATAGTCTCAGAATTACTTAGGGAAAGGAGGTGCCTTTATGGGTGTAGGTGTAGGTTTGTGGTTTTCACTTGTTCTGAGAATAGGTATCAAAGGCGGTTTGTTTGGATTGAGTGAACTCTTTCTGGTAAGTACTTTGACAAGGCGAGTGTTTTTATGTCTGTATATAAAACGGTGTTCGTGGTTGTAGACATAAGAAGAGAGAATGCATCAATGGATGTGTCCTGTCTAGTAGAAAGCTTGCCAGCCTTCATACTGCCCAATTTATGAATGGACTGCTGCTTGACTTATGGATGGGCAACATCTGCTATCCTCCAAAGTTCCTGTTTTCTTCCTGAATTCTGGCCTCTCTAAAGAATAGGCTCATGCTTTTGTGTCCAAGATATGTACCACCTCCAAGCTCTGTGACATGGACATGTACTGGATACCTGAAGGGAATGACAAGCTTCTTAGAAAACTCAGATATCAGTATGACCAGTAAAGTCTCAGTGGAGAAAGCCTGCTTTGTGCCTTTTGCTTACCTATTGTTTTATTGCCCTGAATGTCAGGAAGGTCTCTGCCTCAGGCCTCCCCTTTGTGAAGCCTGAAGAAAAGAGTTCTCAAATTGAAATGAATGGGCATCACCTGTGGCTCTGTGCTTAATTGCTTTGGAAAGGGATGTGTCTGAATCAGCCTCTTGGCACTGTGTGAGGCTGTGGCTTAGATTCTCAGCACTAGATGGATCCAAAGAAATATCTCATGTGTGCATCCAATACAAAAATGGCTAAAAGAGCAGATATTGTAGATGAAGTCTCTCGCCTTCCTATGTAAAGTTCCTGACCTCCATTAAGTGAGAATAGTGATACTTTGGGTCAAATGAGATATTTAAAGCCCTGTAGAGTCTAGCCTATAGGTGCATGGGTTTTCTCATGATTCCAATTTACATAAAGAATCTAAACCGCACAGTAATTAGGCCTCAAATTGGAGAAGCAAAGCAGCATTAACGGCATGCCTATTTGATCACTCTTGGTTAACAGGAAGGGTGTCTAGGCAACACAGACTTTAGGAAAATGAGGGAAAAAGGGAGCTTATTTTGAACACTGTTGTGGGCTGCGCCCCTCATGGAAACCTGCTACCAGAGGTAATGATTAGTGTCTATATGGAAGAAGATGAGGGCCATGTGGGAGTGTTTTGGTTTTAATTGTGGACATTTGTATCGTGGTTGGAAGAGATGACTGGGTCCACCTGGGCTTGAACTCTGGTGTGACTCCCATTAGAGACTGAGTTCTGGAACTGACCTCAGAGCAGTATTGCCATGAATTTTGTCGGGAATTTATTAGGCCACGCATGAGAGTGACCCTTGGAAACTGAGATCTAAGGCCAGTGTAGATTTCCACAGAGCACTGGGAATCTCAGCCAGGATATAACATGATTTTATTTTTAAAGACTTGGCAGCCATAGTTGAGAGTCAAAACACACATGGAACTCACATTGTAGACCTCAATGGGTCTGGCTTCATGTGACCTTTTGGCCACTCTTTGGGAAGACTTACCTGTGAGAGTTCTTCAGAGCATTCATTGAAATGAGCTTCCTCACCATTTAATGGTTCCTGAATTAATTGAAACCCATAGTGCCTCCAACTTCATCCTTGAAAAATGGCTACATAAATACCATGAAATTTTTGAAATTCCCATGACCAGGTGGCACTGGAGAAACTTTGGATGTCCTGTTGCTGATCATGAGTATACCAGACGGTGCCTTGATTGACTGGGTTTCATGAAAATGGTGTAGATCAGATATGCCAGTAAGTTGGAGCCTGCTGAGCAGTGGGCCTAGAGCAATGTTGGGCAGGTGTGTGACACAAAATATGCGCTGGGGCCATTTCGATCTGCCATTGGCTTCCAAATGCCTTGTTACTGACAGGATGCAGCCAGCAGACCCTTATTTGTAAAGGCATCTTGTTATATGGAGAGTTTTGACCCTGTCCCTTACTTTTGGAAACTCCTCTACCACCTCCAAGTTTGTGAACTCCTGATCATATTCCATTCCAGATTTGTATTCTCAGAATTCCTAACTCTTTTTCCCTAATTGTGTCTTACTTGGGGTGAAAGTATTGTCAAGGCATTGTTCTGGATGAGAGTGGGAAAAATTTTGTGTAGCACATATTTGCATACATATTGGATTCATTTTCCAATTTTCCATTCAGAATACTAAATCCCTGACACTAACATATACCCTATTAGACTCTGACTACTAATCCTAATATGGTGGAGTAAAATAACCCAAATGGAATAGAAATACAAGCAGTTCAGAGAAAGCATGGTGTGTAGTTGGAATTGTCTTTTGCATTATATTGGGTAGAAGGTATAAACTAGTTACTTTTTTTATTGAAATAGTTCTCCATGTGTTTTTAAAGTAAACAAATGTATGAATTCGTGTCTCCCTTTCTCCGTAGCATATTCAGCACATGTATTTTTATATGCACATACAGAATCCTACCTGGTACCACTCGTACAATCTTCTGAGGTGGCTTACTTGGCAGATACAAATTGCGAGAAGACATCACAGCTCCTAAACTCTGTTGGAACAGAAAATTAAACCTATGGGTGAGCTTCCTAGATGAACAACATTATACATAAATCCATGTTCAGTAAAATGAATATTTTTGCATCTGTGGATGATTTATATTTCATGGTGAATTTCGATTGGCATATATATTGCTACTTTTTAATGTCTGTGTGTGTGTATATATATATATATATATATATATATATATATATATATATATATATATATATATATACAGTCTCCAGATTTTTCAAAATATGAAATATATGTGTCTTATTACACACTTCCTAAATTCATTCATATTCATGTATGTGGATTTATAATCAAATTTTCACATGATTATTCTCAGAAATATTCATCCACCTGAAATACATATTTTTTCCTACTAGTGAAAACTAACTTCAGTGAATGTTGCATACAAATCCTAATATTTCTACAGTAACTGACCCAGTTTAACATCAATGCGAGTAGATTCCAATGGGACATGCTGTGTGTTTTGACGTTCATTTTTATTCAACACTGGTACATTATGATTTCTTCAGTTTATGCACATCATAGGATATATTTTTCATCCACAGTTTCGCAAATTTATAGGCATTTGTTTCACTTTCAATCAATTCCTTCTTCAGAACACATGTATTCATCCATGTTTCTTGACTGGTCTTTTCATGAGACTTCTTTACAAAACACATTATTTTCAATTTTCATAATCATTTTTGAAGCGAAACTCAGACACCGTTCATGATAAACAATAACACTAATATTAACAATAGATGTATAAATGGTTGGAATGAATGATTTTATATCAATATAAGATATCTTAAATATTTTCAGATATCAATTCCATCCATTATTTAAAGTGGAATCAGCTATATTATTTATTCACAGTGTGGTCAATTCATGCATTATCTCTATATTCATAGACACAGGGCACACCTCTTTGTACAACCAATACTTATGTATATGTCTTCTAAATATTACTGCCAGAAATGGTGTAAGAAATACTCATGTCACCAGATCTACATACACATTTTATCACAGTAATATTCGGGACACAAAAAGTAAATGTCACACTTATGATTGTACCGGAGCCTGAATCGAAAGTGAACATGGATTACTAAAAACATTCCTGTCCATGTTGCCTAATCCTCTCAATTATCAATCCTGTTGGTGAAAACATATTTGTTTCTTCCAAAGATTATATATTCAAACTCTACCCTGTTGAAAATGCCTAATCATATCACTCACTTTATACTTTGCCTGATTTCATTATGTCTCTATTGATATGTGGTTTCCTACATATTTTCCCCAGTTCATCATTGTGACTGACCCTTCACATGAAGTTATGTTTACTTTCACTCTCTAACCAAAACACTATTGCGATAGAACATATATTCCAAATCCTATATTGACACTTCTTCCTAAACCTACTATCTACCTAATCCTACCGACTATCCGTTTTTGACTGGATGTTCTCTTCGACATTCAATCATCCAAGGTACAAGGTTCTATGCCATTATATATCTATTTTTCTGAGACATCTGTGCACAATGTAAATCAAAGTTAAGTATCCCAATCAAGGGCCCAATGCCCTCTAGGCTTCAAAATTACCTAGATTTCTGTTTTTATTCATATATTTAACCTCTATATTTTTATAAATATCGCAGGTTCCCAATACCATTATTCATCCCGCAGAATGATTCCTAACCCAATTCAAACATTTTATTAACCCTAAGAATACACTGTTCCCTCAATCTAAATTTAATGAAAAGCAGGGACAGAGTTGGTCTTACAATACAGGAATGTAGGGGATCTTCCACCTGCTGAGAACTTCAAAGATCCATGTAGAAATGAACCCTGGAGAAGATATAGTCATCTATGAAGGACCTGAGAGAGCAAAAGTCATCTTCCATGTCAAACACACTGGTCAGGATGAAGGGATGTGTCTGAATCAGCCTCTCTCTTCTTAATGTAGAGGAGAAGGACCAAACCAGGCCTGTGTGGATAGCTATTCCCGGGTTCCTAAGGTTGACATACCTTTCTAACTTGTGAACATTTCAGAGGAAGTAGGGGAACCCTCCATCTAATGGGACCCTTGGAAGCAACTATTAGGACAAAATGGTTTACAAGACAGTGAATTCATTCAGTTCCTGAAGGAAGTGACCTCACCTCACTTCCTTGGTGATGGATCTCTCTGAACTTGGGATCCTGGAAGCCAGGCACACAGAGCCAGTCCCAGTCCCAGTCCCAGTGGGCTCACTTGCTTGGATTTACCAAAGACAGAGTCAGTCTTTCTTTGTTCCTACTGATATTATGATGCCAAAAGCAAGGAGAGCTCTGAAGAGGGGCCTTTCCTGAGAAAGCAGGTAGTGGCTCAAAATTCCCTTCTGACAACTTAAAAGAGTTGGCCAAGTAGACCAGATCTGAGACAGGACAGGACATTTCGGGGGAACATTGTATGGCCCACCAGTCAGAGGACACTCCGTAGAGTCACAGACCTACTTGGGGGAAGGAGGTGACTTTGTGGGTGTGGTTGTGGGTTTATGATTTTGTCTCATCTTCTGAGAATAGGTAGGAAAGGCGGTTAGTTTTTTTTTTTTTTTTTTTTGGAGTGTACTGTTTCTAGTAAGTCGTTTGACAAGGCGAGTGTTTCTATGTCTGTGTATTCCACTGTGTCCGTGGTTGTATACATTAGAAACGAGAATGCATCAATGTATTTGTCCTGTCTAGTAGAAAGCTTCCCAGCATTCAACCTGCCCAATTTATGAATGGGTTGCGGCTTTCCTTAAGAATGGGCAACACCTACTATCTTCCTAATTACCAATTTTCTTCCTGAATTCTTTCCAATCTCCAGAATTGGCTCATGTTTTTGTCCAAGATATGTACCACCTCCAAGCTCTGTGACATGGCCATGTACTGGATATCTGCAGGGAATGGCGAGCATCTCAGAAAACTCAGATATCAGTGTGACCAGTAAAGTATCAGTGGAGAAACCCTGCTTTGGGCCTTTTGCTTCCATAATGTTCTGTTGCCCTTAATTTCAAGAAGTTCTTTGCCTCAGGCCACCCCTTTGTGAAGCCTGAGGAAAACAGTTTTCAAATGGAAATGAATGGGCATCACCTGTGGCCCTTTTCTTTATTGCTTTGGAAAGGGATGTGTGTGATTTAGCCTCTTGGCCCTGTGTGGGGCTGTGGCTTAGATTCTCAGCACCTGATGGATCTAAAGAAAGATCCCATGTGTGCATCCAAAACCAAAATGGCCAAAAGAGCAGTCCTTGTGGATGACGTCTCGCCTTCCTCTGTGAGGTTCCTGACTTCCATCAATAGGGATCCTTTGGGTCAGAGGAGTTCTCCAAAGCCCTGCAGAGGTGCTTGGGTTTTCTCATGACTCCAATTCACATAAAGAATCTTAACCTCTGAGTCAGTTGGCCTCAAAGTAGAGAAGCGGTGTAGTCTTCACAGCATGCCTATTTCATCACGCCTGGTTCACAGAAAGTATGTCCAGGCCACCCTGACTTTAGCAAATGAGTGGCAAGGGAGCTTATTTTGGACACTGTCTTGGACTGCGCTCCTCATGAAAACCTCCAGCCAGAGGTTATGATGAGTGTCTATATGGAAGAAAATGAGGGCCATGTCGAAGTGTTTTGGTTTTAATTGTGGTCATTTGTGTGTCAGATGGAAGAGATAACTGTGTTCAACCGGGCTTGAACTCTTGTGTGATTCCACTTAGAGACTGCTTTCTGGAATTGACCTCAGTGAAGTATTGCCATGAATTGTTTTGAGATTTTAGGAGGCCACGCATGAGATTCGCTCTTGGTATCTGTGATCTAGGCCCAGGGTGGCTTTGCACAGAAAACTGGGAATCTTTGCAAGGATATCACATGATTTTATTCTGAAAGACTTGGCAGCCATCGTTGAGAGTCAAAACACACATGGACCTAACATTGTAGACCTCAGTGGGCCTTGCTTATGTTACCATTTGGCCTCTGTTTCTGTAGCCTTGCCTATGAGAGTTCTCTAGAGCTTTCATTGAAATGAGCTTCCTCACCATTTAATGGTTCCTGAATTAATTGAAACCCAGAGTGTCTCAAATTCATTTTTGAAAAATGGCTAGATAAATACCATGCAAGTTTTGAAATTCCCATGACCAGGTGGCACTGGAGAACCTTTGGATATCTGGTTCCTGATCATGAGTGTACCAGACAATGCCCTGATTGACTGGGTTTCATGAAAATGGAGTAGAACAGAGATGCCTGTAAGTTGGAGCCTGCTGAGTAGTGGGCCTAGAGCTGTGGTGTGAAGGTGTGTGATAAACATCTGTGGTGGGGCCATGTGAATATGTCTTTGACTTCCAAATGGCTTGTGACTGACATGCTGCTGCCAGCAGACCCTTATATGTAAAGGCATCTTATTATATAGAGGGGTTTCAGGGCAATGTTCAGAATCAGGTTGCTCTTGTCAAGGGGGCAAGCTATGTGGGATAGAAGCCTGGTTGGTGCATTCTCCTGTAAACCCTGACCCACCACACCTGACAGAACTCCCTCCAGCACTGTGTTCCTGATGAACTCCTTGTATTTTTTGAAGCAACACCAAACTACGAGTGCAGCATCCAGAAACACCACGAAAATTGGAGGATGACAAAATGACTTCACAGTCCACGCGGGCAGACACTTAGACCCAGGTGGCCAAAGTTTGCCGACAAAGATAGAATTCATCACTGCTGCCTAATGTTCATTGGAAAACAAGAAACCATGTCCTCCAGGTCACATAGATGCCATTCCAGATTTGATGGTCTCACTACAAAGGTAGCTAAATCTCCTGACAACAACATATACTTTAAGTGCCCAAACTCAGAGGCAGTTTGTCAAGAAGTCTTTAGGCCAAAAGAACTTCATGTTTGTGGAGTGTTTACCCTATCCCTTACTTTTGGATACTCCTCTCCCAACTCCAAGGTTGTGAACTCCTGAGCATTTTCCATTCCGGATATGTATTCACAAATTTTCTAACTCTTCTCCTCTAATTGTGTCTTACTTGTGGTGAAGGAAATGTCAAGGCATTGTTCTGGATCAGAGTGGGGAGATTTTTGTGTAGCACATATTTGAATACACATGAGATTAATTTTCCTATTTTCCATTCGAAATTCTGAATCCCTGACACTTACCCATACCCTACTAGACTCTCACTACTAATCCTAATATGATGGAGAAAAATAACCCAAACAAAATAGAAATACAACCAGTTCATAGGAGGCCTGTTGTATAGTTGGACTTGCCTTTTGCATGATAAAGGGTAGGTGTTACAAATCTAGTCAATTTTTAAATGAAAAAGTTCTCCATGTGTTTTTAAAGTTAACAAATATGTGAATTCTTGTTTCCCTTTCTCTGAAGCCTATTCAGAACATGTATTTTTAATGCACATATTGAATCCTACCTGGTATCACACTTATATTTTTGTGAGGTGGATGACATGGCAGATACAAATTGTGAGAAGAGATCACTCCTCCTAAACACTGTTGGAACTGAAAATTCAACCTATGGGTGAGCTTCCTAGTTGAACAACATTTTACTTAAATCCATGTTTAGTAAAATAAATATTTTTGCTTCAATGGATGATATATATTTCATGATGAATTTCTATTGGCATATATATTGCCAGTTTTTAATGTCTCTGTGTCTGTTTTTTGTATATATATATATATATATATATATATATATATATATATATATATATATATATTCTCCAGGTTCTTCAAAACATGAAATATATGTGTCTTTTATACACTCCATAAATTTATTCATGTTCATGTACTTGGATTTATAATCAACTTTTCAGAAGATTATTCCAGAAATATTCATCCACCTGAAATTCATATTTGTTACCTAGTACTGAAAGCTAACTTCAGTGAACGGTGCACACAAATCCTAAAATTTTTATAGTAACTGACCCAGTTTAATATCAAAGCAAGTTGATTCCTATGGGACATGTTATGTATTTTGAAGTTTATTTCTATTCAACACTGGTAAATTACTATTTCTTCTTTTTTTGCACATCATAGGATATATATTTAATCCAAAAGTTATCAAATTTACAGGTATTTGTTTCACTTTCAATCACTTCCTGCTTCAGAACACACGTATTCCTGCAGGTTACTTGACTGGTCTTATCATGAAACTTCTTTCCAAACACATTATTTTTGATTTTCATAATGATTTTTGAAGCAAAATATACACAATTTTCATGATTATCCATAACCCTAATATTTCCATTAGATGTATAAATGGTTGTAATGAATGTATGTGTATCAATATAAAATTTCATGTATATTTTCAGATATCAATTCATTCCATTATTTAAAGTTGGAACCAGTTATATTTTTAATTCTCAGTATGGTCTCTTCATGCATTATCTCAATATTCATAAACACATGGTACACCCATTTGTACCCCCAATACTAATTTATGCATCTTCAAAATATTGCTCCCAGAAACAGTGGAAGAAATACTCCACCTGATCTACATATACATTTTATCACTGTAATAATCTGGACACAAAATGCAAAGTTCACCTTTATGATTGTACCAAAGCCTAAATGGAAATTGACCATGGATTACTAAAACATCTATGTCTAAATTGCCTAATGCTCTCAAATGTCAGTCTATTTGTGACTCCATATTTATTTTTCCCTAAGATTATACAGTCAAGTTCAACCCTGTTGAAAATGTCTAATATTATCACTCACTTTGTACTATACCTGATTTCCTAATGTCTCTATTGATATCTGCTTTGCTACATATTTTCCCCAGTTCATCATTGTGAGTGACCCTACACATGTGCTGATATTGACATTCACTCTCTAACCGAAACCCTATTGTTAAAGAACTTTTGGTCCAAAGTCTATACTCGCCCTCATTTCAACACCTACCGACTATCTTCCTGATCCTACAGACTATCCCTGTTTGATTGGATGTTCTCTTCTACATTCAATCATCCAAGGTACAAGGTCCTATTTCATTGTATATCGATTTATCTGAGACATCTGTGCATAACATAATTCAATGCTAAGTATCCCAATCAAAGGCCCAATGCCCTTCTGGGCTTCACATCTTACCTAGATTTCTGTTTTCATACTTATATTTCACCTATATATTCTTAAAAATGTCACAGGTTCCCAATACCATTATTAATTGAGCGGAATGATTCCTAACCCAAATCAAACATGTTATTAACCTTAACCATACACTGATCCCTCAATCTAACTTTTCAGAAGAGCAGGGACAGAGTTGGTCTCAAAATACAGGCATGTAGGGGATTCTCCACCTGCTGAGAACCTAAAAGGCCCATGCAGAAATGATCCATGGAGAAGATGTAGGCAGCTATGAAGGACCTGAGAGAGCAAAAGACATCTTCCATGGTGAATAACCTGGTCAGGATAAAGGGTTGTGTCTGAATCAGCCTCTCTTTTTTTCATATAGATAAGATGGACCAAAACAGGCCTATGTGGAGAGCTGTCCCTAGGTGCCTATGGTTGATATACCATTCTAACCTGTGAAAGTATCACAGGAAGTAGGGGCAGCCTCAATATCATGGGACCTTTGGAAGCAACTGTAAAGGCAAAGAGGTTGCCAAGATAGTGACCTCATTCAGTTCCTGAAGGAAGTGACCTCATCACACTTCTTTGGTGATGGAACTGTCTGAACTTGGTATCCAGGAAGCCAGGCACTCAGAGCCAGTCACAGTCCCAGTCCCAGGGGTCTCAATTTTTTTGATTTACCAAGGAGAGAGTCAGAGTTTCTTGGTAACTACTGATGTGTGGATGGCCAAATGCCAGGAAAGCTCTGAAGAGGGGCCTTTTCTGAGAAAGCAGGTAGTGGCTCACCACTGGCTCCTGACAACTTCACAGAGTTGGACAAGGAGACCAGATCTGAGAAAGGACAGGCCATTTCAGTGGAACATAGTATGACCCACCAGTCATAGGACACTCTGGATAGTCACAGTCCTACTTGGGGGAAGGAGGTGCCTTTGTATGTGTGTGTGTGTTTGTGGTTTTGTCTCATGTTCTGAGAATAGGTAGTAGCGGCGGTTTGTTTGGTTTTGAGTGAACTGTTTCTAGTAACTCATTTGACAAGGCGAGTGTTTCTATGTCTCTGAATCCCACTGTGTCCGTGGTTGTAGACAGTTGAAAAGAGAATGGATCAATGGATTTGTGTTGTCTAGTAGAACGCATCCCAGCATGTATCCTGCCAAATTTATTAATGGTCTGAGGCTTTCCTTATCGATGGGCAACACCTGCTATCTTTCTAAGTTCCTGTTTTCTTCCTGAATTCTGGCCAATATCCAGAATAGGCTCATGGTTTTCTCTCCAAGATATGTACCACCTCCAAGCTCTGTGACATGGCCATGTACTGGATAGCTGAAGGGAATGGAGAGCATCTCAGAATACTCAGATATCAGAGTGACCATTTAAGTCTCATTGGAGAAACCCTGCTTTGGGCCTTTTGCTTACCTATTGTTCTGTTGACCTGAATGTCAGCAAGGTCTTTGCCTCAGGCCATCTCTTTTTGAAACCCGAAGAAAACAGTTTTCAAATGGAAATGAATGGACATCCCCTGTGGCTCTTTTCTTAATTTCTTTGGAAGGAGATGTTTCTGATTCAGCCTTTTGGCCCTTTGTGAGTCTGTGGCTTAGATTATCAGCACCTGATGGATCTAAAGAATGATCCCATGTGTGCATTCAAACCAAACTGGCCAAAAGAGCAGTCATTATGGATAAAGTCTCTCACCTTCCTTTGTAAGGTTCCTGACCTCCATCAAGTGAGAATAGGGATCCTTTGGGTCAATTGAGTTCTTAAAAGCCCTGCAGAGGCTAGCCCATAGGTGCTTGGGTTTTCTGATTACTCCAATTCACATAAAGAATCTAAACCCCACAGTCAGTAGGCCTCAAATTGGTGAACCGAAGTAGTATTAATGGCAGGCCTACTTGACCACTCCTGGTTCACAGGAAGGTTGTCCAGGCCACCCTGATTTTAGGCAAACCAGAGGCAAGGGAGCTTATTTTGGACACTGTCTTGGGCTGCGCCCCTCATGGAAACCTTTAGCCAGAGGATATGATGAGTGTCTATATGGAAGAATATGAGGGCCATGTGGGAGTGTTTTGGTTTTAATTGTGGTCATTTGTGTGGCAGTTGGAAGAGATGACTTGTAAGATTCCAGCAGACGTCGGAGGAAGAGACTACCAAGAGACTGGCTCATGCAACAGCAATGGGGATTTATTGAGGATCCAATTCAGTTCGCTGGGGCTCTGTGCTCACTCAACAAGCAACAGTGGCCCAGATCCCCGAGAAGAGGTTAAGCAGTGCTTCAGTACACTTTTTGGGTAGGCAGAGGCTTTATATATATCAGAGGAAATCATCTTGATCAGCCGGAAAATCGAACAACAACTCTCAAACTTGATTAGCACATTCATTGGTGGAATCAGGTCGGGCGGGGGTGATAGGTCGATCCTAAGGAGGGGGGTACATTCAAACTGATTGGTTTGGGCCGTAATATGCTTAGGTGCCAAGCTGCACAGGGTCCTAGATTATTAAACAACTGGATGGTCAGGGGGAATATTTAATGGGCAGTGAAAGGAATTGTCCTAACAGCTACAGGAATTTCAGGTTTTAGGTTTAGCATGGGAACTTAACAATACCTGGTCCTTTACATTTTAACTCAGGCTTTGCAGCTTAGAAACTTTACAACACCCGCTATTTTACACTTTAACTTCAATTTCTTTTACCCTAACAGACTGGGTCCACCTGGGTGTGAACTCTGGTGTGATTCCCCTTAGACACTGAGTTCTGGAACTGAACTCAGAGAAGAGGTGTCTTGAATTGTGTTGGGATTATAAGAGGCCACACATGAGAGTTGCCCTTGGAAACTGAGATCTAGGCCCAGGGTGGCTTTCCACAGAGCATTGGAAATTTCAGCCAGGATATCACATGATTTTATTCTGAATGACTTGGCAGCCATAGTTGAGAGTCAAAACACACATGAACCTCACACTGTAGACCTCAATGGGCCTGGTTTCATGTGACCTTTTGGCCACTCTTTGAGAAGCCTTGTCTGTGAGAGTTCTATAGAGATTTCATTGAAATCAGCTTTCTCAAAATTTAAAGGTTCCTGAATGAATTGAAACCCACAGTGCCTCCAACTTCATCCTTGAAAAATGGCTAGATAAATACCATGAAATTTTTGAAATTCCCAGGACCAGGTACCACTGGAGAAAGTTTGGATGTCCGGTTTCTGATCATGAGTATAACAGACAGTGCCTTGATTCACTGGGTTTCATGCAAATGGTGTAGAACAGAGATGCCAGTAAGTTCGAGCCTTCTGAGTAGTGGGCCTAGAGCAGTGGAGGGCAGGTGTGTGATAAAACATCTGTGGTGGGGCCATGGGGATCTTCCATTGTCTTCCAAATGGCTTGTGACTGACATGGTGCAGCCAGCAGACCCTTATATGTAAAGGCATCTTGTTATTTGGAGAGGTTTCAGGGCAATGTTCAGAATCAGGATTCTATGGTCAAGGGAAAAGCTATGTGGGATAGAAGCATGGTTGGTGCATTCTCTTGCAGACCCTTACCCACCACAGGTGACAGAACTCCCTCCAGCACTGTACCAGGTGAACTACTTGTATTTCGTGAAGCAAATAACAAACTCCCAGTGCAGCAGTAAGAAATACCACGAAAAGTGGAGGATGACCAAATGGCTTCACAGTCCACACAGAAAGAAACTTAGCCCCCAGTGGACACTGTTAACCTACATAGAGAGAAATCAGCACTGCTGCCTCATGTTCAGTGGAAAATAAGAAACTATGTCCTCCAGGTCACATACATGCACACCCAGCTTTGATGGTCTCACTACAAAGGAAGCTCCTGACAAATACTTATATTTCAAGTGCGCAACCTCAGAGGCAGTTTCTCAAGAAGTCTTTAGGCCAGCAGAGCTCCATGTTTGTTGAGTGTTTACCCTGTCCCTTACTTTTGGAAACTCCTCTACCACCTCCAAGGTTGTGAACTCCTGAGCGTATTCCATTCCAGATATGTATTCACAGAATTTTTAACTCTTGTCCTCTAATTGTGTCTTACTTCAGGCGAGGGTAATGTCAAGGCATTTTTCTGTATGGGAGTGCAAAAATTTGTGTGCAGCATTTATTTGAAATACTGAATCCCTGACATTAACCCATATCCTAATAGACTCGGACTACTAATCCTAATATGATGGAGAAAAATAACTCAAACAAAATAGAAATACAAGCATTTCATAGGAGGCATGGTGTATAGTTGGACTTGCCTTTTGCATTATACAGGGTAGGAGTAATAAATCTAGTCAATTTTTAATTGAAATAGTTTTCCATGTGTTTTTAAAGTTAACAAATATGTAAATTACTGTCTCCCATTCTCTCTAGCTTATTCAGAACATGTGTTTTTATATGCACATATAGAATCCTACCTGGTTATCACACATACAGTCTCATGAGGTGGCTGATTGGCAGATACAAATTGTGAGAAATGACCACTCCTCGTAAACGCTGTTGGAACTGAAAATACAACCAATGGGTGAGCTTCCTATTTGAACAACCTTATACAAAAATCCATGTTCAGTGAAATTAATATTTTTGGATCTGATGATGATATATATTTCACGATAAATTTCGATTGGCATATATATTGCAATTTTTAATGTCTCTCTGTGTGTGTGTGTGTGTATATATATATGTATATATATATATATATACATATATATATATATGCACTCTGTCTAGATTTTTCAAAATATGAAACATGTGTCTTATTGTAGACTCCCTAAATTCATTTATATTCATGTATGTGGATTTATAATCAACTTTTCACAAGATTATTCTCAGAAATACTCATCCACCTAAAATACATACTTGTTTCCTAGTACTGAAAACTAACTTCGTTGAATGGTGCATACATATCCTAACATTTCTACAGTAACTGACCCTGTTTAACATCAATTCAAGTAGATTACTATGGGACATGATGTGTATTTTGAAGTTCATTTTTATTCAACACTGGTACATTGCTATTTCTTCAGTTTATGCACATCATAGGATACATATTTCATCCACAAGTTAGCAAATTGATAGGCATTTGTTTCACTTTCAGTCACTTCCTGCTTCAGAACACATGTATTTCTCCATGTTTCTTGACTGATATTTTCATGAGACTTCTTTCCAAACACATTATTTTCGATTTCCGTAATCACTTTTGAAGCAAAACCCACACACCTTTCATGATAACCCATAACCCTAATATTACCATTAGATGTATAACTCGTTGGAATGAATGACTGTATATCAATATTAGATTTCTTATGTATTTTCAAATATCAATTCAATCCATTATTTAAAGTGGAACCAGTTATATTATTTATTCACATGATGGTCAATTGATGCATTATCAATATATTCTATGACACAGGGTATACCCTTTGTACCCCCAATACTAATTTATATTTCTTCAAAATAGTGCTCCCAGAAATGGTGGAAGAAATACCCATGTCACCTGATCTACATATACATTTTATCACAGTAATATTCTGGACACATAAAACAAAGGTCACTCCTATGATTGTACCAAAGCCTAAATGGAAAATGAGCATGGATTACTAAATGCACCCATGTCCAGGTTGCCTAATGCTCTCAAATGTCAATCCTATTGGTGACTACATATTTGTTTCTTTCTAACATTATATATCCAAACTCAACCCTGTTGAAAATGTCTAGTCCTATGACTCAGTTTATACTTTGCCTGATTTCCTAATGTCTCTATTAATATCTGCTTTCCTCCATATTTTCCCCAGTTCATCATCGTGACTGACTCTTCACATGTGCTAACATTTACATTCACTCTCAACTGAAACCATATTGCTAAAGAACTTTTGGTCCAGATCCTATACTCACTCTTCTTCCTAAAACTACTATCTCCTGTTCCTACCGAGTATTCCTTTTTGACTTGATGTTCTCTTCTACATTCAATCATTCAAGGTACATGGTCCTATGCCATTGTATATCGATTTATCTGAGACATCTGTTCAGAACGTAATTCAACGCTAAGTATCCCAATCAAGTTCCCATGCCCTTCTCGGCTTCAAATCTTAACTAGATTTCTGTTTTCATACTTATATTTCACCTATATATTCTTGTAAATATCGCAGGTTCCCAATACTGTTATTCAACCCTCAGAATGATTCCTCACCCAAATCGAACCTGTTATTCACCCTAATCATACACTCTTCCCTCAATCTAACTTTACAGAAGAGCAGGGAAGGAGTTGGTATTTCAATACAGGAATGTAGGCGATCTTCCACCTGTTGAGAACCTCAAATGTCCTACATAAATAACACCTGGATAAGTTGTAGGCAGCTATGAAAGACCTGAGAGAGCAAAAGTCATCTTCCATGGAAAACAACCTGGTCAGGATGTAGGGATATGTATGAATAAGCCTCTCTCTTATTAATGTAGAGAAGATGGACCAAACCAGGCCTGTGTGGAGAGCTGTTCCTGTGTGCCTATGGTTGATATACCATTCTAACTTGTGAAAGTGTCACAGGAAGCAGGGGCAGCCTCCATCTCATGGGACCCTTGGAGTCAACTCTTAGGACAAAGTGGTTGCCAAGGCAGTGAACTCATTCAATTCCTGAAGGAAGTGACTTACCTCACTTCCGTGGTGATCAAACTCTCTGAACTTAGATCCAGTAAGCCAGGCACCCAGAGCCAGTCCAAGTCCCAGTCTCAGTGGTCTCACTTGTTTTGATTTTCCAAGGATAGAGTCAATCTTTCTTGATACCTACTGATGTGGGAATGGCCAAATAACAGGAAAGCTCTCAAGAGGGGCCTTTTCTGAGCAAGCAGGTAGGGGCTCACCCCTGGCTTCTGACAAGTTCACAGAGTTGACCAAGGAGACCTAATCTCATACAGGACAGGCCATCTCAGGGGAACATAGTGTGGCCCACCAGTCAGAGGACAC
Source organism: Callospermophilus lateralis (assembly GCF_048772815.1). Taxonomy (NCBI): domain Eukaryota; kingdom Metazoa; phylum Chordata; class Mammalia; order Rodentia; family Sciuridae; genus Callospermophilus; species Callospermophilus lateralis. The sequence goes on from NW_027517343.1 coordinate 2,723,027, forward strand.
TCCGGATAGTCACAGACCCATTTGAGGGAAGGAGGTGCCTTTGTTGTGTGGGTGTGGTTTTTTGGTTTGTCTCATATTCTGAGAATATGTAGGAAAGGTGGTTTGTTTGGTTTGTAGTGAACTGTTTTTAATAAGTCATTTGACAAGGCGACTGTTTCTATGTCTGTGTATCGCGGTTGTAGACATTAGAAAAGAGAATGATTCAATGGATGTGTCCTGTCTGGTAGAAAGCTTCCCAGCATTCATCCTGCCCGATTTATTTATGGACTTTGGCTTGCCTTATCGATGGTCAACACCTACTAATTTCCTAAGTTGCTGTTTTCTTCCTGAATTCTGGCCACTCTCCAGAAGAGGCTCATGGTTTTGTGTCCAAGATATGAATCACTTCCAAGCTCTGTGACATGGCTATGTTCTGGATAGCTGAAGTGAATGGCGAGAAGCTCAGAAAACTCAGATCACTGTGACCAGGAAAGTCTCAGTGGATAAACCCTGCTTTGGGACTTTTGCTTACATATTGTTCTGTTACCCTGAATGTCAGGAAGTTCTTTGCCTCAGGCCACCCCTTTGTGAAACCTGAAGAAAACAGTTTTCAAATGGAAATGAATGGAAATCACCTGTGGCTCTTTGCTTAATTGCTTTGGAAAGGGATGTGTCTGAATCAGCCTCTTAGCTCTGTGTGAGGCTGTTGATTAAATTCTCAGCCCCTTATGGATCTAAAGAAAGATCCCAGGTGTGCATCCAAAACCAAAATGGCCTAAAGTACAGTCATTGCAGATGAAGTCTTTCGCCTTCCTCTGTAAGGTTCCTGACCTCTATAAAGTGAGAATAGGGAAGATACACCAAGCCAATTGATGTCTCCTTTTGGAAAAATTGTACCACCAATGAGAGCATCAGCAAAATTACCCCAACACTACCACAAGTCGCTGCACCAACAGATAGTTCACAATGCATACATGTTAGTTCACAATGCATACAAGTGATACATATTCCAGGCAAGTTCTGCAAGCAGTTCAGTGATGGCTATTGCAGAGGCTCTAGATTGGTTTTATCTTTGTCTTCACCAGCACTGGGTTGAAGATTGGAATTCTGGCAATAATGGCTAAAGAAAAAATTACTTACCATTCCAGAAGGCACTAAAAAACCCAATTATCTTAACAATTTACATTATCTTGAAGAGAATTATTAAATATAATGAAAAGGAAAGGTGAAAGTCAACAAACAGTTCTGCTAAACTCCTTTTTTTGTTCACATATTAAAACAATCCTCAACAGTTGTTTACCCAATTTAAATTAAACTATTTAAATCACGTGAATAAAAAAAAAATTGGATCCATTTTTTCATGAGCGCACATCATATATGATATATGGATATATGTACATTCAAACATAAAACACAAAACACAAGTGTGCACAAATAATATAATATATACAACACATAACATAATAGTAAAGGCCTTATAACTTTTTACAGGTGAAATCACCATTGGAATGTCTAAAAACTCTATAGTCAAAAAATAGAACTGATCAGCAAAACATTAACCTAGGTCTGTATGAGCTCAAAAAAAAAAAAAAATAAATAAAAAATAGAACTTCATGATGTGGGAAAGGGCAATAATAAAATAGATATTGAAAAAAGCATCCTGGTTCTGTCGCAGATGTAAGGATAGCCAAACTGGAGTTTTGGATATCAGCTGTTATGAATTTGAGCCAAATCATCTTCTTTTTGGTCTATAGAAATCACTTTAGTTAATTTCTCTGGAATCCATATTGCCTGCTGTTCTTCCTGTGGAAACACACAAACAGACCCCTGACTAAAGACAATCACTGGGTCAGGACTTTAGTTAATCTCTCCAAAATCCAAATCAGCTGCTGTTCTTCCTGTGGAAACACACAAACAGACGCCCGACTCCAGACAATTACTGGGTCAACACTTTTCCATTGTCCTATTAGAATATCCTTCCAAAGTACCTTGGGCTTATGCACATTTTTTGGAAACATATGCCTTTCCACAGCACTAAGTCCTGATGAATCCAAGTTTAAAAAGTTTAGAGTAAAAAGCGTTAATTTAAGTTTATCTTTGGGGAATATATACCCCTTCTCAATTCCGTCTTTGTGCTTTAATAAGTACATTTTTATTGTTTGATGTGCTCTTTCAACTATGCCTTGTCCCTGTGGATTGTATGGGATTCCTGTTATATGAGTAATGCCAAATGATGAGCAAAATTGTTTAAAAGAGTTAGAAGTGTAACCGGGGGCATTATCTGTTTTTAACTGTTTTGGAATGCCCACAGTGGCAAAATTTTGTAAGCAATGAGCTATAATATCTTTAGTTTTTTTCTCCAGCATGAAGGGAGCCCATTAAAAATCCAGAACAAATATCAACTGTAACATGCAAATATTTTAATTTTCCAAATTCTGGCAAGTGTGTGACGTCCATCAGCCAAATATGGTTAGGTATCAATCCTCTAGAATTGACTCCAAGATTAACTTGTGGTAAAAAGGTCACACAATTTTGACATTGTTTTATAATTTGTCTAGATGTTCCTTAGTTTTTTTGAAATGCTTTTGTAAAGTATAAGCATTGACATGGAAATTTTTAAGAAAATTTATTGCTTCTTCTAGTGTAAAGAAAATATGTATGTATGTCAATTGTAGTTTTATCTGCTAAATCATTGCCCAAACTAAGGGCTTTAGGCAATCCTGTATGTGCCCTGATATGTCCTATAAAGAATGGATCTTTTCTGTCCCAGATTAGACTTTATAGTGGAAAGCAAAGAGAAAACAGTAGAGAAAGGGGAAATCCTACCAGCATCTTCAAGGGATACTATAGCATTAACTATATACTGACTATCGAAAAATAAATTAAATACAGAATCTTTAAAAATCACAAAAGCTTGTAATACTGTACTAAGCTCTACCTTGTGAGCTGATTGTTTTGGTACTAAAAATATAAAAGTTGGATCCGGTGTAACTATTGCTGTTGTACCATTATTTAACCCATCGGTGAATATATTTGGAGCATTCATGATAGGTGTTTTCTTGTGATTTTTGGAAAAATTACAGGATGCGATGACCAAAAAGACAATAAAAGATAAGATGGTAAGTGGTTATCAAATGAAACATTAGATTTACACACGATTATTGCCCAAGTATTTAACTAATTAGCTAATTCATCAATTTGATTCATAGTATATGGAGTAATAATTTTATTGGGTGAAATTCCATACACACTCTTTTTGCTGCTTTTATTCCTATGAGTATTAATTCTCCCTCAGCCTCAGGATAGCAAGTAATAATAGTGTTAGAAGAATAAGATAAATATATCCATAATAATGGACCTTCTTCCCAAAATACTCCTGTAGAAATATTTTTTTTGTTGTTAGTACAATAAATAATAAATGCAAAACTGTATCAACTCTATCCAAAAGCATATTTCCCATATATGTTTCAATGATTTTTATTGCTTTTCTTGCTTCAGGCATTAACATTCTGAGTGAATTTGGATCTCATGGTCCTTTTAGTATATCAAATAAAGGTCCCAACTCTCCTGTTGGTATACCTAGATGAGGCCTTATCCAATTTAAGTCTCCTAATAACTCTTGAAAGTCATTAATTGATTTGAGTTGATCTACTCGTATTTGAATTTTTGGTTGACTGACCATGGTTGAGGATAATAGAGCTACTAAATAATTAATTGGAAAATTTAATTGTATTTTACCTATTGCTATCTCTAGGTTATAATTTTTTAATACGTTTGTAAGTGTGGCATACCATTCTAGCAATGGGTTTTTAACTTTGTGTGCTAATAATACATCATCCATATAGTGAAAAATTTGTATTTCAGGAATTTGATTTCTAAGTGGCTGGATTACTTTGTTAACATAAATTTGAGGCATAGTTGGGCTGTTAGCCATCCCTTGAGGGAGTACTTTCCACTCATATCTCTTGTCAGGACCTTCATGATTCAGTGAAGGTATTGTAAATGCAAAACTTGGAATATCCTCAGGATGAATTGGAATTGAAAATAAAACGATCTTTAATATCTACAATGAAAACATACCAAGTTTTTGGCAAAGCACACAATTGAGGAATCTCTGATTGAGCAGGTCCCATAATAACCATCCCATTATTAATGGCTCTTAAATCTTGCAATAATCTCCATTTACCAGATTTCTTTTTAAGGACAAAAATGAGAGTATTATGGGGAGACACAGAAGGTTGTATATGTCCTTCCGCTAATTGTTGTTTGACCATGTCATGGGCTACTTGTATCTTTTCTTTAGTCAGGGGCCACTGAGGAACCCATACTGGTCTTTCTGATTTCCAAGTAATATTTATTGTCTCAGTGGCCCTTTCTGAAAATCCAACCCATATCTATCTGTTCCTTGATCTTTTTGTATTGGTGCTGCTATACCTTGTTCTTGCTTTTCTAATCTTTTTCCTTTCCTAAAATCTTGTCTAGCCATAATAGTGGGTGAATTTTGATTGATGTTATTTGTTAATGTCAAACCTAATTGATCTAGGACATCTCATCCCCATAAATTTACGGGAAGATGTTCCAATACATATGGCTGTATAGTTCCTTCACATCCTTCAGGATCCTTCCAATCTAATACCGTTGCACTTTTATGGGGATTAGTCGCCACTCCTAGGCCTCGAAGCGTTTGAGTGGCTTGTTGTAATGGCCAATGTTTTGGCCATTCTTGACGACAGATGATGCTAAGGTCTGCACCTGTATCCAGTAGCCCATTGAATTCATGTCCTTGAATATTTAGTTTTAGCATGGGGCGAGAATATAAATTTAAAGAAAGCATAGCCCAATCTACACCTGTGGAGCCTAATCCCTTGGAACCTCTTTCTACAGCATAACTGTAAAATTTATCATGTGGGCTGGGTATTATTAGTAATTGTGCTATTCTATCTCCTGGAGAAATTACTGATATACCCTTTGGAGAACTGGCTATAATTTTTATTTCACCTTCATAATCGGGATCAATTACCCCAGGACTCATCATAAGTCCTTTTAGAGTAGAAGAGCTGCATCCCAATAATAAGCCTACTGTTCTTTTGGGAAGAGGTCGTTTCACCGCTGTGGGAATGATTTGAACTCCCATCTCTGGAGTTAGTATTGATCTGGCGGAGGCACAGATGTCCAACCCTGCGCTCCCTCTGGTTTGTCTGATGAGGGATCTGATGAACAATGTGTCGTGGGCACTACACTGATGGGGTTGCTGGTTTCCTCCAGTGCTCCATATATTTGCGGTTTCGGGCCCCAGAGCATTGGGCCCCCCTGTCCATTTTTTGGCAATGGAGCCGGATGCCTTTCTTCATGATATCGTGGATAAACACCTGGTGCTTGTTTGTTTTTTGATAATGAAGTACCCTCTATGGTGGTTTGAGAATGGTATTCATTAGCCCAATGTCTCCCTCTACGTCATCGTGGCCAAATACCCGGTATTCTAGTCCTTTGATACCTAGTTTTGTTAAACCCTCCTCCTATGGGGCAATTCCTTTTAAAAAGTCCTGTTTGTTCACAATTGTAGCATGTTCTTGGCCTGTCTTCTAAAGCCTGTTTTATTAAAGCTGCCACAATTTGCCCTTTTTCATTAATGTCTCTGGCATCTAAAGCCTGTTTTATTGCAGCTGCCACGACTTGCTCTTGTTCATTAATGTCTCTACCAAATTTAATAAATGTGTTTAAATCTTCATGTTTCCATGGTCTAATGATACCTCTGCAGCAATGATTCGCTTGGTCATAAGCCAGTTGTTTTAATAATGGCATTGCTTGTTCTGTATTTCCAAAAACTCTGTAGCTGTTTCAATAAGCCTATCTACAAATCCAGCGTAAGATTCATTAGCTCCTTGTATTACCTTAGATAATTGACCTTGTAAACCTCCATGTCCTTGTAAAGTCTTCCATGCCCTAACTGCCTCTACAGCAATTTGTGCGTATATGCCAGGATCATATGGAATTTGTTGTTGCTGATCCTCATAAGGTCTCTTTTCTAACAACAAATCTAGATTTCTCTGAGGATAACCAGCTGCTGCATTTCGCCTAGACATCTCTTTGCAAAATTCCTCATTGGCAACCTTCCATAATAGGTATTGACCTCCATTTAGCACAGCTTTACACATATTAGCCCAATCTGCTGGCGTCATGTTCAAGGTGTTAATGGATTCGACCAAGCTTACAATGAAGTGTGCTTGAGGACCATATGTTGTTACAGCCTCTTTTAGCTGCTTCACTATTTTGAAATTTAAAGCATGGTGAATTCGCTGCCCTCCTACCTCAAATACAGGGCATGTTAATACTTGAGATCCTGTCTCAGGATCCGAACTATCAACTGTTGGGGTTGGGGGCCTCCCAGCACATGGAGGTGGCCTTGTTAGTTGGACATTTACATCCTCTGGTGACAGAAAGGTGTTAGTAGCAGTCTCCTTTTTTAACTTTGCCCCTGATTGCTTTTTATGCTCTAAACTTGGTTCCTCTATCTTTGTCTGAACTGAAGGCTTTGGACTAAGCAAACCAGATATGAACGTCCACAATGGCAATGTGCCAACTGGCATAGTCCCTCGGCTGCTCTTTTCTAATCCTTTTAAATCTTCACCATGATGGTTCCATTGTGATATATTTAATGACTCCTCCTTCAAAAGCCATGGGCTACATTTTTGTATTGTATCAACAAATGCCCTGACTGTCCTTGATATTTCTGAGATGCCTCCTTTCTCTAACAATTTATTTAACACTCTTTCAGTTTGTTTTTTACTAATTTCTGATCCCGTATTTCTATTATAATACAACCCAACAAGATGACGCCAAACAAAACTGAGACAGAATGAATTAAAAAGGGAACAACAAAAAGTCATTATAGCCTTTCTATCCTCCTGACATGTGCATCCGTCCTTTATACCTATCTGTTCCTCGGACTTAAATAGTTTTTTCTCAGATGTGAGTGGTTTTTCTTCCGTCCCACTCATCTCCAGGAACAGGCAACTTAAAACAAAAGTGAAGCAAAACAAAGGAGTCATCTTAAAATGGCTACCCATCCTTTCACCTTGCCCACAGGGGCAAGCAGTTTACCTTATCACTTACCCTCAGTCGTTCCCCATGTGAGCCACCAAATGCTGCAGTCTGGCTGGGCATGATTCAGGAGCCACTTGTCAAAAAAAAAAAAAAAAAAAAAAACTAACTTTATTTTTAGAACCACACACGGCAAACAAAACAACTCCTCAGGAAAAACCCTCAGAGCCCAACTGCCACTACTGGCTTCCTTGTAAAGTCTCTCTCACACACACAAGCCTCTCCACCTGCCACAATCCTACTGCTCTTGAGGCCGATTGGCTGGGTGGAGCCAAAAAAGTTCCCCAAGGAGCAGCTCCATGGTCTGAAAGGGCAGGGAAACAGCCCAATGAGCATCACCACAGAGGAGCCAATCAGCTAGATGATGCTGAGGTCGCTGTGAGCCAATAATCAGCCGGCAGCTGGAAATTTGCTGGCAGCTGGAAGTTTGCTGGGGCCCCTTCAGCTGTGGCTCTCAACAAATTCCTGTCTCATTTCTCTGTAGCCTATTCAGCACATGTATTTTAATATGCACATATAGTATCCTATCTGTTATCACATGTACATTTTTGTGAGGTGGCTGACTTGGCAGATACAAATTATGAGAAGAGATCACTCCTCCTAAACATTGTTGGAACTGAAAATTCAAAATATGGGTGAGCTTCCTAGTAGAACAACATTATACATAAATCCATTTTCAGTGAAATAAATATTTTTGCATCTGTGGATGACATATATATTTCATGATGAATTTTGATTGGAATACACACTCTACAAATTTTTCAAAATATGAAATATATGAGTCTTATTATACACTCCTTAAAACCATTCATATTCATGTATGTGGATTTATGATCAACTTTTCACAAGATAATTCTCAGAAATATTCATCAACCTGAAATACATATTTGTTTCCTAGTACTGAAAGATAACTTCAGTGGATGGTGCATACAAATCCTAATATTTCTACAGTAATACCCAGTTTAATATCAATGCAAGTAGTTTCCTATGGGACATGATGTGTATTTTCGGGTTCATTTTTATTCAACAGTGGTACATTAGTATTTTCTCAGTTTATGCACATCATAGGATATATATTTCATCGACAATGTCACAAATTTATAGGCATTTGTTTCAATTTCAATCACTTCCTGCTTCAGAACACATATATTCCTCCAGATTTTTTGACTGGTCTTTTCATGAGACTTCTTTTCAAACACATTATTTTCGATTTCCATAATCACTTTTGAAGCAAAACTCACACATTCTTCTTGATAAACCATAACCCTAATATTACCGTTAGATTTATGACTGGTTATAATGAATGTATGTATATCAATTTAAGATTTCCTTTACATTTTCAGATATTAATTAAATCAATTATTTAAAGTTGGAACCAGTTACATTATTTGTTCACAGTATGGTCTATTCATGCATTATTTCTATATTCATAGACACATGGTACACCTCTTTGTTCCCCCAATACGAATTTATACGTCTTCAAAATATTGCTCCCAGTGATGGTGGAAGAAATACTCATGTCACCTAATCTACATATACATTTTATCACAGTAACATTCTGGACACAGAAAACAAAGGTCACTCTTATGATTGTACCAAAGCCTAAAAGGAAAGTGAGCATGCATTACTAAAAACATCCATGTCCAGGTTGCCTAATGCTCTCAAATGTAAATCCTATTGTTGACTATATATTTGTTTCTTCCTAAGATTATATATTCAATCTCAAGCCTGTTGAAAATATCTCATCCTATCCCTCACTTTAAACTTTGCCTGATTTCTTAAAGTCTCTATTGACATCTGCTTTCCTACATATTTTCCCCAGTTCTCATTGTGACTGAATCTTCACATGTGCTGATATTTACATTCACTCTCTACTTGAAAACCTATTGCTAGAGAACTTTTTGTCCAAATCCTATACTCACTCTTGTTTCTAAACCTAGCAACTATCTTCCTAATCCTACGGACTTTCTTTTTTTAATTGGATGTTCTCTTCAACATTCAATCATCCAAGGTACAAGGTCCTATGCCATTGAATATTGATTTATCTGAGACATCTGGGCAGGACATAACTCAAAGCTAAGTAACCCACTCAAGGGCCCAATGCCCTTCTGGGCTTCAAATTGTACCTAGATTTCTGTTTTCATACTTGTATTTCACCTATATATTCTTGTAAATATCCCATTCTCCCAATACCATTATTCATCCTTCAGAATGATTCCTAACCAAAATCGAATATGTTATTAACGCTAACCATAGACTTTTCCCTCAATCTAACTTTACACGTGAGCTGGGAGAGTGTGATCAGGAAAGTCTCAGTGGAGAAACCCTGCTTTGGGCCATTTGCTTACCTATTGTTCTGTTGCCCAGAATATCAGGAAGTTCTTTGCCTCAGGTCACCCCTTTGTGAAGCCTGAAGAAAGCTGTTTTCAAACGGAAATGAATGAGCATCACTTGTGGCTCTTTGGGTCAAATGAGTTCTTCAAGCCATGAAGAGGTGCTTGGGTTTTCTCATGACGCCAAATCACATAAAGAATCTATACCTATCAGTCAGTAGTAGTCAGTCAATATTGCTCCTAAAAATGGTGGAGAAATACTCATGTCAAATGATCTACATATATATATATATATATATATATATATATTTAATCACAGAAATATTCTGGGCACAGAATTGAAAGTTCACATTTATGATTGTACCAAAGCCTAAATGGAAAGTGAACATGGATTACTAAAAATATCATGTCCAGGTTGCCTAATGCTCTCAAATGTAAATCCTATTGGTGACTACATATTTGTTTCTTCCTAAGATAATATATTACACCTCAACCCTGTTGAAAATGTCTAATCCTATCACTCACTATATACTTTGCCTGATTACCTAATGTCTCTATTTATATCTGCTTTCCTACATATTTTCCCAATTTCATCATTGTGACTGACTCTTCACATGTGCTGACATTTAAATTCATTCTCTAACCGAAAACCTATTGCTAAAGAACTTCTGTTGCAAATTCTACATGCACTCTTCTTCCTAATCCTAACTACTATCTTTCTAATCCTACTGACTATCCCTTTTTGACTGGATGTTCTTTTCTACATTCAATCATCCAAGGTACAAGGTCATATGCCATTGTATATCGATTTATCTGAGACATCTGTTCAGAAGTTAATTCAATGCTAATTATCCCAAGCAAGGGCCCAATGCCCTTCTGGGCTTCAAATCATACTTAGATTTCTGTGTTCATGCATACATTTCACCTCTATATTGTTATAAATATCGCAGGTTCCCAATACCATTATTCACCCAGCAAAATGATTCCTAACCCAAATCGAACCTGTTATTAACCCTAACCATACAGTATTCCCTCAATCTTACTTTACAGAAAAGCAGGGAAAGAGTTGGTCTTATAATACTGGAATGTAATGGATCTTCCACCTGGTGATAACATCAAATGTCCATGGCGAAATGATCCCTGGAGAATATGTAGGCAGCTATGAAGGACCTGAGAGAGCAAAAGGCATCTTCCATGGCAAACGGCTTGGTCAGGATAAAGGGTTGTGTCTGAATCAGCTTCTATTCTTAAAGCAGAGAACATGAGCCAACCCAGGCCTGTGTGTAGATCTGTTCCTGGGAGATTATGGTTGATATACAATTCAAACTTGTTAAAGTGTCACAGGAATTAGGGCCAGCCTCCATCTCATGGGAACCTTGGAAGCAACGTTTGGACAAAGTGGTTGCCAAGAGAGTGACCTCATTCAGTTCCTGAAGGAGGAACTAAAAACAGTTCCATCACGCTTCAGTGGTGATGGAACTCTCTGAACTTGGGATCCAGGATGCCAGGCACCCATAGCCAGTCCCAGTCCCAGTCCCAGTGGTCTCACTTGTTTGGATTTACAAAGACAGAGTCAGTCTTTCTTGGTACCTACAGATGTGAGGAAGGCCAAATGCAAGAAAGCTCTGAAGCAGAGCTTTTCCTGAGAAAGCAAGTAGAGGCTCCGCTGGCTCCTGACAACTTCACGGAGTTGGCCAAGGAGACCAGATCTAAGACAGGACAGGCCATTTCGGGGGAACATTATTGGCCCACAAGTCAGAGGACACTCCGGATAGTCACAGACCTACCTGGGCGAAGGAGGTGCCTTTTTGTTTGTGGTTATGAGTTTGTGGTCTTGTGTCATGTTCTTAGAATAGGTAGAAAAGTAGGTTTGTTTAGTTTGGAGTGGACTGTTTCTAGTAAGTCGTTTGACAAGGCGAGTGTTTCTATGTCTGTGTATCACATTGTGTCCGGGGTTGTAGACATTAAAAAAAATGCATCAATGGATGTGTCCTATCTAGTAGAAAGCTTCACAGCATTTATCCAGCCAAATTGATGAATGGACTGTAGCTTGCCTTATGGATGGGCAACACCTACTATCTTTCTAAGTTCCTGTTTTCTTCCTGAATTCTGGCCACTCTCCAGAATAAGCCCATGGTTTTGTGTCCAAGATATGTACCCCCTCCAAACTCTGTAACATGGCCATGAACTGGATAGCTGAAGTGAATGGCGAGCATCTCAGAAAACTCAGATATCAGTGTGACCAGGAAAGTCTCAGTGGAGAAACCCTGCTTTGGGCCTTTTGCTTACCTATTGTTCTGTTGCACTGAATGTCAGGAAGGTCTTTGACTCAGGCCATCCCTCTGTGAAGCCTGAAGAAAACAGTTTTCAAATGGAAATGAATGGGTATACCTGTGGCTCTTTGCTTAATTGCTTTGGAAAGGGATTGTCTGAATCAGCCTCTTGGCCCTGTGTGAGGCTGTGACTTAGATTCTCAACACCTGATGGATTTAAAGAAATTTCCCATGTGTGCATCCCAAACCAAAATGGCCAAAAGAGCAGTCTTTGGGATGAAGTCTCTCGCCTTCCTCTGTAAGGTTCCTGACCTCCATCAAGTGAGAATAGGGATTCTTTGATTGAAATGAATTTTTCCAACTTACAGAGGCTAGGCTATAGGTGCTTGGGTTTTCCATGACTCCAATTCAAATAAAGATTCTTAACCCCACCGTCAGTTGGCCTCAAATTGGAGAAGTGGACCTGAATTAATGACAGGAGTATTTGATTACTCCAGGTTCACAGCAAGTGTCCAGGCCACCCTGACTTTAGGCAAATGAGAGGAAAGGGAACATATTTTGGACACTGTCTTGGTCTGCGCACCTCATGGAAACCTCCAGCCAGTGGTTATGATGAGTGTCTATATAAAAGAAGATGAGGGCCATATGGGAGTGTTTTGGTTTTAACTGTGGTCATTTGTGTGGTGGTTGGAAGAGATGACTTTGTCCACCTGGGCTTGAACTCTGGTATGATTCCCCTTAGAGACTGAGATTTAGAACTGACCTCAGAGAAGTATTGCAATAAATAGTGTTGCAATTTTAGGAGGCCATGCATGAGAATTGCCCTTGGAAAATGAGATCTATTCCCAGGATGGCTTTCCACAGAGCTTGGGAAATCTAAGCCACGATATTCCAATATTTTATTCTTAAAGACTTTGCAGCCATAGTTGAGATTCCAAACACTCATGGACCTCACATTTTAGACCTCAATGGTCCTGGATTCATGTGACCTTTTGGCCACTCTTTGGAAAGGCTTGCCTGTGAGAGTTCTCCAGAGCTTTCATTTAAATGAGCTTCCTCACCATTTAATGGTTCCTGAATGAATTGAAACCCACAGTGCCTCAAATTTCATCTTTGAAAAATGGTGATATAAATACCATGAAACTTTTGAAATTCCCATGACCAGGTGGCACTGGAGAACCTGTGGATGTCCGGTTGCTGATCATGAGTGTACCAGACAGGGCCTTGATTGACTGGGTTTCGTGATAATGGTGTAGAACAGAGATGCCAATAAGTTGGAGCCTGCTGAGTAGTGAGTGTAGAGCAGTGGACTGTAGGTGTGTGAATAAATATTTTTGGTAGGACCACCTGGATCTGCCATTGGCTTCCAAAGACATGTGACTTGCATGGTGCAGGCAGCAGATCCTTATATGTAAAGGCATCTTGTTATATGGAGAGGTTTCAGGGCAATGTTCAGAATCAGGTTGCTATAGTCAAGGGGAAAACTATTTGGAATAGAAGCATGGTTTGTACATTCTCTTGGAGACCTTGACAAACCACACGTGACAGAACTCCCTCCAGCATTTTGTCCCAGTTCAACTCCTTGTATTTCGTGAAGCCAATGTCAAACTCCCAGTGCAGCAGTAAGAAACACCACTAAAAGTGGAGGATGACCAACTGACTTCACAGACAACACGGGGAGACACTTAGCTCCCAGTGGCCACAGTTTACCGACAAAGAGAGAATTCATAACTGCTGTCTCATGTTCATTAGAAAATAAGTAACCATGTCATCCAGGTCACATAAATGCAGACCCAGATTTGATGGGGTCACTACAAATGAAGCTAATTCTCCTAACAATTACATATATTTCATGTGCCCAACCTCAGAGGAAGTTTCTCAAGAAGTCTTTAGGCCAGCACAGCTCCATGTTTGTGGAGTATTTACTCTCTCCCTTACTTTTGGAAACTGTTCTACCACCTCCAGTGTTGTGAACTCCTGAGCATTTTCCATTCCACATATGTATTCACATATTTTCTAACTCTTCTCAACTAATTGTGTCTTACTTGGAGCAATGGTTATGTCAAGGCTTCGTTCTGGATGAGAGTGGGAAGATTTTTGTGTAGCACATGTTTGCATACACATTAGATTCATTTTCCTATTTTCCATTTGAAATACTGAATCCCTGACACTAACCCATACCCTACTAGACTCTGACTACTAATCTTAATATAATGGAGAAGAAGAAACCTAACTAAATAGAAATACAGGCCTTTCATAGGAAGCATGGTGTATGCTTGGATTTGCCTTCTGCTTTATCAAGAGTATGTGTTATAAATCTAGTCAAGTTTTCATTGTAGTATTTTTCCCTGAGCTTTTAAAGTTAACATATATGTAAATTCCTGTCTCTCTTTTTCTGTAGCCTATTGAGTACATGTATTTTTTTAAGCATATATAGTATCCTACCTGGTAACACACGTATATTCTTGTGAGCTCACTGACTTTGGATATAAAAATTGTGAGAAGAGATTACTTCCCCTAAATACTGATGGAACTGAAAATTCAACCTATGGGTGAGCTTCCTAGTGAAAAACATTATACATAAATCCATGTTCAGTAAAATGAATATTTTTGGATACGTGGATGTATTATATTTCGTGATGAATTTCAATTGGCATATATATTGCTAAATATTAATGTGTGTGTGTGTGTGTGTGTGTGTGTGTATATATATATATACTCTCCAGATTTTCCAAAATATGAAATAAGTGTGTCTTATTATACATTCCCTAAATTCATTCATGTTCCTGTATGAGTCAGTCTTTCTTGGTACCTACAGATGTGAGGAAGGCCAAATGCAAGAAAGCTCTGAAGCGGGGCTATTCCTGGGAAAGCAGGTAGTGGCTCACCGCTGGCTCCTGACAACTTCACAGAGTTGGCCAAGGAGACCAGATCTGAGACAGGACAGGCCATTTTGGGGGAACATAGTATGGCCCAAAAGTCAGAGGACACTCCGGATAGTCACAGACCTACTTGGGGGAAGGAGGTGCCTTTGTGGGTGTGGGTGTGGGTTTGTGGTTTTGTCTAATGTTCTGAGAATAGGTAAGAAAGGCGGTTTGTTTAGTTTGGAGTGAACTGATTCTAGTAAGTCGTTTGACACGGCGAGTGTTTCTAGGTCTGTGTATCCCACCGTGTACGTGGTTGTAGACTTTAGAAAACAGAAAGCTTCAATTGATGTGTCCTGTGTAGTAGAAAGCTTCCCAGCATTCATACTTCCCAATTTATGAATGGACTGCAGCTTGCCTTATCAATGAGCAACCCCTGATATCTTACTAAGTTTCTGGTTTTTTTTCTGAATCCTGGCCACTCTCCAGAATAGGCTCATGATATTGTTTCCAAGATATGTACCACCTCCAAACTCAGTGACATGGCCATGTACTTGATAGCTGAAGGGAATGGCGAGCGTCCCAGAAAACTCAGATATCTGTGATCAGGAAAAGTCTCAGTGGAGAAACACTGCTTTGGGCCTTTTGCTTACCTATTTTTCTGTTGCCCTGAATGTCAGGATGATCTTTGCCTCAGGCCACCCATTGGGAAGCATAAAGAAAACAGTTTTCAAATGCAAATGAATGGGCATCACATGTGGCTCTTTGCTTAATTGCTTTGGAAAGGAATGTGTCTGAATCAGGCTATAGGTCCTCTGTGAGGCTGTGGCTTAGATTCTCAGCACCTGATGCATCTAAAGAAAGATCCCATGTGTTCATCATAAACTACATTGGCTAAAAGAGCATTCATTGTGGAAGAATTCTCTCGCCTTTCTCTGTAAGGTTCCTGACCTCCATCAAGTAAGAATACGAACCTTTGGTTCAAATAAGATCTTCAAAGCCCTGCAGAAACTAGCCCATAGGTGCTTGGGTTTTCAACTGAATCCAAATCACATGAAGAATCTATACCTGGTGCTGGGGATGTGGCTCACGCCCTAGCGTGCTCGCCTGGCATGCGTGCGGCCCGGGTTCGATCCTCAGCACTACATACAGACAAAGATGTTGTGTTCGCCAAATACTAAAAAAGAAAAGTATTAAAATTATCTCTCTCTCCCCGTCTTTCTCACTCTCTCACTCTTTCTAAAAAAAAAAAAAAAAAAAAAAAAAGAATCTATACCTGACAGTCAGTAGGCCTCATATTGGAGAAGCAGAGCAGTATTAACAGCAGGCAATTTTGATCATTCCTGGTTCCCAAGATGGGTGTCCAAGCCAACATGTCTTTATGCAAATGAGGGGCAAGGGAGGTTATTTTGGACACTGTCTTGTGCTGCACCCCTCATGGAAAACTCCAGCCAGAGGTTATGATGAGTGTCTGTATGGACGAAGATGAGGGCCATGTGGGAGTGTTTTGGTTTAAATTGTGGTCATTTGTGTGGCAGTTGGAACAGATGCCTGGGTCCACCTGGACTTGAACTCTGGTGTGATTCCCCTTAGAGAATGAGTTCTGGAACAGACCTCAGAGAAGTACTGGCATAAATTGTGTTGGGATTTTATGAGGCCACGCATGAGAGTCACCCTTGGAAACTGAGATCTTGGCCCAGGGTGGCTTTTCCCAGAGCACTTGGAATCTCAGCCAGGATATCACATGATTTTATTCTGAAAAACTTGGCAGCCATAATTGAGAGTCAAAACACACATGGACATCACATTGTAGACCTCAATAGGCCTGGATTCATGTGACATTTTGGCCACTGTTTGGGAACCTTCCTGTGAGGGTTCTCCAGAGATTTCATTGAAATGAGCCTCCTCACCATTTAATGGTTCCAGAATAAATTGAAACCCACAGTGCCTTCAACTTCCTCCTTGAAAAGTGGCTAGATAAATACCATGAAATTTTTAAAATTCCCATGACCAGGTGGCACTGGAGAATCTTTGGATATCCTGAGGATGATCATGAGTATACCAGTCAGTGCCTTGATTGACTGGTTTTTATGAAGATGGTGCCGAACAGAGATGCCAAGAAGTTGAAGCCTGCTGAGGAGTGGGCATAGAGCAGTGGTGGGCAGGTGTGTGATAAAACATCTGTGGTGGGGCCATGTGGATCTCCCATTGGCTTCCAAATGCCTTGTGACAGACATGGTGCAGCCAGCAGTCCCTTCTATGTAAAGGCATCTTGTTATATGGAGAGGTTTCAGGGCAATGTTTAGAATCGGGTTGCTATGGTCATGGGGGCAAGCTATGTGGAATATAAGCCTGGTTGATGCATTCTTCTGCAGACCCTGACCTACCACAGGTGACAGATCTCCCTCACGCACTGGGTAACAGTTTAATTCTTTGTATTTTGTGAAGCAAATATAAAAATTCCATTTCAGCAGCAAGAAACACCACAAAAAGTGAAGGATGCCCAAATGGCTTCACAGTCCACCTGTGGATACACTTAGCCCCCCGTGGCCACAGTTTACCCTAAAAGAGAGAATTCAACATTGCTGCCTCATGTTCATTGGAAAATAAGAAACCATGACCTCCAAGTCACATAGATGCAGACCCAGATTTGATGGTCTCACTACAAAGAAAGCTAAAATTCCCAACAACAACATATATTTCAAGTGCCCAATGTCAGAGGCAGATTCTCAAGAAGTCTTTAGGCCAGCAGAGCTCCATGGTTGTGGACTGTTTACCCTGTCCCTTACTTTTGGAATCTCAGAAGGGAGGAAGATACAACAAGCCAATTGACGGCTCCTTTTGAAAAAATTGTACTACCAATGACATCATCAGCAAATATAACCCAACACTACCACAAGTTGCTGCACAAACAGATAGTTTACAATGCATACATGTGAGTTCACAATGTGTCCAGGCAAGTTCTGCAAGCAGTTCAGTGATGGCTATTGCAGAAGCTGTAGATTGGTTTTATCTTTGATTTCACCAGCACTGTGACGAAGATAGAAATTCTGGCAATAATGGCTAAAGAAAAAATTATGTAACATTCCAGAAAACACTGAAAGAAAACAATTTTCTTAACAATTTACATTGTCTTGGAGAGAATTATTAAATATAATGAAAAGGAAATGTGAAAGAAAACAAACAGATCTGTTAACCTCCTTTTTTGTTCACATTTTAAAACAATCCTCAACAGCTGTTTACCCAATTTAAATTAAACATTTAAATAATGTGAATAAAAAAAATATTTGGATCAATTTTTTCATGAGCCCTCATCATATATGATATATGGACATATGAACATTCAAACATATAACACAAAACACAAGTGTGCACACATAATATAATACATACAACACATAACCTAATAGTAAAGGCCTTATAACTTTTTACATGTGAAATCTCCATTGCAATGTTTAAAAACTCTATTGTCAAAAAATAGAACTGATCACCAAAACATTAAACTAGGTATGTATGAGCTCAAAAAAACAAAATAAAATGTGGGAAAAGGCAATAATAAAATAGATATTGAAAAAAGCATCCTGGTTCTATCTTAGATGTAAGGGTAGCCAAACTGGAATTTTGGATATCAGCTGATATGGACTTGAGTCAAATCATCTTCTTTTTGTTCTGTAGAAATCGCTTCAGTTAATCTCTCTGGAATCCAAATCGGCTGTTGTTCTCTCTGTGGAAACACACAAACAGGCCCCTGGCTCCAGACAATCATTGGGTCAGGACCTTGGTTAATCTCTCTGGAATCCAAATCGGCTACTGTTTTTCCTGTGGAAACAGACAAACAGACCCCCGACTCCAGACAATTACTGGGTCAGGACCTTTCCATTGTCCTGTTAGAATATCTTTCCAAAGAACCTTGGGCTTATGCACATTTTTTGGACACATATGCCTTTCCCCAGCACTAAGTCCTGATGAATCCAAATTTTAAAAGTTTAGAATAAAAAGGGTTATTTTAAGTTTGTCTTTGGGGAATATATACCCTTTCCCAATTGCGTCTTTTTTGCTTTAATAAGTACTTTTTAATAGTTTGATGAGCTTTTTCAACTATGCCTTGTCCCTGTGGATTGTATGGGATTAATGTTATATGAGTAATGCCAAATGATGACCAAAATTGTTTAAAAGAGGTAGAAGTATAACCAGGGGAATTATCTGTTTTTAACTGTTTGGGAACGCCCTCAGTGGCAAAATTTTGTAAGCAATGAGTGATAATATCTTTAGTTTTTTCTCCGGCATGAAGGGTGCCCATCAAAAATCCAGAAGAAGTATCAACTGTAACATACAAATATTTTAATTTTCCAAATCCTGGCAAGTGTGTGTTGTCCATCGGCCAAATATGATTAGGTATCAATCCTCTAGGATTGACTCCAAGATTAACTTGTGGTAAAAAGGTCACACAATTTTGACATTGTTTTATTATTTGTCTAGCTTTTTCCTTAGTTATTTTAGAAGACTTTTGTAAGGTATTAGCTTTGACATGGAACTTTTTACGAAAATTTATAGCTTCTTCTAGTGTAGAGAAAATATGTATGTCATGTGTACTTTTATTTGCTAAATCATTGCCCAAACTGATGGCTCCAGGCAATCCTGTATGTGCCCTGATATGTCCTATAAAGAATGGATCTTTTCTGTCCCAGATTATACTTTGTATAGTGGAAAGCAAGGAGAAAACAGTAGAGGAATGGGAAATCCTACCAGCATCTTCAAGGCATACTATAGCATTAACTATATGCTGACTATCAAAAATAAATTAAATACAGAATCTTTAAACATCACAAAAGCTTGTAATACTGCATTAAGCTCTACATTTTGAGCTGATTGTTTGGGTACTAGAAATGTAAAAGTTTGATCAGGTGTAACTATTGCTGCTGTACCATTATTTGATCCATCAGTAAATATATTTGGAGCATTCATGATAGGTGTTTTTCTTGTCAATTTTGGAAAAATTACAGGATGCGATGACCAAAAAGACAATAAAGGATTAGATGGTAAGTGATTATGAAATGAAACATTAGATTTGCACATGATTATTGCCCAAGTATTTAACTCATTAACTAACTCATCAATTTGATTCAGAGTATGTGGAGTAATAATTTTATTGGGAGCAATCCCAAGCACTCACTTTGCTGCTTTTATTCCTTTGAGTATTAATTGTCCTATAGACTCAGGGTACCTAGTAAGAATAGTGTTAGGAGAATAAGATAAATGTATCTATAATAATGGACCTTCTTGAAAAAATACTGCTGTAGGAATATTTTTTGTTGGTAGACAATAAATAATAAAGGCAAACTTATATCAATTCTATCCAATTGCATATTTTCCATATATGTTTCAATGATTTTTAATGCCTTTCTTGCTTCAGGCGTTAACATGTACCGTGAATTGGGATATGATGGACCTTTTAGGATATCAAATAAATATCCCAACTCTCCTGTTGGTATACCTAGATAAGGCCTTATCCAATTTATGTCTCCTAATAACTTTTGAAAGTCGTTATGTGATTTGAGTTGATCTAATTGTATTTGAATTTTTGGTGGCGGTACATGGTTGAGGATAATAGAACACCTAAATAATTAATTGGAAAATTTAATTGTACTTTATCTATTGCTATATCTAGATTATTTTTTAATAAGTTTGTAAGTGTGGCATAACATTCTAGCAATGTGTTTTTAGCTTTGTGTGCTAATAATACATCATCCATATAGTGAAATATTTGTAGTTCAGGATTTTGATTTCTAAGTGGCTTGATTACTTTGTTAAAATAAATTTGACACATTGTTGGGCTGTTAGCCATCTCTTGAGGCAGTACTTTCCATTCATATCTCTGATCAGAACCTTCATGATTCAGTGCAGGGATAGTAAATGCAAAACGTGGACTATCCTCAGGATGAATTGGAATTGAAAAAAAAAAACCTTTAATATCTATAAGTAATTTTGTTAAACCCTCCTCCTATGGTCAATTCCTTTTAAAATGTCCTGTTTGTTCACAATTGTAGCATGTTCTTGGCCTGGCATCTAATGCCTGTTTTAGTGCAGCTGCCACAATTTGCCCTTCTTCATTAATGTCTCTGGCATCTAAAGCCTGTTTTACTGCAGTTGCCACGACTTGCTCTTGTTCATTAATGTCTCTACATAATTTAATATATGTGTTTAAATCTTCATGTTTCCATGGTCTAATAATATCTCTGCACCAACTATTCGCTTGCTCATAAGCCAGTTTTTTTAGTAATAGCATTGCTTGTTCTGTTTTCCCAGAACCTCTGGTACCTGTTTGAATAAGCCTATCGACAAATTCAGCATAAAGTTAATTAGCTCCTTGTATTACTTTAGATAATTGACCTTGTAAACCTCCAAGTCCTTGTAAAGTCTTCCATGACTTAATTGCATCTACAGCAATTTATGCACATACACCAGAATCATATGCAATTTGTTGCTGCTGATCCTCATAAGGTCCCTTTCCTAACAACATATCTAGATTTCTCTGAGGATAACCAGCTGCTGCATTTTGCATAGCCGTCTCCTTGCAAAATTCCTCATTGTCAACCTTCCATAACAGGTATTGTCCTCCACTTAGCACAACTTTACACATATTAGCGCAATCCGCTGGCTTCATGTTCAAGTTGTTAATGGTTTCGACCATGCTTACAGTGAAGGGTGCTTGAGGACAATAGGTTGTTACAGCCTCTTTTATCTGCTTCACTGTTTTGAAATTTAAAGCATGGTAAACTCGCTGCCCTCCTACCTCAAATATAGGGTATGTTAATATTTGAGATCTTGTCTCAGGATCCCAACTATCAACTGTGGGGGTTGGGGGCTTCCCAGCATATGGAGGTGGCCTTGTTAGTTGGACACTTACGTCCTCTGGTGACAGAAAAGTATTAGTAGCAGTCTCCTGTAGAGGTGGTTCTGTTGGTTGGACACTTACACCCTCTGGTGATAGAAAGGTGTTAGTAGTAGTCTCCTGTTGTAAATTTTCCCCTGATGGCTTTTACTGTTTTACACTTTCTTTCTCTGTCTGACTAGCTTGAGAGGCCTTCTCTTTTACATGATTTTTTTTCCTCTGTCTGACTGGTTCGAGAGACCTTCTCTTTTACTTGAATTTTTTCCTCTGTCTGACTAACTTGAGAGACCTTCTATTTTACTTGAATCAATATGTCTTCTCCTTCCTCTACCATTGTCTGAACTGAAGGCTTTTGACTAAACAAACAAGATACGAAAGTCCACAATAGCAATGTGCCAACTGGCAGAGTCCCTGGGCTTTTCTTTTCTATTCTTTTTAAATCTTCACCATGATGGTTCCATTGTGATATATTTAACAACTCCTCCTTAAAAAGCCATGGGCTACATTTTTGTATTGTATCAACGTATGCCCTGACTGCTCTTAATTTTACTGGGATGCCTCCTTCCTCTAACAATTTACTTAACACTTTTTCAGTTTGTTTTTTTTTTCTAATTTCTGATGCCATATTTCTACTATAATACAACCCAACAAGATAACACCAAACAAAACAGAGATAGAATGAAATAAAAATGGAAAAACAAAATATCATTATAGCCTTTCTCTCTATCTGTTCCTCAGACACAAATAGTTTTTTCCTCAGATGTGAGCGGTTTTTCTTCCGTCTCACTCGTCTCCAGGGACAGGCAATTTAAAGCAAATGTGAAGCAAAACAAAAGAGGAATCTTAAAATGGCTACCCATCCTCTTGTCCTGCCCTCAGGGGCGAGCAGTTTACCTTATCAGTTACCCTCAGTCGCTCCCCATGCGAGCCACCAAATGCTGCAGTCTGGCTGGGCACAATCAGGAGCCACTTTTCAAAAGAAAGCAACTTTATTTTTAGAACCACACACGCCAAGCAAAAGAGCCTCTCAGGAAAAACCCTCAGAGCCCCAACTGTCACCACCGGCTTCCCACAAGCCTTTCCCTCCCACACAAGCCTCTCTCCACTTCCCACAATCCTCCTGCTCTTGAGGCCGATTGGCTGGGTCACGTGCGGAGTCAAAAAAGTCCCCCAATGAGCAGCTCTGTGATCTGAAAAGGCAGGGAAGCAGCCCAATGAGCATCACCGCTGAGGAGCCAATCAGCTAGATGTTGCCGGGGCCGCTGTGAGCCAAATATCAGCTGGCAATCTGAAAGGGTGGGGAAACAGCTCAATGAGCATCTCCAATGAGCATCACCACAGAGGAGCCAATCAGCTAGATTTTGCTGGGGCCACTGTGAGCCAATCATCAGCCGGCAGCTGAAAGTTTGCAGGCAGCTGGAAGTTTGCTGGGCCCCTTAGGCTGCAGCTATGAACAGGAGTTGTATGCACCATTCACTGAAGGTAGTTTTCAGTACTAGGAAACAAATATGTATTTCAGGTGGATGAATATTTCTGACAATAATCTGGTGAAAAGTTGATTATAAATCCACATACTTGAACATGAATGAATTTAGGGAGTGCAAATAAGACATATATATTTCATATTTTCAAAAATCTGTAGAGTGTGTGTGTATACACACACACACAAACACACACACACACACACACACAGATATTAAAATGTAGCAACATATATGCCAATCGAAATTCACCATGAAATACACAACATTCACAGATCCAAACATATTCAATTTACTTAACAGGGATTTATGTATAATATTGTTCTACTAGGAGGCTCTCCCATAGTTTGAATTTCAGTTCCAACAGCGTTTACGAGGAGTGATCCCTTCTCAAAATTTGTATCTGCCAAGTCAGCCACCTCACAACAATGTAGGTGTGATACCAGCTGGGATTCGATATGTGCATACAAAAATACATGTGCTGAATAGGCTACACACAAAGGGAGACAGGAATTCACATATTTGTTAACTTTAAAAACACATGGATATCTATTTCAATTAAAAATAGACTGAATTTATAACACCTAACCTTTATCATGCAAAAGGCAAGTTCAAGAATACACCATGCCTCTTCTGAACTGCTTGTATTTCAATTCTGATTTGGTTACTTTTCTGCATCATATTAGAATTAGTAGTCAGAGTGTAGTAGGGTATAAGTTAGTGTCAGGGATTCAGTATTTCAAATGGAAAATTGGAAAATGAATCAAATGTGTATGCAATATGTGTTACACAAATAACTTCCCACTCTAATTCAGAAAATGGCTTGACATAACCTTCGCCCAAAGAAAGACAAAATTAGAGGAGAAGAGTCAGAAAATCTGTAAATACATATATGGGATGGAAAATTCTCAGAAGTTTAAAACTTTTGAGGCTTTAGAGGAGCTTCCAAAACTTAGGGACAGGGTAAAACTCCACAAACATGGAACTCTACTGGCCAAAAGACTTCTGGAGATACTGACAATGAGGTTGGGCACTTGAAATATACGTTGTTGTCAGGAGCTTTAGCTTCCTTTTTAGTGAGAACATCAAAGCTGAGTCTGCATCTATGTGACCTGGAGGACATGGTTTCCTATTTTTCAATGAACATGAGGCAGCAGTGTTGGATTTTCTCTTTGTAGCTAAACTGTGACCACTCAGGGCTAAGTGTCTCCCCATGTGGACTTGAAAGCCATTTGGTCATCCTCCAGTGTTCGTGTTATTTCTTGCTCCTGCACTGGGTGTTTTGTATTTGCTTCAAGGCATATAAGGAGTTCAACTGAGACACAGTCCTGGAGGGTGTCCTGTAATATGTGGGGGGTCAGGGTCTGCAGGAGAATGCAACAACCAGGCTTCTATCCAACATTGCTTGCCCCCTTGATCATAGCAACCAGATTGTGAACATTGCCCTGAAAACTCTCTATGTAACAATATGCCTTTATATACAAGAGTGTGCTGGCTGCACCATGTCATTCACAAGCCATTTGGAGCCAGTGTAAGATCCACATGACCCCACCACAGATGTTTTATCACACACCTGCACACCACTGCTCTAGGCCTACTACTCAGAAAGCTCCAACTTACTGACATCTCAGTTCTAGGCACTGTTTGGTACCCTCATGATCAGCAACAGGACATCCTAAGGTTCTCCAGTGCCACCTGGTCATGGAAATTTCAAAAATGAAGTTTTTGAAATTTCATAAATGAAGTTGAAGGCACTGTGGGTTTCAATTCATTCAGGAACCATTAAATGATGAGGAAGCTCATTTCAATGAAAGCTCTGGAGAACTCTCAGATACAAGGCTTCCCAAAGAGTAGGCAAAAGGTCACATTGTGGTCTACAATGTGAGGTCCATGTGTGTTTTTACTCTCAACTACGGCTGCCAATCTTTCAGAATAAAATCATGGCATATCTTGGATGAGATTCCCAGTGCTCTGTGGAAAGCCCCCCCTGGGCGTATATCTCAGTTTCCAAGGACGACTCTCATGGGTGGACTCCTAAAATCCAAACACAATACATGGCAATACTTCTCTGAGGTCAGTTACAGAACACAGTCTCTAAGGGGAATCACACCTGAGTTCAATCCTAGGTGCACCCAGTCATCTCTTCCAAACGCCAAACAAATGACCACAATTAAAACCAAAACACTCCCACATGGCCATTATCTTCTTCCAATAGACACACATAATAACCATTGGCTGGGGGTTTTCATGAGGGGCGCTGTGCAAGACAGTGTCCAAAATAAACTTCCTTGCCCCTCATTTGCCTAAAGTCAGGGTGTCCTGGACACCCTTCCTGTTAACCATGAGTGATCAAATAGGACTGCTGTTAATACTGTTCCAATTCTCCAATTTGAGGCCTACTGGCTCTGGGGTTTAGATTCTTTATGTGAATTGAAGTTACGAGAAAACCCACGCATCTCTGAACTAGCCTCTGCAGGGCTTTGAAGAACTCATTTGACCGAAAGATCCCGATTCACAATTGATAAAGGTCAGGATCCTTAGAGGAAGGCGAGAGACTTCATCCACAATGACTGCTCTTTTGGCCATTTTGGTTTTGGATACAGAAGAGATTTTTCTTTAGATCCCTCAGGTGCTGAAAATCTAACCACAGCATCACAGAGGGCAAAGAGGCTTATTCAGACCCATCCCAATTCAAAGCAGTTAAGCAAAGAGCCACAGGTGATGCCCATTCATTACAATTTGAAAACTGTTTGCTTCAGCCTTCACCAAGGGGTGGCCTGAGGCAAAGACCTTCCTGACATTCAGGGCAACAGAACAATAGGTAAGCAAAAGGCCCAAAGCAGGGTTTCCCACTGAGACTCTTCTGGTCACGCTGGTATCTGAGTTTTCTGAGATGCTCGCCATTTCCTTCAGCTATCCAGTACATGGCCATGTCACAGAGTTTGGTGGTGGTACATATCTTGAACACAAAACCATTTGCCCATTCTGGACAGTGCCCACAATTCAGGAAGAAAACAGAAACTTAAGGAGATAGGAGGTGTTGCCAATCGAAAAGTCAAACTGCAGTCCATTCACAAATTGGGCAGAATGAATGCTGGGAAGCTTTCTACTAGACATGACACATCCATTGATACATTCTCTTTTCTAATGTCGACAACCACGGACACAGTGGGATACACAGACCTAGAAACACTCGCCTTGTCAAATGACTTACTAGAAATAGTCCACTCCAAACCAAACAAACTGCTTTTCCTATCAATTCTCAGAACATGTGACAAAGCCACAAACACACACCCACACCCACAAAGGCAACTTCTTTACCCAAGAAGGTCTGTGAATATCCGGAGTGTCCTCTAACTGGTTGGCCATTATTTGTTCCCCCAAAATGGCCTGTCCTGTCTCAGATCTGGTCTCCTTGGCCAACACTGTGAAGTTGTCAGGAGCCAGGGGTGAGCCACTACCTGCTTTTTCATGAAAGACCCCTCTTCAGAGCTTTCCTGGCATTTGGCCATCCTCATATGAGTAGGTACCAAAAAAGACTTACTCTGTTCTTAGTAAATCCAAATAAGTTAGCCCACTGGGACTGTGACTGGGACTGTCTCTGGATGCCAGACTTCTTGGATCCCAAGTTCAGAGAGCTCCATCACCAATAAATTAGTTAGTTCACTTCCTTCAGGAACTGAATTATGACACTGCCTTGGCAACCACGTTGTTTTAACAGTAGCTTCGAAGGGTCTCATGTGATGGAGGCTGCCTCTACTTCCTGTGACAGTTTCACAAGTTAAAATGGTATATCAACCATAGGCACCTGGGAACAGCTCACCATACAAGCCTCGTTTGGTCCGTCTTCTCTACATAAAGAAGAAAGTGGCTGATTCAGACAAATCCCTTCATTCTGAGCAGGTTGTTTGCCATGGAAGATGACTTTTGCTCTCTCAGGTCCTAAATAGCTGCATACATCTTCTCCAGGGATCATTTCTGCATGGACCTTGAGGTTCTCTGCCGGTGGAAGATCCCCTCTATTTCTGTATTGTAAGACAAACTCTGTCCCTGCTCTTCTGTATAGTTAGATTGAGGGAAAAGTGTATGGTAAGGCTTAATAACAGGTTCGATTTGGCTTAGGAATCATTCTGATTGATGAATAATGGTATTGGGTACCTGTGATATTTACAAGAATATACAAGTGAAATATAAGTATGAAAACAGAAATCTAGGTAAGATATGAAGCCCAGAAGAGCATTAGGCCCTTGATTGGGATACTTAGCTTTGAATTTTGTTCTGCACAGATGTGTCAGATAAATCGATATACCATGGCATAGGACCTTGTACCTTGGATGATTGAATGTTGAAGAGAACATCCAGTCAAACAGGGATAGTCGGTATTATTAGAAAGATAGTTGGTAGGTTTAGGAAGAAGGGTGAGTATAGGATTGGCAGCAAAAGTTCTTTAGCAATTGGGTTTCAGATAGAGAGTGAATGTAAAAGTTAGTATATGTGAAGAGTCAGTCACAATGATGAACTGGGGAAAATATATAGGAAAGCAGATATGAATACAGACATTATGAAATCAGGCAAAGTAGAAAGTCAGTGATAGGATTAGGCATTTTTAACAGGGTTGTTGTTGAATATATAATCTAAGGAAGAAACAAATATGTACTCAACAATAGGATTGACATTTGAGAGCATTAGGCAACCTGCACATAGATGTTTTTAGTAATCCATGCTCACTTTCCATTTAGGCTTTCGTACAATCAAAGTGTGACCTTTGCTTTTTTGTCGAGAATATTACTGTGATAAAATGTATATGGACATCAGGTGACATGAGTATTTCTTCCACCATTTCTGTGAGCAATATTTTGAAGACGTATAAATAAGTGTTGGGTGTAAAATTAGGTATACCTGGAGTCTTTGGATATAGAGATAATGCATGAATAGACCATCCTGAGAATAAATAATATAACTGGTTCCAACTTTAAATAATTTTTTGAATTGATATCTGAAAATATACAGAAAATCTTATATTGCTATACAATCATTCATTCCATCCTGTTACATTCTAATGGTAATATGAGTGTTATGGTTTATCATGAAGAGTGTGTGAGTTTTGCTTCAAAAGTGATTGTGGAAGTCAAAAATAATGTGTTTGGCAAGAAGTCTCATGAAAAGACCAGTCAAGAGACCTGGAGGAATAAATGTGTTCTGAAGAAGGAATTGATTAAACATGAAAAAAAATTCTTATAAATTTGTGAAACTCTGGATGAAATATATATACTATGAGATATATATATATATATATATATATATATATATATATATATATATATATATATATATATATATATATTTGAATATATGTAGAATACATAGGTAAAATATATGTATGAAAACAGAAATCTAAGTAAGATTTGAAGCCCAGAAGGGCATTGGTCCCTTGATTGGGACTACTTAGCTTTGAATTACTTTCTGCAAAGTTGTCTCAGATAAATCCATATACAATGACATAGGACCTTGTACCTTGGATGATTGAATGTAGAAGCGAACATCCAGTCAAAAAGGGATAGTTGGTAGTGAAAGTTTAATAAAATAGGTACTTGTCACTTCCTGTGTTTCTGTATGCTTAATAAAACACTGTTGAAATCTTGAGAATTGTTTGCTAATCTTGTTCCCAGAATGTGCTGTCCCCATCTGCCAAACTGCAGATTGTACTCCCTCACCCGTTTAAGCGCTAACCGCCCACTAACCCTTACCCATCAATAAACTTCCCTCCCTGCCCTCTCCAAGAAAAGTATATAAGCTCTGCTGAAGCTGTTCTCAGGGCTCTCTGCTCTATTCAAGTGAACTCTGAGCTCCAGCATGCTGGACCCCCAGTAAATCCTTTGCTGTTGCATGTTAAAATCTCTTGGTTGTCCCTTCCTCTGACACTAGCCCGACCTTTACATATGGAGGTTCCACAGAGATCAAGCAGCGGTGGACGAGAGACCCCAATGGACCCCCCTCAGATAAGTAAGGCGCCTCTTTCTCGTTTCAGGTTTCAGGTTAGGGTTTGGCAAAATGGCTGTCAATGAAGAGTGTGAGCTCTCTCTGATGGTGGCTGACAGTCGTGTTACAGAACCACAGGCCACGTCCCTGGAGGACGCCTGAGAGAACTCGGGAAATTGAGGAACAATAGTCTCCTTGACTCAGTGATATTTTGTTTCAGATTCAGTATTGCCAGACCATCGGATTTTGCCGGCTACTCAGTCATGGTCTCAGTGTTGAACGTCCATTGCCTGTCTTTATTGTCTTGTCTTGCCTGTGTCATGTGTCTTGCTTTCACTGTTTGTGTATCTCTCATTATGGAACAGAGCACTTCAATGCCTCTGTCCCTGACCCTTGATCACTATACCAAAGTCCGTTTAAGGGCTCAGAATCTCTTTATTTCAGTAAAGCCCCGGATGTGGCAGACTCTCTGTACCTCAGAATGGCCCACCTTTGGAGTCGGATGGCCCCTAGAAGGATCTTTCTACTTCCCACTAATTTATAATTCAGAGATATTGTCTTTCAGCCGTGGCCAGATAGTCATCTGGATCAACAGCCATATATTTTAATTCAGCAGGACCTCTGCAAATTTCCTCCTCAATGGGTCAAGCCTTTCCTTGCCCCTGCCCCTGCAATGACTCCTTCCCCCAGGAACTCACAAACACTCTGCTCCTCCTCCTCCTCCACACTCTGTTTTCCCTGTGTCACCAGATTTGAGTCTACTGGACTCTCCTCCCCCTCCTTATCCCCTGCCCTCATCCTCTAACCCCCAACACCCTCTAAGTGATACCCCTGCTGCTGACTCAGCCTCTCCTCCATTGAAGGAAGCTAAGCCGGCCCAGCGCCCTCCAGGTAATTCCCCTGCAGCACACACAGCACCTCCTCCCATGGAGGAAGCTGGCCCTGCTAAAGGAACTCGCTGGCGGTGAATGATTGAAAACCCTGGAACTCTTGGGATGCCTTCCCTTCGACCCTATGGACCAATGATTGACAATGGCCATTGGGGGAAAATTCAAGCCTACCAGTATTGGCCGTTCTTCTCTTCAGACCTATGTAACTTAAAAAATTACAATCCCCCTTTTTCCGAGGACCCCACCCGGCTCTCAGGTGTGGTTGAGTCATTGATGTTTTCACACCAGCCTACTTCGGATGACAGCCAACAACTGCTAGGGACTTTCTTCATGACAGAGGAAAAAAAGGGAATTCTCCAGGAAGCTAAAAAAAAATCCTTGGACCAGGTGTGCATCCGACACAACTTACCAACTTAATCAAAGCCGGCTTTTCCTTGAACCGACCCAACTGGGACCCCAACACCTTTGAAGGTAGGGAGCATCTGTCCACTTATCGCCGGGCGCTAATAGTGGGTCTCCGAGCAGCCACTAGTGACCAACTAATTTGGCCAAGGTAAGAGAGATTATCAGGGGCCTGATGAATCTCCCTCTATGTTTCTAGAGAGAATTATGGAGGCATATAGGAGCTATAATCCTTTTTATCGTCAGGCAGAGAATCAAAAGGCATCTGTCACGATGGCCTTTATTGGGCAAACTGCCCTGGATATTAAAACAAATTACAAAGCTTAGATTGATTACAAGATATGACTTTGAGAGATTTAGTCAGAGAAGCTGAGAAGGTATACTATAAGAGAGAAACTGAGGAAGAGAAGGGAGCAAATGGAGGATAAAAGAAACAAAAGGCAGAGTAAGGCATTGACTAAGGTCCAGGTCACAACAACAAATAGGCCAAAAATTAAGAAACAGGGAGACAAGAAGGTATACGTTGGCCCACGACAGAGGCCACCCTTGGCCTCAGATCAATGTGCCTACTCAAACAAAAAGGACACTGGGCCAAAATTGACATAGAAAGCGACAGCCACGCCAGCCAGCCATTCTGACTCTGGAGGATGACTAAGAAAGTCGGGGCTCAGATCCCCTCCCCGAGCTCAGAGTAACTTTTGAAGTGGAGGGGACCCCAGTAAACTTTGAAGTGGATACAGGGGCAATATACTGAGCCCATAAGGCCACATTGGGCCCTCTATCAAATAAAAAATCTCTATTTCAAGGGGCTAATGGCAGTAAATATCGGGCTTGGACAACTAAGAGGACCATGGACCTGGGAAAAGGAAAAATCCATCACTCCTTCCTAGTAGTTCCAGAATGCCTGGCCCCATTGATTGGCGGAGATCTGCTCACCAAGCTCTGGGCCTAAATAAATTTTAACCCTGAAGGCCCTTAAGTGGAATTTCTAAATCTTTCAGTAAAAACTCCAAGAGCCACGGCTCTAACTATGTCAGTAGAAAATGTACATCAACTCACTCACCTTGGTTCAAAGAAACTGCAGGCATTCCTGAAGGATCAAGAACAGAGGTTTCCACTAACAGACTCACAGTGAAGAAAATAACGGAATGGGTAACAAAAGCCTGTCGGGTTCATCAATTGGTAAATGCTTACCCTTCCAAGCTTCCTGTATGAAAGCACATACGAGGAACCAAACCAGGACAATACTGGGAAGTGGACATTACTGAAATAAAGCCAGCAAGGTATGGACTTAAATATCTCCTAGTCTTTGTAGATACATTTTCAGGATGCATTGAAGCCTTCCCCACAAAAAAAAAAAAAAGAAAAAAAAAGAAAAGAAATAGCGCAAATTTTGGTCAAGAATATCCTAGAAGATATTTTTCCAAGATACAGCCTGCCTAAGTTAATAGGGTCTGATAATGGACCGGCGTTCATGGCCCAGGTAAGTCAGGGGTTAGCCAGGACCCTGGGGATTAATTGGAAGTTACATTGTGCTTATAGACCCCAGAGTTTAGGACAGGTAGAAAGAATGAACCAAACCATTAAACAGACCTTAACAAAATTAAGCTTAGAGACCGGAATAAAAGATTGTACTATGCTCCTGCCTTATGCACTGTTAAATGAAGAAAATACTCACTCTGATTTTAGTGTAACCTCACCCCCTATGAAATTCTCTATGGTGCCCCTCCTCCAGTAAGGGACCTAACACCAACTCTAAGACCTTACAATCCCTTCCACACCAGCTTGCTTGACAGACTTAAAGCTAGTGAAAGAATTCAGTGACACCTGTGAAAACAGCTGGCCACTGCCTACCAAACTGGGGACGAAGGGACTCCACATCGATATCAAGTAAGAGACTTTGTCTTCGTAAGACGACATCAGGTGACATCGCTGGAACCCCGCTGGAAAGGACCATTCCAGGTGCTACTTATAACACCTACAGTGGTAAAGGTAGATGGAATCACTTCCTGGATCCATGCCTCTCATCTCAAGCCTGCGCCCTGTCCAGACATTGACTGGAAACTGGAATTGGCTGGAAACTGGAAAAGACTGGTAACCCTTTCAAATTGCACATTCGCCGTGTGGATAAGGCTATAGACTCTCCCCTTGACCACCAGTATTTCTAACCCTCATCACCCCTTTCAGAAGCGATGGCTGATCACAAATCCTACTGGACAAGAAGTTTAATCAATCTTGCATACAGCCCCCTTAGGGACCTGGTGGCCATCTCTCCACCCAGACATTTGTCAGCTGGCTATATGTCTTTCCTATTCAGATATCCCTGAAGAAGAGGATCCCACTAAAATTCCATTAAATCCCTTCCGTATCATATGTAATGGAAACAAACATTATGGATGTAGGGACACGTGAGCCAGATGCAGGTCGGCTAGCCTAGATTACTATGTTTGCCCGGTGAACTATCAAAGCCACAAACAGCCATGGCTGTGTGTGGGAAAAGCCGACTTCTTCTGTAGTCAAGGGGATGTGAGCATACAGGGGCTGCACGATGGAACCCAAACTCCTAATCAAATTCAGTACACAGCATTGGCCATATTACCAATAAGATAACCTAAATCGATGGCCCCCAGAGGGGTCTCTAGATCCTCAAATTCTGTGGAACCTTTTTAACTTTGGGAAGGGCTCAAAGGCGTGAAAAGAGATTCCCCTATGTGGAGGCCTTTTCCGTCCTTCGCTCACATCCTGAACTATGCTTCTCCAATAGATCCTCACCCTCAGCCTTCTGCTCTAGTCTCTCTGCTGTCACTCCCACCTCAACAACCTGATTTCTCCCATCCCGTTACTAGATCAACAACCCAAACATCCGCCGGTTCTCAGACCATTGCCCCCTTGCTGAGGTAGCAGGTACTTAGTTACCACTCTACCCACTCACTGCTCTCTTCTCCTGTCAGCACCCATACGGGGTTTCACCAGGTCCTTTTACCAGCTAACCTAAAGCTCAAAACAGCTGAGAAGACCCCTATCCAAGATGTAATAAAAATGGTCTTTAAAGTTGCTTTGTCATCACTGAAAACAGGTTACTAAGAATTTAAAATCCCTCACAGGCTTTTTGGATACACACTCCCATCTTCCCCTCTTTTCAACCTGTTCTACTGCTCAAGTTTTTGTTGCTAGAAAATCCCAAACCCCTTTCCCATTATTCTTTTACATCTCTCCGTACTCATTCTCAGATCCTCGGAACTGCTCTAAGTCCCGCCTTCCCTCTCTTTCCCCTCTGTTCCACACCCACAGAAAAGTCTTAACTGATCTTCTCCAGATGTCTTCACCATGGCTGACTTTAGGACGTTCAGCAAAAGAGTCCCTATAAAAGAGTTCAGTGTAGACAAACTTCCTGTTTTCATGTGGCCCTGTTCTACTTGGCCACTGGCTAAAACAATCAGTACTTGTAAGCTAGACACCCCCTTACTAGTTTTTCACAAAATATGTGAACAAGGCCTCTGACTTTGAGCTGGGGCTTCAAAGAGATGGCTACATTTCTATGATAAAGAAGTTACCAACTGGCTCCATGGTAATAGCTGGCAAGCGGAAAAAAGAAAGGGATGAAATATCTCTCCCCCTCCCAGGTGTCCTTGAAAAGTTAATTTGCTCAGAACAGAGGAAAAAAACATAAAAAAACTGCTTTTTGTGAATTTCTGCTGACTGTGAACTTCTGAGCACATTCCCTTACATGTTGGGTACAAAATTCTGAAACTTCCTAAACTTGGGGTTCATGGGATTAATTGATTACAACAGAAGCAATGCCCTCTGAATCCGTTTGCAACCAAATAGGACTGTTTCCCTAGCTTTGGTGCTATCTTAGGTGCCTTGTCTTGACTGTTCCTACAACAGTATAATTCTATATACTTAAACATTTTTATGTTTTCATTAAATGGTCAACAGTGGTGATTAAATGTGTAATGGTGCAGAGGTTACCCAGAGTGCTCTATCATGATGCAGGTTCATTTGAAGATCAAACAGGGGGGCATACAACCCGGTTCCACAGGGAACATATATCCCTCACTTCAGCCATCCTATTAGGAATACGAGTTGCTGCAGGGGAGGTCACAGGAACCACTGCCTTGGTCCATGGTACACAGCAAAATACCCAATTAGAAGCAGCAATAGACCAAAACTTAGATATTAGAAACCTCCATCACAGCTTTGTGGGAATCTTTAACCTCTCTCTCTGATGTTGTTTCATACAACATTCGAGGGTTGGACCTCCTCTTCATGAGAGAATGGTGCCTTTGTGCTGCATTGAGGGAAGAATGTTATTTTTATGGCAACAATACTGGAATTGTAAAAAAATTATGAGTAAAATAAAAGGATGCCTTGAATAGTGTCAACGAAAGAGAGAGGCCCAAAAAGGGAGGTTTGAGTCTTGGGTCACACAGTCCCCCTGGTTAACTATACTTTTATCAACCTTGGCCAGTCCAATAATAATACTCACATTCTTGCTAACTATAAAACCCTGTTTGCTCAACCATGTATTTTCATTTCTCCAAGCTCAAATTAGACAAGTTAAACTTATGGTAATACCCCACTAGCAGACATAGAATGTGACACCACTCCAATGATCACTTTTATGATTAAAAGTAGCCAGAAGAAGACGTGGGGAATGAAAGGTTAATAAAATGGTACTTGTCACTTCCTCTTTTTCTGTATGCTTAACAAAACACTGTTGAAATCTTGAGAACTGTTTGCTAATCTTGTTCCCAGAATGTGCTGTCTCCAACTTCCAAAATATATAATGTACTCCCTCTCCCGGTTGCATGCAAACTGCCCACTCGCCCTGACCCATCAATAAACTTCCCTCCCTGCCCTCTACAAGGAAAACACATAAGCTCTGCTTAAGATGTCCTCAGGGCTCTCTGCTCGATTCAAGGGAGCTCTGAGCCCCAGCATGCTGGACCCCCAATAAACCCTTTGCTGTTCCATGAGACAGTCTCTTGGTGGTCTCTTCCTCCGACGCTCACCTGAACATTACTTGGATGATTGAATGTAGAAGAGAACATCCAGTCAAAAAGGGATAGTCGGTAGGATTAGGAAGATAGTCGGTATGTTTAGGAAGGAGAGTGAGTATAGGATTTGGAACAAAAGTTTTTTAGCAATAGGGTTTTGGTTAGAGAGTGAATGTAAATGTGAGCACATATGAACCATCACAATGATGAACTGGGGAAAATATGTAGGAAAGCAGATATCAATAGAGACATTACGAAATCAGGCAAAGTATAAAGTGTGTGATAGAATTAGGCATTTTCAACAGGGTTGATTTTGGATATATTATCTTAGGAAGAAACGAATATATTGTCACAAATAGGATTGACTTTTGAGAGCATTAGGCAACCTGGACATGGATGTTTTTAGTAATCCATGTTCACTTTACATTTAGGCTTTGGTAGAAACATAAGTGTGACCTTTTCTTTTTGTGTCCAGAATATTACTGGGTTAAATTGTATATGTAGATCAGGTGACATGAATATTTCTTCCACCATTTCTGGGAGCCATAATTTGAATACGTATAAATTAGTATTGAGTTTACAATGAGGTGTACCCTGTGTCTATGAATATAGAGACAATGCATGAATAGACTATACTGTGAATAAATAATATAACTGGTTCCACTTTAAATAATGGATTGATTTGATATCTGAAAATATATAAGAAATCTTATATTGATATACAATCATTCATTCCATCCAGTTATACATCTAATGGTAATATTAGGGTTATGGTTTATCATGAACGGTGTGTGAGTTTTGCTTCAAAAGGGATTATGGAAATCGAAAATAATGGGTTTGGTAAGAAATCTCATGAAAAGACCAGTCAAGAAACATGGAGGAATACATGTGTTCTGAAACAGAAAATTATTGAAAGTGAAACACATACCCATAATTTTGCTAACTTGTGGATGAAATATATACTCTATTATGTGCATTACCTGAAGAAATAGTAATGTACCAGTGGCGAATAAGAATGAATATGAAAATACACATCATGTCCCATATGAATCTACTTGCATTAATGAGAAACTGGGTCAATTATTGTAGAAATATTAGGATATGTATGCACCATTCACTGAAGTTAGTTTTCATTACTAGGAAGCAAATATGTATTTCAGGTGGATGAATATTTCAGAGAATAACCTTTTGAAATGTTGACTATAAATCCACATACATGAATATGAAAAAATTTAGGGAGTGTATAATAAGGCATATATATTTTATATTTTAAAAAAATCTGGAGTGTGTATATATACACAGAGAGAGAGAGAGAGACATTAAAAAGTAGCAATATATATGCCAATCGAAATTCACCGTGATATATATATATCTTACACAGATAGAAAAATATTCAATTTACTGAACATGGATTTATGTATAATATTGTTCAACTAGGAGGCTCACACATAGGATGAATTTTCAAATCCCATAGCGTTTAGGTGGAGTGATCACTTCTCATCATTTGTATCTGTCAAGTCAGACACCTCACAAGAACGTATGTGCGATACCAGGTAGTATTCTATATGTGCATATAAAAATAGATGTGCTCAATAGGTTACATAAAATGGGAGAGAGGAATTCACATATTTGTTAAATTTAAAAATACATGGAGAACTATTTCAATTTAAATCGACTAGATTTATAGCACCTACATTTTGTCATGCAAAAGCCATGTCCAACTATATACCATGCCTCCTCTGAACTGCTTGTATTTATATTCTGTTTGGGTTATTTTTCTCCATCTTATTAGGATTAGTAGTCAGAGACAAGTAGGGTATGGGTTAGTGTCACGGATTCAGTATTTCAAATGGAAAATAGGAAAATAAATCCAATGTGTATGCAAATATGTGCCACAAAAAATATTCCCACTCTCATCCAGAAAAATGCCTTGAAATTATCTTCGCCCCAGGTAAAACACAATTAGAAAAGAAGAGTTAGAAAATCTGTGAATACATATGTGGAATGGAAAATGCTCAGGAGTTCACAACCTTGGAGGTGGTAGAGGAGTTTCCAAAAGTAAGGGACAGTGTAAACACTCCACAATCATGGAGCTATGCTGGCCTAAAGACTTCTTGAGAAACTGCCTCTGAGTTTGGGCATTTGAAATATATGTTGTTGTCAGGAGCTTTAGCTTCCTTTGAAGTGAGACCATCAAACCTGGGTCAGTATCTATATGACCTGGAGGACATGGTTTCTTATTTTCCGATGAACATGAGGCAGCAGTGCTGAAGTCTCTTTGTAGGTAAACTGTGGCCTCTTCGGGCAAAGTGACTCCCCTTGTGGACTTTGAAGCCATTTGGTCATCCTCCACTTTTCGTGGTGTTTTTTGCTGCTGCACTGGGAGTTTGGTATTTGATTCATGACATACAAGGAGTTCAACTGGGACACAGTGCATGAGGGAGTCTTGTAACGTGTGGTGGGTCAGGCTCTGCAGGAGAATGCACCAACTGGGCTTCTATCCCACACTGCTTGCTGCCTTGACCATAGCAACCTAATTCTGAACATTGCCCTGAAAACTCTGCATATAACAAGATGCCTTTTCATATAATGGTCTCCTGGCTGCATCAAGTCAGTCACAAGCCATTTGGACGCCAATGGCAGATCCACATGGCCACATCACAGATGTATTATCACACACCTGTATACCACTGCTCTAGGCCCACTACTCAGCAGGCTCCAACTTACTGGCATCTCTGTTCTACACCATTTTCATGAAACCCAGTCAATCAAGGCACTGTCTGTTACACTCATGATCAGCAACAGGACATCCAATGGTTCTCCAGTGCCATCTGGTCATTGGGAATTTCAAAAATTTCATGGTGTTTATCTTTCCATTTTTCAAGAATGAAGTTGGAGGCACTTTGGGGTTTCCATTCATCCAGGAACCATTACATGGGGAGGAAGCTCATTTCAATGAAAGCTCTGAGGAACTCTAAAAGGCAAGGCTTCCCAAACACTGGCAAAAAGGTCACATGAAGCCAGGCCCATTGAGGTCTACAACGTGAGGTCCATGTGTCTTTTGACTCTAACTATGGCTGCCAAGTTTTTCAGAATAAAATCATGTGATATCCTTGCTGAGATTTTCAGCTCTCTGTGGAAAGCCATCCTGGGCCTAGATCTCAGGTTTCAAGGGCAACTCTCATGTGTGGCCTCCTACAATGCCAACACAATTAATGGCAATACTTCTCTGAGGTCAGTTCCAGAACTCAGTCTCCAAGGAGAATCACACCAGAGTTCAAGCCCATGTGGACCCTGTCATCTCTTCCAACCGCCACACAAATGACCACAATTAAAACCAAAACATTCCCACATGGCCCTCATCTTCATCCATATAGGCACTCATCATAAACTCTGGCTGGAGGTTTCCATGAGGGATGCAGCCCAAGACAGTGTCCAAAATATCCACCATTGCCCCTCATTTGTCTAAATTTAGGGTGGTCTGGAAACCCTCTCTGTGAACCAAGAGTGATCAAATAGGCGTGCCGTTAATACTGCTCTGCTTCTCCAATTTGAGGCCTACTGACTCTCAGGTATAGATTGCTTATGTGATTTGGCATCATGAGAGAAACCAAGCACTTATGCAGGACTTTGAATAACTCATTTGACCTATAGGAATCCTATTCTCACTTGATGGACGTCAGGAACCTAACAGAGGAAGGCAAGAGACTTCATCCACAATGACTGATCCTTTTGCCATTTTGGTTTTGGATGCACACATGGGATCTTCTTTAGATTTATCAGGAGCTGAGAATCCTAGCCACAGCCTCAACCAGGGCCTAGTGTCTGATTAAGACACATCCCTTTCCAAAGAAATTAAGCAATGAGCCACAGGTGATGCCCATTCATTTCCATTTGAAAACTGTTTCTTCAGGCTTCAAAAAGGGGTGGCCTGAAACAAAGACCTTCCTGACATTCAAGGCAACAGAACCATAGGTAAGCAAATGGCCCAAAGCAGGGTTTCTCCAATGAGACTTTACTGGTCACACTAATATCTGAGATGTTCCCATTCCCTTCAGCTATCAAGAACATGGCCATGTCAGAGAGCATGGAGGTTGTACATATCTTGGACAATAAATCATGAGCTCATTCTGGAGAGTGGCCAGAATTCAGGAAGAAAACCGGAACTTAGGAAGTTAGTAGTTGTTTCCTATCCATAAGACAAGCCACAGTCTATTCATCACTTATGAACGATGAATGCTGGGAAGCTTTCTACTAGACAGGACACCTCCATTGATGCATTCTCTTTTCTAATGTCTAAAACCACGGACACAGTGGATACACAGACATAGAAACACTCGCCTTGTCAAAAGAGTTACTATCAACAGTAGACTCCAAAGCAAACGAACCACCTTTTTTACCTATTCGCAGAATATGAGACAAAACCACAAACTCACACCCACACACATAAAGTCACCTCATTCCCAAAAGTGGATCTGTGACTATCTGGAGTGTCCTCTGACTGGTGGGCCATACTATGTTTCTCTCGAAATGGCCTTTCCTCTCTCAGATTTTGTCTCCTTGGCCAACTCTGTGATGCTTTGAGGAGCCTGCAGTTAGCCACTACCTGCTATCTCAGGAAAGGCCTCTCTTCAGAGCTCAATTGGCATTTGGCCATCCTCAAATCAGTAGGTACCAAGAAGGTCTGAATCTGTACTTGGTAAATACAAACAAGTGAGCCCACTGGGACTGGGACTGGGACTGGCTCTCGGTGCCTGGCTTCTTGCATCACAATTTCAGAGAGTTCCATCACCAAGGAAGTGAGCTAGGACACTTCCTTCTGGAACTGAATGAGGTCACTGCCTTGGCAACAACTTTGTCCTAACCGTTGCTTCCAAGGGTTCCATGAGATGGAGGCTGCTCCTACTTTGTGTGACAATTTGACTTGTTACAATGGTATATCAAAATAGGCACCTGGGAACAGCTCTCCACGCAGGCCTGCTTAGGTCCATCTTCTCTACATTAAGAAGAGAAAGGCTGATGCACACACATCCCTTCGTCCTGTTCAGGTTGTTTGCCATGAAGATGGATTTTGCTCTCTCAGATCCTTCATAGCTGCCTACATCTTCTCCAGGGATCATTTCTGCATCGAACTTTGAGGTTCTCAGCAGTTGGAAGATACCCTACATTCCTGTATTGTAAGGCGAACTCTGTCCCTGCTCTTTTGTAATTTTAGATTGAAGCAACAGTGTATGGTTAGGGTTAATAACAGGTTCGATTTGGGCAAGGAATCATTATGCGGGATGAATAATGGTATTGGGAACCTGCAATATTTATAGGAATATAGAGATGAAATATAAGTATAAAAACAGAAATCTAGGTAAGATTTGAAGCTCAGAAATGCATTGGGCAACTGATTGCGATACGTAGCTTTGAATTACGTTCTAGATACATGTTTCAGAAAAATCGATATACAATGGCATAGGATCTTGTACCTTGGATGATTGAATGTAGTAGAGAACATCTACTCAAAAAGGGATAGTCGATAGGATCAGGAACATAGTCAGTATGTTTCGGAAGAAGAGTGAGTATAGGATTTGGACCAAAGTTCATTATCAATAGGGTTTCGGTTAGAGAGTGAATGTCAATGTCAGCACATGTGAAGGGTCAGTCACAATGTTGAACTGGAGAAAATATGTAGGAAAGTACATATCAATAGAGACATTAGGAAATCAGGCAAAGTACAAAGGGAGTGAAAAAATTAGACATTTTCAATGGTATTGAGGTTGAATATATAATCTTAGGAAGAAACAAATATGTAGTCACCAACAGGATGATCATTTGAGAGCATTAGGCAACCTGGACATGGATGTTTTTAGTAATCCATGTTCAGTTTCCGTTTAGGCTTTGTTACAGTCATACGTGTGACTTTTGCACTTTGTGTCCAGAATACTACTGTGATAACATGCATATGTAGATCAGGTGACATGAGTATTTCTTCCACCATTTCTGGGAGCAATATTTTGAAGATGTATAAATTAGTATTGGGGGTACAAAGAGGTGTAACCTGTGTCTATGAATATAGAGATAATGCATGAATAGACCATACTGTGAATAGATAATATAACTGGTTCCACTTTACAAAATGTATTGAATTGATATCTGAAAATATATAAGAAATCTTATATTAATATAAAATCATTCATTCCAACCAGTTATACATCTAATAGTGATATTATAGTTATGATTTATCATGCAGTGTGTGTCCGTTTTGCTTCAAAAGTGATAAAGGAATTCGAAAATAATGTGTTTGGAAAGAAATCTCATGAAAAGATCAGTCAAGAAACATGGAGGAATCCATGTGTTCTAAAGCAGGAAGTGATTGAAAGTGAAACAAATGCCTATAAATTTGCTAACCTGTGGAGGAAATATATATCCTATGATGTGCATAAACTGAAGAAATTGTAATGTCCCAGTGTTGAATAAAAATGAACATTGATAAACACATCATGTCCCATAGGCATCTACTTGCATTGATGATAAACTGTGTCAGTTACTATAGAAATATTAGGATTTGTATGCACCATTCACTGAAGTTAGTTTTCAGGACGAGGAAACAAATATGTATTTCAGGTGGATGAAATTTTTTGAGAATAATCTTGTGAAAAGTTGATTTTAAATCCACATTCATGAACATGAATAAAATTAGGGAGTGTATATAAGACACATATATTTCATATTTTGAAAAATAGAAGGAGAGAGTGTATATATATATATATATATATATATATATATATATATATATATATATACACACACACAGACACACACACATACACACCCAGAAACATTAAAAATAGCAATATATGCCAATCAAAATTCACCATGAAATATATATCATCCACAGATCCAAAAATATTCATTGTACTGAACATGGATTTGTGTATAATTTTGTTCAACTAGGAAGCTCACCCATAGGTTGAATTTTCAGTTCCAACGACATTTAGAAGGAGTGATCTTTTCTCTCAATTTGCATCTGCCAAGTTAGCCACCTGACAAGAATGTACGTGTAGTACCAGGTAGGATTCTCTATGTGTATATAAAAATATATTTGCTGAGTAGGCTACAGAGAAAGAGAGACAAGAATTCACATATTTGTTATCTTTAAAACCACATGGACAACTATTGCAACAAAAAATTGTCTAGATTTATAACCCCTAACCTTTAAAATGCAAAAGGCAAGTCCAACTATACACCATGCCTCCTCTGAACTGCTTGTATTTCTATTATGTTTGGGTTATTTTTCTGCCTCATATTAGGATTAGTAGTCAGAGACTAGTAGGGTGTGGTTTAGTGTTAGAGATAAAGTATTTGAAATGGAAAATTGGAAAATGAATCCAATATGTATGCAAATATGTCCTACACAAAAGTCTTCCCACTCTCATCCAGATAAATCCTTTGACATTACCTTCACCCCATGTAAGATGCAATTCGAAGAGAAGAGTTAGAAAATCTGTGAATACATATCTGGAATGGAAAATGCACAGGAGTTCACAACCTTGGAGGTGGTAGAGGAGTTTCCAAAAGTAAGTGACTGTGTAAACACTCCACAAACATGGAACTCTGCTGGCCAATAGCCTTCTTGTAAAACTGCCTCTGAGTTTGGACACTTGAAATATATCTTGTTGTCTGGAGCTTTAGCTTCATTTCTGGTGAGACCATCAAACCTGGATCTGCATCTATGTGACCTGGAGGACATCGTTTCTTATTTTCCATTGAACATGTGGTACCAGTGTTGATTTCTCTCTTTGTTGGTAAACTGTGGCCACTGGAAGCTTATTGTCTCCCTGAGTGGACTGTGAAGCCATTTGGTCATCCTGCCCTTTTTGTGGTGTTTCTTTCTTTTTTTTTTTAATTTTATTTTTTATTGGTTGTTCAAAACCCTACAAAGCTCTTGACATATCAAATTTCATACATTAGCATACATTAGCTTCAAGTGAGTTATGAACTCCCTTTTTTGCCCCAAGTACAGATTGCAGAATCACATGGGTTACACATCCACATTTTTACATAATACCATAATAGTAACTGTTGTATTCTGCTACCTTTCCTATCCTCTACTATCCCCCCTCCCCTCCCCTCCCATCTTCTCTCTCTACCCCTTCTACTGTAATTCATTTCTCACCTTGTTTATTTTCCCATTCCACTTACAACCTCTTATATGTAATTTAGTATAACAATGAGGGTCTCCCTCCGTTTCCATGCAATTCCCCTTTTCTCTCCCTTTCCCTCCCACCTCATGTCTCTGTTTAATGTTAATCTTTTCTTCCTGCTCTTCCTCCCTGCTTTATTCTTAGTTGCTCTCATTATATCAAAGATGACATTTGGTATTTGTTTTTTAGGGATTGGCTAGCTTCACTAAGCATAATCTGCTCTAGTGCCATCCATTTCCCTGCAAATTCCAAGATTTTGTCATTTTTTAGTGCTGCGTAATACTCCATGGTGTATAGATGCCACATTTTTTTTTAATCCATTCATCCATTGAAGGGCATCTGGGTTGGTTCCACAATCTAGCTATTGTAAATTGTGCTGCTATGAACATCGATGTGGCAGTATCCCTGTAATACGCTCTTTTAAGGTCTTCAGGGAATAGTCCGAGAAGGGCAATAGCTGGGTCAAATGGTGGTTCCATTCCCAGCTTTCCCAGGAATCTCCATACTGCTTTCCAAATTGGCCGCACCAATTTGCAGCCCCACCAGCAATGTACAAGAGAACCCTTTTCTCACTCCAGTAAGATTGGCAGCCATTATGAAATCAAACAACAACAAGTGCTGGCGAGGTTGTGGTTTTTCTTGATGCTGCAATGGGAGGTTGGTATTTGCTTCATAAAATACAAGGAGTTCAACTAGGATATAGGTCTGGAGGGAGTTCTGTCACGTGTGTTGGGTCAGGGTGTGCAGGAGAATCCACCAACCAGGGTTCTATCC
This sequence comes from Callospermophilus lateralis, assembly GCF_048772815.1. Lineage (NCBI taxonomy): Eukaryota > Metazoa > Chordata > Mammalia > Rodentia > Sciuridae > Callospermophilus > Callospermophilus lateralis. Next base: position 2,767,187 of record NW_027517343.1, read on the forward strand.
CACAATACTTGCCCCCTTGACCATAGCAACTTGATTGTGAACATTGCCCTGAAACCTCTCCATATAACAAGATGCCTTTTCATATAATGGTCTGCTGGCTGTACCAAGTCAGTCACAAGCTATTTGGAAGCCAATGGCAGATCCACATGGCGACACCACAGTTGTATTATCACACACCTGCCCACCACTGCTCTAGGCCCACTACTCAGCAGGCTCCAACTTACTGGCATCTCTGTTCTGCACCATTTTCATGAAACCCAGTCAATCAAGGCACTGTCTGTAACACAACAATCAAGCCACTGTCTGCAACAGAACATCCAATGGTTCTCCAGTGCCACTTGGTCATTGGGAATTTCAAAAATATCATGGTATTTATCTATCCATTTTTCAAGAATGAAGTTGGAGGCACTTTGGGGTTTCCATTCTTCAAGGAACCATTACATGGGGAGGAAGCTCATTTCAATGAAAGCTCTGAGGAACTCTAACAGGCAAGGCTTCCCAAACACTGGCCAAAAGGTCACATGAAGCAAGGCCTATGGAGGTCTACAACAGGAGGTCCATGTGTCTTTTAACTCTTAACTATGGCTGCCAAGTTTTTCAGAATAAAATTATGCGATATCCTTGCTGAGATTTTCAGTTCTCTGAGGAAAGCCATCCTGGGCCTAGATCTCAGGTTTCAAAGGCAACTCTCATGTGTGGCCTCCTACAATGCCAACACAATTAATGGCAATACTTCTCTGAGGTCAGTTCCAGAACTCAGTCTCTAAGAGGAATCACACCTGAGTTCAAGACCATGTGGACCCTGTCATCTCTTCCAACCGCCACACAAATGACCACAATTAAAACCAAAACATTCCCACATGGCCCTCATCTTCAGCCGTATAGACACTCATCATAAACTCTAGCTGGAGGTTTCCATGAGGGGCACAGCCAAAGACAATGTCCAAAATATGCACCCTTGCCCCTCATTTGTCTAAATTCAGTGTGGCCTGGACACCCTTCCTTTGAACCAGGAGTGATCAAATAGGCCTGCTGTTAATGCTGCTCTGCTTCTCCAATTTGAGGCCTACTGACAGTCAGGTATAGATTCATTATGTGATTTGGCATCATGAGAGAACCCAAGTACTTCTGCAGGATTTGAATAACTCATTTGACCCATAGGAATCCTATTCTCACTTGATGGAGTTCCGGAACCTATCATAGGAAGGCAAGAGACTTCATCTACAATGACTGATCTTTTTGCCATTTTGGTTTTGGATGCACACATGGGATCTTCTTTACATCTATCTGGAGCTGAGAATCTTAGCCACAGCCTCAAACAGGGCCTAGTGTCTGATTAAGACACCATCCTTTTCAAAGCAATTAAGCAAAGAGCCACAGGAGATGCCCATTCATTTTCATTTGAAAACTGTTTCTTCAGGCTTCACAAAAGGGTGGCCTGAGGCAAAGACCTTCCTGACATTCAAGGCAATAGAACCATAGTTAAGCAAATGGACCAAAGCAGGGTTTCTCCACTGAGACTTTACTGCTCACACTGATGTCTGAGTTTTCCGAGATGTTCCCATTCCCTTCAGCTATCAAGAACATGGACATGTCACAGAGCTTGGAGGTGGTACATATCTTGCACAATAAATCATGAGCCTATTCTGGAGAGTGGCCAGAATTCAGGAAGAAAACAGGAACTTAGGATGTTAGTAGGTGTTTAGGATCCATAAGGCAAACCACAGTCCATTCATCAATTGAGCAGGATGAATGCTGGGAAGCTTTCTACTAGACAGGACACCTCCATTGATGCATTCTCTTTTCTAATGTCTAAAACCACGGACACAGTGGATACACAGACATAGAAAGTCGCCTTGTCAAAAGACTTACTAGAAACAGTCGACTCCAAACCAAACCAACCACCTTTCCTACCTATTCTCAGAACATGAGACAAAACCGCAAACTCACACCCACACACAAAGGCACCTCCTTCCCAAAAGTAGGTCTGTAACTATCCGGAATGTCTTCTGACTGGTGGGCCATACTATGTTCCCCACAAAATGGCCTCTCCTGTCTCAGATCTTGTCTCCTTGGCCAACTCTGTGATGCTTTGAGGAGCCAACCGTTAGCCACTACCTGCTATCTCAGGAAAAGCTTCTCTTCAGAGCTCTACTGACATTTGGCCATCCTCACATCAGTAGGTACCAAGAAGGTCTGATCTGTACTTGGTAAATCCAAACAAGTGAGCCCACTGGGACAGGGACTGGGACTGCTCTCGGTGCCTGGCTTCTTGCATCAAAATTTCCGAATGTTCCATCACCAAGGAAGTTAGGTAGGTCACTTCCTTCAGGAACTGAAAGAGGTCACTGCCTTGGCAACAACTTTGCCCTAACCGTTGCTTCCAAGGGTTCCATTAGATAGAGGCTGCCCCTACTTCCTTTGAAAATTTGACTAGTTTCAATTGTATATCAAAATAGGCACCTGGGAACAGCTCTCCATGCAGGTCTGGTTAGGTCAATCTTCTCTACATTAAAAAGAGAGAGGCTGATGCATACACATCCCTTTTTCCTGTCTAGATTGTTTGCCATTGAAGATGGCTTTTGCTCTCACAGGTCCTTCATAGCTGCTGACATCTTCTCCAGGGATTATTTCTGCATCGAACTTTGAGGTTCTCAGCAGTTGGAAGATACCCTACATTCCTGTATTGTAAGGCGAACTCTGTCCCTGCTCTTTTGTAATTTTAGATTGAAGCAACAGTGTATGGTTAGGGTTAATAACAGGTTCGATTTGGGTAAGGAATCATTATGCGGGATGAATAATGGTATTGGGAACCTGCAATATTTATAGGAATATAGAGATAAAATATAAGTATGAAAACAGAAATCTAGGTAAGATTTGAAGCTCAGAAATGCATTGGGCAACTGATTGCGATACGTAGCTTTGAATTACGTTCTAGATACATGTTTCAGAAAAATCGATATACAATGGCATAGGATCTTGTACCTTGGATGATTGAATGTAGTAGAGAACATCTACTCAAAAAGGGATAGTCCATCGGATCAGGAAGATAGTCAGTATGTTTCGGAAGAAGAGCGAGTATAGGATTTGGACCAAAGATCTTTAGCAATAGGGTTTCGGTTAGAGAGTGAATGTCAATGTCAGCACATGTGAAGGGTCAGTCACAATGTTGAACTGCGGAAAATATGTAGGAAAGTAGATATCAATAGAGACATTAGGAAATCAGGCAAAAGTATCAAGTGAGTGAAAAAATTAAACATTTTCAACAGTTTTGAGGTTGAATATATAATCTTAGGAAGAAACAAATATGTAGCCAGCAATAGTATTGACATTTGAGAGCATTAGGCAACTTGGTCAGGGATGTTTTTAGTAATCCATGTTCAGTTTACCTTTAGGCTTTGGTACAATCATACGTGTGGCTTTTGCATTTTGTGTCCAGAATATTACAGTGATAACATGCATATGTAGATCAGGTGACATGAGTATTTCTTCCACCATTTCTGGGAGCAATATTTCAAATATGTATAGATTAGTATTGGGGGTACAACCAGGTGTACCCTGTGTCTATGAATATAGAGATAATGCATGAATAGACCATACTGTGAATAAATAATATAACTTGTTACACTTTAAACAATGTATTGAATTGATATCAGAAAATATATAAAAAATCTTTTAATGATATATAATCATTCATTCCAACCAGTAATACATCTAATGGTGATATTACAGTGATGGTTTATCATGAAATGTGTGTCCGTTTTGCTTCTAAAGTGATAAAGGAAATCGAAAATAATGTGTTTGGATAGAAGTCTCATGAACAGACCAGTCAAGAAACATGGAGGAATACATGTGTTCTGAAGCAGGAAGTGATTGAAAGTGAAACAAATGCCTATATATTTGCTAACCTGTGGAGGAAATATATATCCTATGATGTGCATAAAATGAAGAAATTTTAATGTCCCAGTGTTGAATAAAAATGAACATCAATATACACATCATGTCCTATAGGAATCTACTTGGTTTGATGATAAACTGTGTCAGTTACTGTAAAAATATTAGGGTTTGTAAGCACGATTCACTGAAGTTAGTTCTCAGGACGAGGAAACAAATATGTATTTCAGGTGGTTGAATGTTTCTGAGAATAATCTTATGAAAAGTTGATTTTATATCCACATACATGAATATGAATGAATTTAGATAGTGTTTAATAAGACACATGTTTTTCATATTTTGAAAAATCTAGAGAGTATATATATATATATATATATATATATATATATATATATATACACATATAAAACTCATGGAGAAATATTACAATGAAAATTTGACAAGATTTATAACACATACCCTTGATAAAGCAGAAGGCAATTCCAAGTATATACCATGCCTCCTATTAAAGGCCTGTATTTCTATTCTGTTAGTTTTCTTTTTATCAATCATATTAGCATTAGTAGTCAGAGTCTATTAGGGTATGTGTTAGTGTCGGGGATCAGTATTTCAAATGAAAATAGGAAAATAAATCTAATGTGTATGCAAATATGTGCTACACAAAAATCTTGCCACTCTCATCCAGAACAATTCCTTTACATTAACTTCACTCCAAGTAAGACACAATTAGTGGAGAGGAGTTCAAAAACCTGTGATTACATATGTGGAACTGAAAATGTTCAGGAGTTCACAACATTGGATGTGGTAGAGCAGTTTCCAAAAGTAAGGGAGAGGTTAAACACTCCACAAACTTGGAGCTCTGCTGGCCTTAAGACTTCTTGAGAAAATGCCTCTCAGGTTGGGAACATGAAATATATGAAGTTGTCAGGAGATTTAGCTTCCTCATTGTGACACCATCAAATGTGGGTCTGCATCTATGTGACCTGGAGGAAATGGTTCCTTATTTTCTAATGAACATGAGGCAGCAGTTCTGAATTCTTTCTTGGTAAACTGTGGCCACTGGGAGTTAAGTGTCTCCCCGTGTGGTCTGTGAAGCCATTTGGTCATCCTCCATTTTTGTGGTGTTTCTTACTGCTGCACTGGGAGTTTGGAATTGGCTTAATGAAATACAAGGAGTTCAACTGGGACACAATTCTGGAGGGAGCTCTGACACGTGTGATTGGTCAGGGTCTTCAGGAGAATGTTCGAACATGGGTCTATCCCACATAGCTTTCCCCTTGACTATAGCAACCAGATTCTGAACATTGCCCTGAAACCTCTCAATTAAACAAGATGCCTTTACATATAAGGGTCTGCTGCCTGCACCATATTAGTCACAAGTATTTTGGAAGCCAAAGGCAGATCCACGTGGTCCCACCACAGATATTTATTCACAAACGTATAGTCCACTGCTCTAGCCCCAATACTCAGCAGGCTCCAACTTACTGACATCTCGGTTCTATACCATTTTCATGACAACCAGTCAATCAAGGAACTGTCTGGTACACACATGATCAGCAACAGGACATCCAAAGTTTCTCCAGTGCCACCTGGTCATGGAAATTTCAAAAATTTCATGGTATTTGTATAGCCATTTTTCAAGGATGATGTTGGAGGCACTGTGGGTTTCAATTCATTCAGGAACCATTAAATGGTGAGTAAGCTCATTTCAATGAAAGCTCTGAAGAACTCTCACAGGCAAGGCTTCCCAATGAGTGCCCAAAAGTTCACATGAAGCCAGGCTCATTGAGGTCTACAATATGAGGTACATGTGTGTTTTGAGTCTCAACTATGACTTCCAAGTCTTTCAGTAAAAAAATCATGTGTTACCCTGGCTGAGATTCCCAGTGCTCGGTGGAAAGCCACCCTGGGCCTAGATCTCAGTTTCCAAGGGCTAATCTCATGTGTGGCCTCCTATAATCCCAAAACAATTCATGGCAATACTTCTCTCAAGTCAGTTCCAGAACTCAGTCTCTAAGGAGTATCAGAGCAGAGTTCAATCCCTGGTGGACCAAGTCATCTCTTCCAACCGCCACACAAATGACCACAATTAAAACCAAAACATTCCTACATGACCCTCATCTTCTTCCATAAAGACACTCATCATAACATATGGCTGGAGGTTTCCATGAGGGGCACAGCCCAAGACAGTGTCCAAAATAAGCTCCCTTGCCCCTCATTTGCCTAAAGTCAGGGTGGCTTGGACACCCTTCTTGTGAACCAGGAGTGATCTTTAAGGGTAAAAGAAATTGAAATTAAAGTGTAAAAGTTAAAGTGTAAAAGACCGGGTTTGTAAAGTTTCTAAGATTCAAGGCCTGATTTAAAATGTGAAGGACCAGGTATTGTTAAGTTCCTATGCTACATGAAAAATCTGAAATTCCTGTTACTTGTAGGACAATTTCTGGACTGCCCAGTAAATATTCCCCCTGATCGCCTGGTTGTTTAATAACCTAGGACCCTGTGTGGCTTGGCACATATGCATCGCAGGGCCTAATCTAATCAATTTGAATCTGTACCCCGCTGTAGAACTGACCTATCCCTCCTGCCTGACATGTTCCCACCAATGAATGAACTAATCATGTTTAGGATTTGTTGTTTGATTTTCCCGCAGTGTATGATGATTTGTTAAAAGATACTGTGATATATGTAAAGTCTCGCCCTACCCAAAAAGTGTACTTAAGCACTGCTCAACCTCAGCTCGGAGATCTGGGCTGCTCTCCCTTCTTGAGTGACCACGGAGCCCTAGCATACTGGATTGGATCCTCAATAAATGTCTTTTGCTGTTGCATGAGCCGTGGTCTCATACATGAACATGAATGAATTTAAGGAGTGTATAATAAGACACATATATTTCATATTTTGAATAATCTATAGAGTGCAGATTTTTCACAAAACACATACAGAGATATTAAAAAGTAGCAATATATATGCCAATCAAAATTCATCATGAAATACATATCATACACAGATCCAAAAATATTTATTTTACTTAACATGGATTTATGTGTAATGTTGTTCAACTAGGAAGCTCACGCATAGGTTGAATTTTCAGTTCCTACAGCGTTTAGGAGGAGTGATCTCTTCTCACAATTTGTATCTGCCAAGTAGGCCACCTCACAATAATGTACGTGTGGTACCAGGTAGGATTCTATTTGTGCATATAAAAATACATGTGCTGAATAGGCAACAGAGAAAGGGAGACAGGAATTCACATATTTGATACCTTTCAAAACACATGGAGAACTATATCAATTAAAAATTAACCAGATTTTTAACAACTACCCTTTATCATGCAAAAGGCAAGTCCAACTATACACCATGCCTCTTCTGAACTGCTTGTATTTCTATTCTGTTTGGGTTATTTTTCTCCATCATATTAGCATTAGTAGTCAGAGTCTAGTAGGGTATGCGTTAGTTTCATGGATTCAGTAATTCAAATGGAAATAAAGGAAAATGAATCCATTGTGTATGCAAATATGCGCTACAAAAAAACTTTCCACTCTCATTCAGAGCAATGCCTTGACATTACCTTCACCCAAGTAAGACACAATTAGAGGACAAGAGTTAGAAAATCTGTGAATACATATCTGGAATGGAAAATGCTCAGGAGTTCACAAGCTTGGGCATTTTAGAGGAGTTTTCAAACTTAAGGGACAGGATAAACAGTCCAAATTCATGGAACTCTGCTGGCCTAAAGACTTCTTGAGAAACTGCCTCTGAGGTTGGGCACTTGAAATATATGTTGTTGTCAGGAGCTTTAGCTTCCTTTGTAGTGATACCATCAAAGATGGGTCTTCATTTATCTGACCTGGAGGACATGGTTTCTTATTTTCCAAAAGAACATGAGGCAGCAGTGCTCAATTCTTCCTTTGAAGGTAAACTGTGGCCACGGAGGGGTAAGTGTCTCCCCGTCTTGACTGTGAAGCCAATTGGCCATCCTACAATTTTCGTGGTGTTTCTTGCTGCTGCACTGGGCTTTTGGTTTTTCCTTCATGAAATACAAGGAGTTCAACTGGGACACAGTGCTGGAGCGAGTTCTGTCACGTGTGGAGGGTCAGGGTCAACAGGAGAATTCACCAACCAGACTTCTATCCCACATAACTTGCAACATTATCCATAGCAAACTGATTCTGAACATTGTCCTGAAACCTTTACATATAACAAGATGCCTTTACAGATAAGGGTCGGCTAGCTGCACCATGTAAGCCACAAGCCATTTGGAAGTCAATGGCAGACCCAAATGGCCCCACCACAGATGTTTTATCATACACCTGCACACCACAGCTCTGGGCCCACTTCTCAGCACTCTCCAACTTACTGGCATCTCTGTTCTAAACAATTTTCATGAAATCGAGTCAGTCAAGGCACTGTCTGGTACACTCATGATCAGCAACAAGACATCCAAAGGTTCTCCAGTGCCACCTGGTCAGGGGAATTTCATGGTATTTATAGAGCCATTTTTCAAGGATGAAGTTGGAGGCACTGTGGGTTTCAATTCATTCAGGAACCATTAAATGTTGAGGAAAATCATTTCAATGAAAGCTCTAGAGAACTCTCACAGGTAAGGCTTCCCAAAGAGTGGCCAAAATACACATATATTTCATATTTTGAAAAATCTTGACAGTATATATATATATATATATATATATATATATATATATATATATATACACAAACACACACAGACATTAAAAACTAGCAATATATATGCCAATCGAAATTCATCATGAAATATATATCATCCACGTATCCAAAAATATTCATTTTACTGAACATGGATTTATGTATAATTTTGTTCAACTAGGAAGCTCACCCATAGGTTGAATTTTCAGTTCCAACAGCGTTTAGGAGGAGTGAACTTTTCTCACCATTTGTATCTGCCAAGTCAGCCACCTCACAAGAATATATGTGTGATACAAGGTACAATTCTATATGTGCATATAAAAATACATGTGCTGAATAGGATACAAAGAAATGGGGGAGACAGGAATTCACATATTTGATAAGTTTAAAAATACATGGACAACTCTTTCAACAAAAAATTGACTAGATTTAAAACTCCTTCCCTATATAATGGAAAAGTTAATTCAATGGTACACCATGCCTCCTCTGATATGTTTGTATTTCTGTTCTGTTTGGGTTATTTTTCTCCATTACGTTAGGATTAGTTGTCAGAGTCTTGTAGGGTATGGGTTAGTTTCAGGGATTCAGTATTTCAAAAGGAAAATTGGAAAATGAATCCAATGTGTATGCAAATATGTGCTACACAAAAATCTTCCGACTCTCATCCACAACAATGCCTTGACCTTAACTTCGTCCCAAGTAACACATGTAGAGGAGATGAGTAAGAAAATCTGTGAATACATATCTGGAATTTAATATGCTCAGGAGTTCACAAACTTGCAGGTAGAAGGCGAGATTCCAAAAGTAAGGGACAATGTAAACACTCCAAAAACATGGAGCTCTGCTAGCCTAAAGGCTTCTGGAAAAACTGGCTCTGATGTTGGGCTCTTGAAATATATGTTGTTGTCAGGAGCTTTAGCTTTTTTTGTAGTGAGACCATAAAAGCTGGGTCTGCATCTATGTGACCTGGAGGAGATGCTTTCTTATTTACCAATGATCATGAGGCAGCATTGCTGAATTCTCTCTTTCGGGGTCAACTGTGGCCACTTGGGGCTAAGTGTCTCCTCATGTGGACTGTGAAGCCATTTGATCATCCTCCAATTTTTGTGATATTTTTTGCTGCTACACTGGGAGTTCAGTATTTGCTTCACGAAATACAAGGAGTTCACCTGGGACACAGTGCTGGAGGGAGTTCTGTCACGTGTGGTGGGACAGGGTCTGCTGGAGAATGCACAAACCAGGCTTCTGTCCAACATAGCTTGACCCCTTGACCATAGGAACCTGATTCTGAACATTGCCCTTAAACTTATCCATATAACAAGAATCATTTACATATAAGGGTCTGCTGGCTGCACCATGTCAGTCACAAGCCATTTGGAAGCCATTGGGAAATCCACATGGAAGCACCACAGATGTTTTATCTCACACATGCCCACCTTTGCTCTAGGCCCACTATTCAGCAGGCTCCAACTTACTGGAATCTCTATTCTACACCATTTTCGTGAAACCCAGCCAATCAAGGCACTGTCTGGTACACTCATGATCACCAACAGGATATCCAATGGTTCTCCAGTGCCTCCTGGATATGGGAATTTCAAAAATTTCATGGTATTTATCGAGCCCATCTTTCAAGGTTGAAGTTGGAGGCACTGAGTGTTTCATTTAATTCGGTAACCATTAAATGGTGAAGAAGCTCATTTCAACGAAAGATCTGGAGAACTCTCACTGCCAAGACTTCCCAAAGAGTGGCCAAAAGGCCACATGAAGCCAGGCCCATTGAGGTCTAAAATGTGAAGTGCATTTGTGTTTTGACTCTCAACTATTGCTGCCAAGTGTTTCAGAATAAAATTATGTGATACCTTGGCTGAGATTCCCAGTGCTCTGTGGAAAGCCACACTGGGAATAGATCTCAGTTTCCAATGGTGACTCTCATGCGTGGCCTCCTAATATCCCAACACAATTCATGGCAATACTTCTCTGAGGTCAGTTCCAGGACTCAGTCTCTATAGGGTATCACACCAGAGTTCAAGCCCAGGTGGACCCAGTCATCGCTTCCAACTTCCACACAAATAACCACAATTAAAACCAAAACACTCCCACATGGCCCTCATCTTCTTCCATATAGACACTCCTCATAACCTCTGGCTGGATGTTTCCATGAGGGGCGCAGCCCAACACAGAGTCCAAATAACCTCGCTTGCCCGTCATTTTCCTAAAGGCAGGGTGGCCTGTACACCCTTCCTGTGAACCACAAGGGATCAAAAATGCCTTCCTTTAATACTGCTCTGCTTCTCCAATTTGAGGCCTACTGACTGTCAGGTATAGATTCTTTATGTGATTTGGAGTCATGAGAAAACACATGCATGTATGGGATAGCCTTTGCAGGGCTTAGAAGAACTCATTTGATTCAAAGGATCTCTATTCTCACTTGATGGTGGTCAGGAACCTAAGAGAGGAAGGCGAGAGACTTCATCAACAATTACTGATCTTTTTCCCATTTTGGTTTTGGATGCACACATGGGATCATTCTTTAGATGCATCAGGTGCTGAGAACCTAAGCCACAGCCTCACACAGGGCCAAGAGACTGATTCCGACACATCCATTTCCAAAGAAATTAACAAAGAGCCACAGGTGATGCCCATTTATTTCCATTTTAAAACTGTTTTCTTCAGGCTTCACAAAGCGGTGTCTTGAGGCCAAGACCTTCCTCACATTCAGGGGAAGAGAAGAATTGGTTAGCAAAAAACCCAAAGCAGAGTTTCTCCACTGAGGCTTTCCTGGTCACACTGATATCTGAGTTTTTTGAGATGCTAGCCATTCCCTTTAGCTATCCATTACATGGCCTTGTCACAGAGCTTGGAGGTGGTACATATCTTGGACACAAAACCATGAGCCTATTCTGGAGAGTGGCCAGAATCAGGAAGAAAACAGGAACTTAGGAAATTAGTAGGTGTTGCCCATCCATAAGGGAAGCCACAGTCCATTCATCAATTGGGCAGAATAAATGCTGGGTAGGTTTCTACTAAACAGGACACATCCATTGATGAATTCTCTTTTCAAATGTCTACAACCACAGACACAGTGGGATACACAGACATAGAAACACTCACTTTGTGAAACGACTTACTAGGAACAGTCCACTCCAAACCAAACAAACCGCCTTTTTTACCTATTCTCAGAAAATGAGACAAAACCACAAACTCACACCCACACCCACAAAGGCACCTCCTTCCCCCAAAGAGGTCTGTGACTATCCGGAGTGTCCTCTGACTTGTGGGCCTTATTATGTTCCCTGAAATGTTCTGTCCTGTCTCAGATCTGGTCTTTTTGGCCAAATCTGTGAAGTGGTCAGGAGCCAGCTGTGAGCAACTTCCTGCTTTCTCAGGAAAGGCCCCTCTTCTGAGCTCTCCTGAAATTTGGCCATTCTCACATCAGAAGGTACCAAGAAAGACTGACTCTGTTCTTGGTAAATCCAAATAAGTGAGCCCACTGGGAATGGTACTGGGACTGCCTCTGTTAGCCTGGCTTCCTGGATCCCAAGTTCAGAGAGTTCTATCACCAAAGAAGTGAGGAAGGTCACCTCCTTTGTGAACTGAATGAGGTCACTGCTTTGGAAACCACTTTGTCCTAAAATTTGTTTCCAAGGTTCCCATGAGATGGAGGCTGCCCCTATTTCCTGTGATACGTTCACAACTGAGGATTGTATATCAACCATAGGCAGCTGGGAACAGCTGTCTACACTGGACTGGTTTGGTCCATCTTCTCTACATTAAGAAGAGTGAGGCTTATTCTGACACTTCCCTTCATCCTGACCGGGTTGTTTGCCATGGAAGATGACTTTTGCTCTCTCAGGTCCTTCATAGCTGCCTACATCTTCTCCAGGGATCATTTCTGCATGGAACTTTGAGGTTCTCAGCAGGTGGAAGATCCCCTACACTCCTGTATTGGAAGACTAATTCTGTCCCTCCTCTTCTGTAAAGTTAGATTGAGGAAACATTGTATGGTTAAGGTTAATAACAGCTTCCATTTGGGTTAGGAATCATTCTCTTGGATGAATAATGGTATTGGAATTTTGCGATATTTTCAAGAATATATAGGTGAAATATAAGTATGAAAAAAGAAATCTAGGTAATTTTTGAAGCACAGAAGAGAATTGGCCCCACTATTGGGATTCTTAGCTTTGAATTATGTTCTGCACAGGTGTCTCAGATTAATTGATATACAATGGCATAAGACCTTGTCTTTTGGATGATTGAATGTCGAAGAGAAAATCCAGTCCAAAAGGGATAGTTGGTGGATTAGGAAGATATTCGGTAGATTTAGAATGAAGAGTGTGTATAGCATATGGACCAAAAGATCTTTAGCAATAGGGTTTTGGGTAGAGAGTGAAAGTAAATGTCAGCACATGTGAAGAGTCAGTCATAATGATGAACTGGGGAAAAAATACAGGAAATCAGATTTCAATAGAGACATTAGGAAATCAGGCAAAGTATAAAGTGAGTGATAGGATTAGACATTCTCAACAGGGTTGAGGTTGAATATGTAATTTCAGGAAGAAACAAATATGTAGTCACCAATAGGATTCACTTTTGAGAGCATTAGGCAACCTGGACATGGATTTTTTTTTAATCCATGCTCACTTTCCATTTAGGATTTGGTACAATCATAAGTGTGACCTTGCTTTTTGTTTCCACAATATTACTGTGATTAATGTATATATAGATCAGGTGACATGAGTATTTCTTCCACAATTTCTGGGAGCAATATTTTGAAGACATATAATTTAGTATTGTGGGTACAAATAGGTATACTCTGTGTTATATGAATATAAAGATAATGCATGAATAGACCATACTGTGAATAAATAATATAACTGGTTCCAAATTTAAATAATGGATTGAATTGATATCTGAATATATACAGGAAATCTTATATTGATATTCATACAATCATTCCAACCAGTTATACATCTAATGGTAATATCACTGTTATGGTTTATCATGAAGTGTGTGTGAGCTTTGCTTCTAAAATGATTATGGAAATTGAAAATAATGTGCTTGGAAAGAAGTCTCATTAAAAGAGCAGTCAAGAAACCTGGGGGAATACATATGTTCTGAAGCAGGAAGTAATTGAAAGTGAAAAAAAATGCCTATAAATTTGTGAATTTGTGAATGAAATATGTATTCTATTATGTGCAAAAACTGAAGAAATATTAATGTACCAGTTTTGAATAAAAATGAACGTCAAAATACATATCATGTCCCATAGGAATCTACTTGCATTGACGTTAAACTGAGTCATTTACTATAGCAATATTAGGATTTGTATGCACCATTCACTGAAGTTAGTTTTCAGTATTAGGAAACAAATATGTATTTCAGGTGGATTAATATTTCTGAGAACATTCTTATGAAAAGTTGAATATAAATCCACATTCATGAACATCAATGAATTTAGGGAGTATATAATAAGACACATACATTTCATATTTTGAAAAATCTGGAGAGTTTATACATATATATATGCACACACACACACACACACACGTATACATTAAAAAGTAGCAATATATATGCCAATCGAAATACAGCATGAATTATATATCATCCACAAATCCAAAAATCTTCATTTTTCTGAGCATCGATTTATGTATAATGTTGTTCAACTAGGGAGCTCACCCATAGTTTGAATTGTAAGTTCCAACAGCATTTAGGAGGAGTGATCCCTTCTCACAATTTGTATTTGCAAAGTCAGCAACCTCACAAGTATGTACATGTGATACCAGGTAGGATTCTATATGTGAATATAAAAATGCATGTGCTGAATAGGGTACAGAGAAATGGAGACAGGAATTCTCATATTTGTTAACTTTAAAAACACATGGAGAAGGGAGGGGCAGAGCCGCCAACCGCGCCTGTAAGGTAGGCGAACCTGCGAGCCACCCGTAGAACAGGCCTAGCGGCCCGCCATCGTGAAAGACACATCACCCTGGTTGGGGGTTGGGCAGAGCCACTGCACGCCTGCAAGGAACGCAGACATGCGACCCACAGGCAGAACAGGCCCAGACACCCGCGGAGGGGCAGAGACACCCCTTGCGACTTCAAGATAGGTGAACCTGCGACCCACCGGCTGAAGCGGCCCAGCTGCCTTCAGAGGGGCAGAGCTGGCCCCCGCGCCTGCGAAGTAGGTGGACCTGCGAACACCGACAGACCAGGTGCTAGGCCCCGCCAGGGTGCTAGACACATAACCAGGTTTGGGGAGGGGCCGAGCCGCTGCCCGTGCCTGCAAAGCAGGTGGACCTCTCACCCAGAGGCAGAACAGACCCAGCGACCTACCAGCGTGGTAGACACATCACCCCGGTTTGGGGGGGGGCAGAGATGCCACTCACGCCTGCAATGTAGACAGCCCTGCAACCCACAGACAGAGAGGCCCAGCGGAGCGCGGAGGGGCAGAGCCAACGCCTGTGCCTGCAAGGTAGCTGGACCTGTTACCCACTGGCTGAACAGGACCAGCACCCGCAGAGGGGTAGATCAACTGCCCGCTCCTGCAAGGTAGGCGGACCAGCTACCAAGAGTCAGAACAGGCCCAGCGGAGTGCTGGTGTGGTAGGCACATTGCCCCAATTGAAGGAGGGGCAGAGCCGCTGCTTACGCCTGTGAGGGAGACTTTTCAAGAATACAATAGCAATATAAACATTTAGGGGTAAAATTCAATAACACAAAAGTTTCACCAAGTCGAAAAAAACGTGAACAGTAGGGAAAGACAAGGAAAGAAAGGACCACAAGCAACGCAGGTCAACTCAACATTAGAAGAGGTAATATCTGCAGCATATGGAATGTCAGATAAAGAATGAGGATATACTTGCTTCAGATGATCTGGAGTCTCCAGGGAGACATTAGACAGCAAAATCAGACAATGAAAGATCACTTTGACAATGAATTACATAAACAAATCCAAGAAGCAAAAGATCAACTATACAGGGAGATAGAGGTTATAAAAAACACACAAACAGAAATCATGGAAATGCAGAAAGCAATAAACCAACTTAAAAACTCAATTGAGAATACTACCAGCAGAGTAGATCACTTAGAAGATAGAACATCAGACAATGAAGACAAAGTATTTCAACTTGAAAAGAACATAGAAAGCTCAGCAAGACTGTTAAGAAACCATGAGCAGAACATCCAAGAAATATGGGATAACATGAAGAGACCAAACTAAAGAGTAATTGGGATACAGGAAGGTATACAGGTCCAAACCACAGGATTGAGCAATCTATTCAATGAAATAATATGAGAAAACTTTCCAGACATGAAGAATGAGACAGAATCCCAAATCCTAGAAGCCTACAGGACGCCAAATGTGCAAAATCATAAGAGATAAACACCTAGTCATATTATAATGAAGATGCCAAACATACAGAATAAAGAGAGAATTTTAAAAGCTACAAGAGAAAGGAAGCAGATTACATTTAGGGGTAAACCAATCAGGATAACAGCTGATCTTTCAACACAGACTCTGAAAGCTAGAAGATCCTGGAATAACATTTTTCAATCACTGAAAGAAATTGGGTTCCAACCAAGAATTGTGTATCCAGCAATTTTAAGCTTCAGGATGGAAGATGAAATTAAAACCTTCCATGATAAACAAAAGTTAAAAGAATTTGCAGCTAGAAAACCATCTCTTCAAAAGATCCTTGGCAAAATATTATAGGAAGACGAAATGGAAAATAACAATGAAAACCAACAGTGGGAGGTAGTACAGTAAAGGGGCGAAAAATAATCAAAGAGAAAAACAAACCATGTTTAGTAACATAAATAAAAAAAAAAAGAAAAAAAAAACAACAACAAATAAATGATCTCATAGTTCATTTCAAAATCCTAGAAAAAGAAGAGCAAAACAACAGAAAAAGAAGTAGAAGGCAAAAAATAATTAAAATCCGAGCTGAAATTAATGAAATCGAAACAAAAGAAACAATTGAAAAAATTGAAAATACTAAAAGTTGAAAAATTAATAAAATCGACAGACTCTTAGCCATGTTAATGAAGAGAAGAAGAGAGGGAACTCAAATTACTATCATAAGGGATGAAAAAGGCAATATCACAACAGACACTTCTGAAATACAGAAGATAATCAGAAATTATATTAGAAGATAGTGAAGGCATCAATAAATTTCTTAAGTCATATGATCTGCCCAGATTGAGTCAGGAGGATATAGACAACCTAAGCAGACCAATATCAATTGAGAAAATAGAAGAAACCATCCAAAGACTACCAACTAAGAAAAGCCCAGGACCGAATGGGTATACAGCAGAGGAGGCCAATATCACCCTGATTCCTAAACCAGACAAAGACCCTTCAAAGAAACAAATGTACAGACCAATCTCTCTAATGAACCTAGATGCAAAAATCCTCAATAAAATTCTGGCGAATCAGATACAAAAACATATTTAAAAAATTGTGCAACATGATCAAGTAGGATTCATTCCTGGGATACAAGGCTGGTTCAATATACGGAAATCAATAAATGTTATTCACCACATCAATAGACTTAAAAATAAGAACCATATGATCACCCCAATAGATGCAGAAAAAGCATTCAATAAAGTACAGCATCCCTTTATGTTTAAAACTCTAGAAAAACTGGGATAACAGGAACATACCTCAATATTGTAAAAGCAATCTATGCTAAGCCTCAGGCTAGTATCATTCTGAATTGAGAAAAAATTGAAGGCATTCCCTCTAAAATGTGGAACAAGACAGGGATGCCCTCTCTCACGATTTCTGTTCAACATAGTTCTCGAACACTGGCCAGAGCAATTAGACAAATGAAAGAAATTAAAGGCATAAAAATAGGAAAAGAAGAACTTAAATTATCACTATTTGCAGATGACATGATTCTATACCTAGTAAACCCAAAAGGGTCTACAAGAAACTATTAGAGATAATAAATGAATTCAGCAAAGTGGCATGATATAAAATCAACAATCGTAAATCAAAAGCATTCCTGAATATCAGCAACAAATCCTCTGAAACGGAAATGAGGACAACCACTCCATTGAGAGTATCCTCAAAAAAAAATAAAATAAAATATTTGGTTATCAACGTAACAAAAGATGTGAAAGACTTACACAATGAAAACTACAGAACCCTAAAGAGAGAAATAGAAGAAGATCTTACAAGATGGAAAAATATACCCTGTTCATGGATAGGCAGAATTAACATCATCAAAATGGCGATATTACCAAAAGTTCTCTATAGGTTTAATGCAATGCCAATCAAAATCCCAACGGCATTTCCTGTAGAAATAGATAAAACAATTATGAAATTCATATGGAATAATACAAGACCCAGTATAGCAAAGACAACTCTAAGCAGGAAGTGTGAATCAGGCGGTATAGCGATACATGTCCTCAAAATATACTACGGAGCAATAGTAACAAAAAGAGCATGGTACTGGTACCAAAACTGGCGGGTGGACCAATGGTACAGAATAGAGGACACAGAAATCAATCCACAAAATTACAGCAATCTTATATTTGATAAAGGAGCTAAAAGCATAAACTGAAGGAAGGATAGCATCTTCAACAAATGGTGCTGGAAAAACTGGAATTACATATGTAAGAAAATGAAACTGAATCCCTTTCTCTCGCCATGCACAAAAGTTAACTCAAAATGGATCAAGGAGCTTGATATCAAATCAGCGACACGGCGTTTGATAGAAGAAAACTTTGGCTATGATCTACATACTGTGGGGTCGGGCTCCAAATTCCTCAATAGGACACCCATAGCATAAGAGTTAATAATTAGAATCTACAAACAGGACTTACTCAAACTAAATAGATTTTTCTCAGAAAAAGAAACAATAAGAGAGGTAAAAAGTGAGCCTACATCCTGGGAACAAATCTTTACTCCTCACACTTCAGATAGAGCCCTAATATCCAGAGTTATACAAAGAACTCAAAAAATTAAACAATAAGCAAATGAATTACCCAATCAACAAATGGGCCAAGGACCTGAACAGACACTTCTCAGAGGAGGACATACAATCAATCAATAAGTACATCAAAAAATTCTCACCATCTCGAGCATTCAGAGAAATGCAAAACAAACCCACCCTAAGATACCATCTCACTGCAGTAAGCTTGGCAGCCATTAGGAAGTCAAACGACAACAAGTGCTGGCGAGGATGTGGGAAAAAGGGTACACCTGTACATTGCTGGTGGGACTGCAAATTGGTGCAGCAAATTTGGATAGCAGTATGGAGATTTCTTGGAAACTTGGGAATGGAACCGCCATTTGACCCAGCAATTCCCCTTCTCGGTCTAATCCCTATAGACCCAAAAAGTGCATGCTACAGGGACACTGATAAATCTATGTTCATAGCAGCACAATTCACAATAGGAAGACTGTGGAACCAACCTAGATGCCCTTCAATAGATGAATGGATTAAAAAAATGTGGCATTTATACACAATGGAGTATTACTCTGCATTAAAAAATGACAAAATCATACAATTTGCAGAGAAATGGATGGCATTAGAACGTATTATGCTACGTGAAGATAGCCAATCACTAAAAAACAAATGCCAAATGTTTTCTTTGATATAAGGAGAGTAAGAACAGAGTTGGGAGGAAGAGCATGAGAAGATGATTAATATTAAACAGGGGTGAGAGGTGGGAGGGAAAAGGAAAGAGAAGGAAAATTACATAGAAATGGAAGGAAACCCTCATGGTTATACCAAATTAAATAAAAGATGAAGTGAGGGGAAAGGGGACAAAAACAAGTGGAAGAAATGAATTACAATAGATGGGGTAGAGAGAGAGGATTGGAGGGGAGGGGATGGGAGATAGTAGAGGACAGGAAAGGCAGCAGAATACTACAGACACTAGTATAGCAATATGTAAAATAGTGGATGTGTAACTGATGAGATACTGCAATCTGTATACGAAGAAAAATGGAAGTTCATAACCTACTTGAATCAAAGTGTGAAATATGACATGTCAAGAACTATGTAATGTTTTGTAGAACCAACAATAAATATTAAAGGAAAAAAAACACATGGAGAACTGTTTCAATGAAAAATTGACTAGGTTTATAACACCTACACTTTATCATGCAAAAGGCAAGTCCAACTATACACCATGCCTCTTCAGAAGTGCTTGTATTTCTATTCTGTTTGGGTTATTTTTCTTCATCATATTAGGATTAGTAGTCAGAGTTTGGTAGGGTATGCGTTAGTGTCAGGGATTCAGTCTTTGGAATGGAAAATTGGAAAATGAATCCAATGTGTATGCAAATATGTGCTACACAAAAATCTTCCCACTCTCATCCAGAACAATGCCTTGACGTTACCTTCACGTCAAATAAGAAACAATTAGAGGAGAAGAGTTAGAAAATCTGTAAATACATATCTGGAATGGAAAATATTCAGGAGTTCACAAACTTGGAGGTGGTAGAGGAGTATCCCAAAGTAAGGGACAGGGTAAACACTCCACAAACATGGAGGTCTGCTGGCCTAAAGACTTCTAGAGAAACTGCCTCTGAGGATGGGCACTTGAAATATATGTTGTCAGTAGCTTTAGCTTCCTTTGTAGTGAGATCATCAAAGCTGGGTCTGCATCTATGTGACCTGGAGGACATTCTTTCTTGCTTTCCAATACACATGAGGCAGCAATGCTGAATTCTCTCTTAGTATGTAAACTGTGGCCACTGGGGTCTAAGTGTCTCCCTGTGTGGACTGTGAAGCCTTTTGTTCATCCTCCATTTTCGTAGAGTTTCCTGCTGCAGCACTGAGAGTTTGGTATTTGCCTCACAATATACAAGGAGTTCAACTGGAACACAGTCCTGGAGGGAGTTCTGTCATTTGTGGTTTTTCAGGGTCTACAAGAGAATGCACCAACCAGGCTTCATTCCCACATAACTTGCCGCCTTCTCCATAGCAACCTGATTCTGCACATTGCCCTGAAAACTATCCATTTAACAAGACACCTTTACATATAAGTGTCTGGTCACTGCACAGTGTCAGTGACAAACCATTTGGAAATCAATGGCAAAACCACATGGCGCAACCACAGATGATTTATCACACACCTGCACACCACAGCTCAGGGCCCACTACTCAGGAGGGTCCAACTTAATGGCATCTCTGTTCTACACCATTTTCATAAATCCCAGTCAATCAAGGCACTGTCTGGTACACTCATGATCAGCAAGAGGTGCTGACAATTTAAGCCACAGCCTCACACAGGGCCCAGAGTCTGATTCAGACATAACCATTTCCAAAACAATTCATCAAAGAGGCACAGGTGATGCCCATTCATTTCCATTTGAAAATTGTTTTCTTCTGGCTTTATAAAGGGGTGGCCTGAGGCAAAGAGGTTCCTGACATTCAGGGCAACAGAACAATAGTTAAGCAAAAGGCCCTAAGCCAGGTTTCACCATAGAGACTTTCCTGGTCACACCAATATCTGAGTTTTCTGGTGTGCTCGCCATTCCTTTCAGCTAACTAGTACATGGCCATGTCACAGAGCTTGGAGGTGGTACATATCTTGGACAAAAAATCATGAGCCTTTCTGGAGAGTTGCCAGAATTCAGGAAGAATTCAAGAACTTAGGATGATACTAGGTGTTGCCCATGGATAAGTCAAGCCTCAGTCCATTCATTAATTGGGCAGGATGAATGCTGTGAAGCTTTCTACTAGACAGGACACACCCATTGAGCCATTTTCTTTTCTAATATCTACAACTAAGGACACAGTGGGATACGCAGACATAGAAACAGTCTCCTTGTCAGATGACTTACTAGAAACAGTCCACTCCAAACCAAACAAACCTCCTTTTTTACCTATTCTCAGAATATGAGACAAATCCACAAACTGACATCCACACACACAAAGTCACCTCCTTCCCCAAGTATGTCTGTGACTATCCGGAGTGTCCTCTGACTAGTAGGCCATAGAATGTTCCCCAGAAATGGCCGGTCCTGTCTCAGATCTGGTCTCCTTGGCCAATTCTGTGAAGTTTTCAGGAGGCAGTGGTGAGCCATTTCCTGCCCTCTCAGGAAAGGACCCTCTTCAAAGCTTTCTTGGCATTTGGCCACCCTCACATCAGTAGGTACCAAGAAAGACTGACTCTTTACTTGGTAAATCCAAACAAGTGAGCCCACTTGGACTGGGACTGGTACTGGCTCTTGGTGCCTGGCTTCCTGGATCACAAAATTCAGAGAGTTCCATCATGAAAAAAGTGAGGTGAGGTCACTTTCTTAAGAAAATGAATGAGGCCACTGTCTTGGCCACCATTTTGTCCTAACAGTTGCTTCCTAGTGTCTCAGGAAAAGGAGGCTGCCTCTATTTCCAGTGACACTTTCACAAGTTAGAATGGTATAGAAACATAGGCACCTGGGAACAGCTCTCCACACATGCCTGGTTTCATACATCTTCCCTACATTAAGAAGAGATAGGATGATTCAGACACATCCTTTCATCCTGATTGGGTTGTTTGCAAAGGAAGATGACTTTTGCTGTCTCAGGTCCTTCATAGCTGCCTACGTCTTCTCCAGGGATCATTTCTGCATGGATTTTGAGGTACTCAGCAGGTGGAAGATCTCCTAACTTCCTGTATTGTAATACTAACTTTGTCCCTGCTCTTCTGTAAAGTGAGATTGAGTGAACAATCTCAGTTTACAGAATGGTTAGGGTTAATAGCATGTTCGATTTGGGTTATGAATCATTTTGCTGGATGAATAATGATATTGGGAACCTGTGATATTTACAAGAACATGGAGGTGAAATATAAGTATGAAAACAGAAATCTAGGTAATATTTGAAGCCCAGAAGGACTTTGGGCCCTTGATTGGGATACTTAGCTTAAATTATGTTCTGTGTGACCTTTGCATTTTGTGTCCAGAATATTAGTGTGATAATATGTATATGTAGCTAAGGTGACATGAGTATTTCTTTCACCATTTCTGTGAGCAGTATTTTGAAAACTTATAAATTAGTACTGGGGATACTATTAGGTTTACCCTGTTTTGATGAATATAGAGATGATGCATTAATAGACCATACTGTGAATAAATTATACAACTGGTTCCAAATTTAAATAATGGATTGTATTGATATCTGAAAATATATAGAAAATCTTATATTGATATACATACATTCATTCCAACCAGTTATATATCTAATTGTAATGTTAGGGTTATCATTTATCATGAATAGTGTGTGAGTTTTGCCTCAAAAATGATTATGGAATCGAAAATAATATGTTTAGAAAGAAGTCTAGTAAAAAGACCAGTCAAGAAACATGGAGGAACATATGTCTTCCGAAGGAGGAAGATATTGAAAGTGAACCAAATGTTTATAAATTTGTGAACTTGTGAATGAAAGGAAATATCTTATGATGTCCATGAACTGAAGAAATAATAACGTACCAGGTTTGAATAAAAATGAACTTTAACAAACACAATAGAGACATTAGGAATTCTGGCAAAGTATAGTTCGCAGTGAAAGGTTAATAAAATAAGTACTTGTCACTTCCTGTTTTTCTGTATGCTTAACAAAACACTTTTGAAATATTGAGAACTGTTTGCTAATCTTATTCCCAGAATGTGCTGTCCCCAATTGCCAAACTGCAGAATGTACTCCCTCAACCAGTTGCACGCAAACCGCTCACTCGCCCGGACCCATCAATAAACTTACCCCCCTGCCCTCTCCAAGGAAAATATATAAGCTCTGCTTAAGCTGTTCTCTGGGCTCTCTGCTCTATTCAAGTGAGCTCTGAGCCCCAGCTTGCTGGACCCCCAATAAACCGTTTGCTTTTGCATGAGACAGTCTCTTGGTGGTCTCTTCCCCTGATTGTCACCGGACCTTTACATATGGAGGTTCCACTGAGATCCGGCAGCGGTGGACAAGAGACCCCAACGAACTCCTCTCAGGGTAAGTAAGGTGCCTCTTTCTGGTCAGGTTTCAGGTCAGGGCTTGGCAAAATGGATGTCAATGAAGAGCGTGAGCTCTCTCCAACGATGGCTGACAGTCATGTCACAGAGCCACAGGCCAAGTCCCTGGGTGACGTCATAGAGGACTCAGAAAATTGAGGAACAATAGTCTCCATGACTCAGTGATATTTTGTTTCAGATTCGTTATTGCCAACCGATCGGGTTCTGCCAACTACTAAGTCCTGGTCTCAGTGTTGGACTTCCATATCCTGTCTTTATTGTCTTGTCTTGTCTGTGTCGTGTGTTGTTGCTTTTACTGTTTGTGTATCTTTCATTATGGGACAGAGCACTTCAATGCCTCTGTCTCTGACCCTTGATCACTGCACCAAAGTTTGCTTAAGGGATCAGAATCTTTCTTTTTTAGTAAAACGCTGGACCTGGCCGACTCTCTGTGCCTCAGAATGGCTCACCATTGGATTTGGATGGACCCTAGAAGGATCTTTCTACTTCCCACTACTTTAAAAAGTCAGAGATATTGTCTTTCAGCCAGGACCACACAGATACCTGTGAAGACAGATGGCCACTGCCTACCAACCCGGGGACGAGGGGAATCAACATCAATATCAAGAAAGAGACTTGTCTACATTACACGACATCAGGTGTCATCCATGGAACCCCGCTGAAAGGGACCATGGAAGGTGCTACTTATAACACCTACAGAAGTAAAGGTAGACAGAATCACTTCCTGGATCCATACCTCTCATCTCAAGCCTGTGCACTGCCCAGACTCTGGCTGGAAACTGTATAAGACAGGTAACCCTTTCAAATTGTGTATTTGCCTTGTCAATAAGGCTATAGACTCTCCCCTTGACCACCAGTAGTCCTAACCCTCATCAGCCCATTCAGCAGCAATGGCTGATCACAAATCTTACTGGACAAGAAGTATGGTCTATCTCGCATACCGCCCACTTAAGGACATGGTCGCCATCTCTCCACAGAGACATTTGTCAGCTGGCTATAGGTCTTTTCCAATGGGATATCCCTGATGAAGTTGATCCCACTAAAATTCCATTAAATCCCTTCTCTACCATAGATAATGGAAACAAATATTATGGATGTAGGGACACGCGAGCCAGATGCAGTTTGGCTAGCCTAGATTACTATGTTTGCCTGGCGGACTATCAAAGCCACAAACAGTCACAGCTGTGTTGGGGGGAAGCCGACTTCTTCTGTAAGTCATGGGGATGTGAGCATTCAGGGACTGCTTGATGGAACCCAAACTCCTCATCAAATTCTGTACACAGCATTGGCCATATCCAATTAGATAACCAAAATTGATAGCCCCCAGAGGGGTCTCTAGATCCTCAAATTCTGCGTGACCTTTTTAACTTTTGCAAGTGCTCAAAAGTGTGAAAGGAGATTCCTCTATGTGGAGGCCTTTTCCCTCCTTTGCTCACATCCTGAACTATGCTTCTCCAATAGATCCTCACCCTCAGCCATCTGCTCCATACTCTCTGCTCTTACTCTCACCTAAGCAACCTGATTTCTCCCCTCCAATTACTAGATCAAAAACCCAAACCTCCACCCATTCTATGACCATTGCCCCCTTGTTAAGGTAGCAGGTACTGAGGTACACCTTAACCCACTCACTCCTCTCTTCTCTTGTCATTGCCTGCACCGGGTCCCACCAGGTCCTCTTACTAGCTAACACAAAGCTCAAACCAGCTGAGGAGAGCCCTCAGACCCTTATCGAAGATGTAATGTAAATGGCCTTTAAAGTTGCTTTGTCATCACTGAAAACAGGTTACTAAGTTTTTAAAGTCCCTCACAGGCTTTTGGGGATACTAACTCCCATCTTACCCTCTGCTCTACCTGTTGTACTGCTCAAGATTTGTTCCTAGAAAAATCCAAAACCCCTTTCCCATTATTCTTTTACATCTCTCCTACCTCATTCTCAGATCCACGGAGCTGCTCACAGCCACGCCTTCCCCATCTTCCCCCTTTGTACCAGGCCCACAGAAATGTCTTAACTGACCTTCTCCAGAAATCTTCAACATAGCTGAATTTAGGACTTTCAGAAAAAGAGTCCCTATAAAAAATTTCTAAGTACATAAACTTCCTCTTTTCGTGTTGCCCTATTCTACTTGGCCACTGGCTAAAAAAATCAGCAATCCTAAGCTAGACACCACCTTACTAGTTTTTCACAAAATATGTGAACAAGGCCTTGGCCTTGAGCTGAGGCTTCACAGAGATGGCTACATTTGTAAGATAAAGAAGTTACCATCTGGGCTCCATGGTAACAGTTGGGAGGGGGAAAAAATAAAGGGAATATAATGCTCTCCCTCTTCCAGGTGTCCTTGAAAAGTTAACTTTCCCACAACAGAGGAAAAAAACAGAATACAAACTGCTTTTTGTGAACTGCTTAAGACTGTGAACTTCTGAGCCCCTTCCCTTATATGTTGGGTACAAAATTCTGAAAGTACCTAAACTTGGGGTTGCGGGGATTTAATTGATTACAACAGAAGTAATGCCCTCTGAATCTGGTTGCAAACAAATAGGACTGTTTTCCTGTCTTTGGTACTATCTTAGGTGCCTTGCCTTGTCCGTCCCTACAACAGTATAATTCTATATACTTAAAACATTGTTTATGTTTTCATGAAGTGATCAACAGATGTGATTAATTGTGTAGTTGTGCAAATGTTTCCCAGAGTGCTCTATCAACACAGGTTCATTTGAAGATCAAATAGGGGGGGCATAAAACCTAGTTCCACTGGGAACATATATCACTCACTTTTGCGATCCTATTAGGAATACATGTTGCTGCAAGGGTGGGCACAAGAACCACTGCCTTGGTCCATGGGACAAAACAAATGACCCAAATAGAAGCAGCTATAGACCAAAACTTAAAGATATTAGAAACCTCCATAACAGCATTGCAGGAATCTTTAACCTATCTCTCTGAAGTTGTTTTACAGAACAGTCGAGGATTGGAACTCCTCTTCATGTGAGAAGAGGGCCTTTGTTTTGCATTGATGGAAGAATGTTGTTTTTATGCCAACCATATTGGAGTTGTAAAAAAATCTATGAGTAAATTAAAAAGATGACTTGAAGAGCGTCAACGACAGAGAGAGGCCAAAAAAGGGTGTTTTGAATCTTGCTTCACAAAGTTCCCCTGGTTAACTACGCATTTATCAACCCTGGCCGGTCCAATAATAATCCTCATATTATTGATAACTATTAAACCCTGCTTGCTCAACCATGTAATTTATTTTCTCCAAGCTCAAATTGGACAAGTTAAACTAATGGTAATACCCCACTAGCAGACATAGAATGTGACACCCCCCAATGATCATTTTTATGATTAAAAGTAGCCAGAAAAAGAAGTGTCGAATGAAAGGTTAATAAAATATGTAGTTGTCACTTCCTGTTTTTCTGTACGCTTAACAAAACACTGTTGAAATCTTGAGAAATTTTTGCCAATCTTGTTCCCAGAATGTGCTGTCCCCAACTGTCAAACTGCAGAATGTACTCCTTCACCAGGTTGCATGCAAATTGACCACTCGCCCTGACACATCAATAAACTTCCCTCCCTGCACTCGCAAGGGAAAGTATTTAACCTCTGCTTAAGCTGTTCTCAGGGCTCTCTACTCTTTTCAAGTGAACTCTGAGCCCCAGCATGCTGGACCCCCAATAAACCCTTTGCTGTTACATGAGATAGACTCTTGGTGGTCTCCTCTTCCGACACTCGACCGACCTTTACTTGGATGATTGAATGTAGAAGAGAACATCCAGTCAAAAAGGGATAGTCAGTGGGATTAGGAATATAGTCCGTAGGTTTAGGAAGAAGAGTGAGTATAGGATTTGGACCAAAAGTTCTTTAGTAATAGGGTTTCGGTTAGAGAATGAATGTAAATGTCAGCACATGTGAAGAATGAGTCACAATGATGAACTGGGGAAAATATGTAGGAAAGCAGATATCAATAGAGACATTAGGAAATCAGGCAAAGTATAAAGTGAGTGATAGGATTAGACATTATCAACAGGGTTGAGTTTCAATATATAATCTTAGGAAGAAACAAATATGTAGTCACCAATAGGATTGACATTTGAGAGTATTAGGAAACCTGGACATGAATGTTTTTAATAATACAGGTTCACTTTCTATTTAGCCTTTGGTACAATCATAAGTGTGACTTTTGCATTTTGTGTTCCGAATATTACTGTGATAAAATGTATATGTAGATCAGGTGACATGAGTATTCCTTCCAAAATTTCTGGGAGCAATATTTTGAAGACGTATAAATTGAGGACTCTAGGATATGCCAACAAACAATTCTTACACAAACTTTTACCAATGTGGTTCCAAAGGTAGAGGCGCATACGCAAGGAATGCAAAGTGAACTAATTCTAACCAAAAAAAAAAAAAAGAAAAAAAATTGATACTTTATCTTCCACTTCTTGTGCCACTCCTGTTTCAAATTACTTAGTCTTGACTGCATGTCTCCTGCAGAAATAATCAAAATCTCTGGAATACGTCTTTTGTTTGTTTTGCTTTTGCGGTGCTGCAGATAGAACCCAGGGCCTCCACATGCTTCGGAAAGCACTTGACTGCTAAACTACATCCATGCTCCCCACCCCCACTACTTTTTTGTTGTTTTGAGAAAGGGTCTTAGTAGCTGGGATTTCAGGCATGCACTATTGCACCAGACTCCTGAATATATCTTGCCACTACATTTAGATGCAGAATTGGCTCAACAATAAGAAATTAAGAGGGTGTGAATAAAATAGTAATAGTGAAGAACCACTAAGAATACAGAGAAAGCACACTAAACAATACCTTTTGTTCAAATGCAATCTCTTTTAAAAGATTTTTAAATGGATGACAATAAACTTCTGAAAAACAGACACAAATATCTTTCCTATCCTTTGCCTGAATTTCAATACTTTAAATTTTATTTTAATTACAGCTTTACTGAGATACAAATTTATATACCATGCAATCTATTGTATCACATGTGTATCTATTTTATATCCAGTATGGTTATTTCCATAAAATGACACACTAACTTTTCTGAATGAGTAGAATTACTAGTTACTACTAGGGTTCAATTTCTAGCTTTGCAAAAGCAAACAAACAAACAAACAAAGTTGGCTAACGGATCATATATTCTAATATTCCTAGCATTTTTTCAGTACAAAAAACCCACATTATCCCACAAAGGGATATGAAATAGAATTATATTTTTTCATCTGGGTATGCTAAAGACAAGTCTATTTAGAAAATCCTCTTGTTTCAAATGTTGTTGAAAATAATATAAAAATACTTTAATAAAGAATGCAAAATAAAAAAAATAAATTAGTATTGGGGGTACAAAGAGGTGTACCCTGTGTCTATGAATATAGAAGTAATTCATGAATTGACAATACTGTGAATAAATAATATAACTGATTCCACTTCAAATAATGGATTGATAGAATTGATATCTGAAAATATATAAGAAATCTTATATTGATATAGAATCATTCATTCCAATGAGTTATACATCTAATGGTAATATTAGTGTTATATTCTATCATGAAAGGTGTGTGAGATCTGCTTCAAAAGTGAGAATGGAAAAGGAAAATAATGTGTTTGGAAAGAACTCTCATGAAAAGACCAGTCAAGAAACATAGAGGAATGCATGTGTTCTGAAGTAGAAAGTGATTGAAAGTGACACAAATGCAAATAATTTTGCTAACTTGTGGATGAAATACATATCCTATGATGTGAATAAACTGAAGAAATAGTAAAGTACCAGTGTTGAATAAAAATGAACGTCAAAATGTACATCATGTCCCATAGTAATCTACTTGGATTGATGTTAAACTGGGTCAGTTACTGTAGAAATATTAGGATTTGTATGCACCATTCACTGATGTTACTTGTCAGTACTAGAAAACAAATATGTATTTCAGGTGGATGAATAATTCTGAGAATAATCTTGTGAAAAGTTTATTATAAATCCACATACATGAATATGAATGAATTTAGGGTGTGTAAAAGAAGACAGAAGTATTTCATATTTTTAAAAATTTGGAGAGTGTATATGTATATATATATATATATATATATATATATATATATATACACACACACACACACACAAACAAACAAACACATATACACACAGAGACATTGAAATATAGCAATATATATGCCAATTGAAATTGATGTAGAAATACATATCGTCCAAAGATCCAAAAATATTTAATTTACTGAACATGGATTTGTGTATAATGTTGTTCAACTAGGAAGCTCCCCCTTAGGTTAAATTTTCAGTTCCAACAGCGTTTAGGAGGAGTGATCTCTTCTCATAATTTGTATCTGCCAAGTCAGCCACCTCACAAGAATGTACATTTGATACCAGGTAGGATTCTATATGTGCATATAAAATGCATGTGCTGAATAGGCTACAGACAAACGGAGACAGGAATTCAAATACTTGTTAAATTTAAAAACACATGGACAACTATGTCAACAAAATATTGATTAGATTTATAACTCCTACACTATATAATGCAAAAGGCAAGTTCAACTATACACCATGCCTCCTCTGAACTTCTTGGATTTCTATTCTGTTTGGGTTATTGTTCTCCATCATATTAGGATTAGTAGTCAGATTCTAGTAGGTTATGGGTTAGTGTCAGGAATTCAGTATTTCGAATGGAAAATTGGAAAATGAATCCAATGTGTATGCAAATATGTGCTACAAAAAAATCTTCCAACTCTCATCCACAACAATGCCTTGAAATTACCTTCACCCCAATTAAGACACAATTAGAAGAGAAGAGGTAGAAAATCTGTGAATATATACCTGTAGTGGAATATGCTCAGGAGTTCACCATTTTGGAGGTTGTAGAGCAGTTTCCAAAAGTAAGGGACAGGGTAAACACTCCACAAACATGGAGCTCTGTTGGCCAAAAGATTTCTTGAGAAACTGCCTCTGAGGGTGGGCACTTGAAATATTTGTGTTTGTCAGAAGCTTTAGCTTCCTTTCTAGTGAGACCATCAAAGCTGGGTCTGTATCTATGTGACATGAAGATCTTGGTTTCTTATTTTCCAATGATCCTGAGGCAGCAGTGCTGATTTCTCTCTTTGTATGTAAACTGTGGCCACTGGGGGCTAAGTGTCACCCCATGTGGACTCTGAAGCCATTTGTTCATCCTTCAACTTTTGTGGTGTTTCTTGCTGCTGAACTGGGACATTGGTATTTGCTTCACGAAATACAATGAGTTCAACTGGAACACAGTGCTGGAGGAAGTTCTGTCACGTGTTGTGTGTCACGTTCTGCAGGAGAATGTACCAACCAGGCTTCAATACCAGATAGCTTGTCCCCTTAACCTCAGCAACCTGATTCTTAACATTACCCTGAAACCTCTCCATATAACAAGATGCCTTTACATAGAAGGGTCTGCTGGCTGCACCATGTCAGTCACAAGCCATTTGGAAGTCAATAGCAGATCCACATGGTCCCACCACAGATATTTTATCACACACTACTGCTCTAGGTCCACTACTCAGCAGGCTCCAACTTATTGGCATCGCTGTTCTAGATAATTTTTATGAAACTCAGTCAATAAAGGCCCTGGCTAGTATACTCATGATCAGCAACAGACCATTTAAGAGTTCTCCAGTGCCACCTGTTAATGGCCTCCACAGGGCTTTGAAGAACTCATTTGACGCAAAGAATGCCTAATCTCACTTGATGGAGGTCAGGAACCTTACAGAGGAAGGCAAGAGACTTCATCCACAATTACTGATCTTTTTGCCATTTTGGTTTTGAATGCACACATGGGATCTTTCTTTAGATCCATCAGGTGCTGAGAATCTAAGCTATAGCCTCACATAGGACCAAGAGGCTGATTCAGACGCATCCCTTTCCAAAGCAATTAAGCACAGAGCCACAGTTGATTCCCATTTATTTCCATTTGAAAACTGTTTTCTTCAGGATTCACAAAGGGATGGCCTGAGGCAAAGACTTTCCTGACATTCAGGGCAACAGAACAATAGCAAAAGGCCCAAAGCAGGGTTTATTCACTGAGACTTTCCTGGACACACTGATATTAGAGTTTTCTGAGATGCTTGCCATTCCCTTCATCTATCTTGTACATGGCCATGTCACTCAGATTGGAGGTGGTACATATCTTGGACACAAAACAATGAGCCTATTCTTGAGAGTGACCAGAATTGAGGAAGAAATCAGGAACTTAGGAAGATTGCAGGTGTTGCCCATCCATAAGGCAAGGGGCAGTCCACTCCTAAATTGGGCAGGATGAATGCTGGGAAGATTTCTACTACACAGGACATATTGATGCATTCTTTTTTCTAAGGTCTACAACCACGAACACAGTGGGTTACAAAGACATGCAAAAAATCGCCTTGTCAAACGACTTACTAGAAGCAGTCCACTCCAAACCAAACAAACCGCCTTTCCTACCTATTCTCATAAGAAGAGACTAAACCACAAAATCACACACACACGCGCAAACGCACCTCCTTCATTCAAGTAGGTCTGTGACTATCTGGAGTGTCCTCTGACTGGTGGGCCATACTATGTTCCCCCAAAAGGCCTGTCCTGTCTCAGATCTGGTCGCGGTGAACCACTACCTGCTTTCTCAGGAAAGGCCCCTCTTCAGAGCTCTCCTGGCATTTGAAATCCTCATATCAGTAGGTACCAAGGAATACTTAGTCTATCCTTGGTTTTTCCAAACAATGGAGCCCACTGGGACTGGAACTGTGACAAGGTCTTGGTATTCTCTGTCTTCCTGGAGCCCAAGGTCAGGGAGTTTCTTCACCAAGGAAGTGAGGTAGGTCGCTTCATTCAGGAACTGAGTGAGTTTACTGCCTTTGCAAACACTTTGTCCTAACAGGTGATTGCAAGGTTCCCATGAGGTGGAGGCTGCCCCTACTTCCCGAGACAGTTTCAACAGTTAGAATGGTATATCAACCATAGGAATCCGGGAACAGCTCTCCACACAGGCCTGGTTTGGTCCCTCTTCTCTACATTAAGAAAAGAGAGGCTGATTCAGACACAATGCTTCATCCTGAGTACGTTGTTTGCCATGGAAGATGACTTTTGCTCTCTCAGGTCCTTCATAGCTGCCTATGTCTTCTCCAGGGATCGTTTCTGCTTAAAACTTTGAGGATCTCAGCATCTGGAAGATCCCCTACATTCCTGTATTGTAAGACCAACTCTGTCGCTGCTCTTCTGTAAAGTTAGATTGAGGGAACAGTGTTTGGTTAGGCTTAATAACAGGTTCGATTTGGATTAAGAATTATTCTGAGCGATGAATAATGGTATTGGGAATGTGC
This sequence comes from Callospermophilus lateralis, assembly GCF_048772815.1. Lineage (NCBI taxonomy): Eukaryota > Metazoa > Chordata > Mammalia > Rodentia > Sciuridae > Callospermophilus > Callospermophilus lateralis. Next base: position 2,800,032 of record NW_027517343.1, read on the forward strand.
GATATTTACAAGAATATTTAGGTGAAATATAAGTATGAAAACAGAAATCTAGGTAAAATTTGAAGCCCAGAAGGGCATTGGGCCTTTAATTGGGATACTTAGCTTTGACTTACGTTCTGCACAGATGTCTTAAATAAATCCATATACAATGTCATAGGACCTTGTACCTTGGATGATTGAATGTCACGAGAATATCCAGTCAAAAAGCTATAGTCGGTAGGATTAGGAAAAGTGTCGGTAGGTTTAGAAAGAATAGTGATTATAGGTTTTGGAGGAAATGTTTTTAGCAATTGGGTTTCGGTTAGAAAGTGAATTTAAATGTCAGCACATGTGAAGAGTCAGTCAAAATGATAAACTGGGAAAATATTTAGGAAAGCAGAAATCAATAGAGACATTAGGATATCAGGCAAAGTATAAAGTGAGTGATAGGATTACACATTTTCAACAGGCTTGAGGTTGAATATATAATCTTAGGAGGAAACAAATATATAGTCACCAATAGGATTGACATTTGAGAGCGGTAGCAACCTGGACAGGAATATTTTTAGTAATCCATGCTCACTTTTCATTTAGGTTTTGGTACAATCATAACTGTGACCTTTGCATTTTGTTTCCAGAATATTACTGTGATAACATGTACATGTAGATCAGGTGACATGAGTATTTCTTCCACCATTTCTGGGAGCAATATTGTGAAGACGTATAAGTTAGTACTGGGGGTACAAATAGGTGTACCCTGTGTCTATGAATATAGAGATAATGCATGAATAGATCATACTGTGAATAAATAGTATTACTGGTTCCAACTTTGAATAATGGATTGAATTGATAAATGAAAATATAGAGGAAATCTTATATTGATATATATACATTCATTAAAACCAAATATACATCTAATGGTAATATTAGGGTTATGGTTCATCATGAAGAGTATGTGAGTTTTGCTTCAAAAATGATTAAAGAAATCGAAAAAAAAACCTCATGAAAAGATCAGTCAAGAAACGTGGAGTTATACATGTGTTCTGAAGCAGGAAGTGATTGAAAATGAAACAAATGCCTATTAATTTTCGAATTTCTAGATGAAATATATATTTTATGATGTGCATAAACGGAAGAAATTGCAATGTACCAGTGTTGAATAAAAATGAATTTCAAAATACACATCATGTCCCATAGAAATCTATTTGCATTGATGTTAAACTGGGTAAGTTACTGCAGAAATACAAGGATTTGTATGCACCATTCACTGAAGATAGTTCTCAGTACGAGGAAACAAATATGTTTTTCAGGTGTGTGAATATTCCTGGGAATAATCTCGTGAAAAGTTGATTAAAAATCCACATACATGAATATGAATTATTTTAGGGAGTGTATAATAAGACACATATTTCATATTTTGAAAAATCTGGAGAGTATGTATACACACACACACACACAAACAGACTTTAAAAAGTAGGAATATATATGCCAATTGAAATTCACCATGAAATATATATCATCCATAGATCAGAAATATTTATTTTACTGAACATGGGTTTTTGTGTAAAGTTGTTCAACCAGGAAGCTCACCCATTGGTTGAATTTTCAGTTCCAGCATCATTTAGGAAGAGTGAACTATTCTAACAATTTGTATCTGCCAAGTGAGCCATCTCACAAGAATGTACTGTGATTCCAGGTAGGATTCTATATGTGCATATAAAATTACATGTGCTGAATAGGCTGCAGAGAAAGGGAGTCAGGTATTCACATATTTGTTAACTTTAGAAATACATGGAGAAATATTTCAACAGAAAATTGACTAGATTTATAACTCCTACCCTATATAATGCAAAAGGCAAGTCCCACTATACAACATGCATCCTCTGAACTGCTTATATTTCTATTCTGTTTGGGTTTTTATTCTCCATCATATTAGGATTAGTAGTCAGAGTCTAGTAATGTAGTGGTTAGTGTCATGGATTCAGTATTTCTAATGGAAATTTGGAAAATGAATCCAATGTGTATGTAAATATATGCTACACAAAAATCTTCCCACTCTCATCCAGAAAAATGCCTTGACATTACCTTCGCACCAAGAAAGACACAATTAGAGGAGAAGAATTAGAAAATGTGTGAATACATATATTCAATGAAAAATACTCAGAAGTTCACAACCTTGGAGGTGGTAGAGGAGTTTCCAAAAGTAAGGGACAGGATAAACACTCCACAAACGTGGAGCTCTGCTGGCCTAAAGACATCTTGAGAAATGCCTCTGAGTTTGGGCACTTGAAATATATGTTGTTTTCAGCAGCTTTAGCTTCTTTCTAGTGAGACCATCAAAGCTGGGTCTGCATCTATGTGACCTGGAGGACATGGCATCTTATTTTTCAATGAACATGAGGCAGCAGTGCTGGTTTCTCTCTTTGCAGGTAAACTGTGGCCACTGGGAGCTAAGTGTCTCCCCGTTTGGACTGTGAAGCAATTTGGTTATGATCCACTTTTCGTTGTGTTTCTTGCTGCTGCACTGGGAGTTTGGTGTTTGCTTCATGAAATACAAGGAGTTTATCTGGGACACAGTGCTGGAGGGAGTTCTGTCACGTGTGGTGGGTCAGTGTCTGCAGGAGAATGCACCAACCAGGCTTATATCCACATAGCTTTCCCCCTGACCATAGCAACCTGATTCTGAACATTGCCCTGAAACCTCTGCATATAACAAGATGCCTTTACATAGAAGGGTCTGCTGCCTGCACCATGTCAGTCACAAGGCATTTGGAATCCAATGGTAGATCCTCATGTCCGTACCACTGATGTTTTATCACACACCTGCCCACCACTGCTCTAGGTCCACTTCTCAGCAGACTCCAACTTACTGGCATCTGTGTTCTACACCATGTTAAAGAAACCCAGTCAATCTAGGCAGTCTCTGGTATACTCATGATCAACAACAGGACATCCAAAGGTTCTCCAGTGCCACCTGGTCATGGTAATTTTAAAAATTTCATGATATTTATGTAACCATTTTCAAGGATGAAGTTGGAGGCATTGTGGGTTTCAATTATTCAGAAACCATTAAATGGTGAGGAATCTCATTTTAATGAAAGCTCTGGAGAACTCTCACAGGCAAGGCTTCCCAAATAGTGGCCAAAACGTCACTTGAAGCCAGGCCCATTGAGGTCTAAAATGTGAGGTCCATGTGTGTTTTGACTCTCAATTGTGGCTGCCAAGTCTTTCAGAATAAAATTATGTGATTCTCTGGCTGAGATTCCCAGTGAACTGTGGAAAGTCCCCCTGGGACTAGATCTCAGCTTCCAATGGCGACTCTCATGCGTTGCCTCCGAAAATCTTAACACTATTCTTCTCTGAGGTCAGTTCAAGAACTGAGTCTCTAAGGGAAATCACACCAGAATTCAACCCAGGTTGAACCAGTAATCTCTCACAATTAAAACCTAAACACTCCCACATGACCCTCATCTTCTTCCATATAGACACTCATCATAACCTCTGGCTGGAGGTTTCCATGAGGGCACAGCCCAAGACAGTGTCCAAAATAAGCTTCCTTGTCCCTCATTTGCCTAAAGTCACGTTTGCCTGGACACCCTTCCTATGAACCAGGAGGGATCAAATAGGCCTGACATTTATACTGCTCCACTTCTCCAATTTGAGGCCTACTGACTGAGGGGTTTAAATTCTTTTTGGGAATTGGACGCATGAGAAAACACAAGAACTATGGGCAAGCCACTGCAGAGCTTTGAAGAACCCATTTGACACAAAAGATCCCTATTCTTCCTTGATGGAAGTAAGTGCCCTACCAGAGGAAGGCAAGAGACTTCATCCACAATGACTCTACTTTTAGCCATTTTGGTTTTGGATGCACATATGGAATCTTTCTTTAGATCCATAAGGTGCATAGAATCTAAGCCACAGCCTCACACAGGGCCAAGAGGCTGATTCAGACACATCCCTTTCCAAAGCAATTAAGGAAAGAGCCACAGGAGATGCACATTTATTTCCAATTGAAAAGTCTTTTGTTAAGGCTTCCAAAAGTGTTGGCCTGAGGAAAACACCTTCCTGACATTCAGGGCAACAGAAAAATATGTATGCATAAGGCCCAAAGCAGGGTTTCTCCAATGAGATATTCCTGGTCACACTGCTATCTGAGTTTTCTGAGATGCTCGGCCATTCCATTCAGCTATCCAGTACATGGCCATTTCACAGACCTTGGAGGTGGTACATATCTTGGACACACAACCATGAGTCTATTCTTGAGAGTGACCAGAATTGAGTAAGAAATCAGGAACTTAGGAAGATTGCAGGTGTTGCCCATCCATAAGGCAAGCCGCAGTCCATTCATAAATTGGGCAGGATGAATGCTGGGAAGCTTTCTACTAGACAGGACACATCCATTGATGCATTCTCTTTTCTAATGTCTACAACCACTAACACAGTGGGATACACAGACATAGAAAAACTCGCATTGTCAAAGGACTTAGAAGAATCAGATAATTCCAAACCAAACAAACCTCCTTTCCTACCTATTCTGAGAACATGAGACAAAACCACAAACCCCACCCAAACTCACAAATTCAACTTCTTCCCCCAAGTAGGTCTGTGACTATCCGGAATGTCCTCTGACTTCTGGGCCATACTGTGTTCTCCCGAAATAGCCTGTCCTGCCTCAGATCTGGTCACCTTGGCCAACTCTGTGAAGTTGTCAGGAGCCAGTGTTGAGCCACTACCTGCTTTCGCAGGAAAGGCCCCTCTTCAGAGCACTCCTGGCATTTGGCCATCCTCACATCAGTAGGTACCAAGAATGACTGACTCTGTCCTTGGTAAATCCAACAAGTGAGCCCACTGGAACTGTGACTGGGACTGGCTCTGGGTGCCTGGCTACTTGGATCACAAGTTCAGAGAGTTCCATCACCAAAGAAGTTAGGAAGGTCATTTCTTCGGGAACTGAATGAGGTCACTGCCGTGGCAACCACTTTGTCCTAACACTTGCTTCCAAGGGTCCCATGAGATGGAGGCTGCCCCTAATTCCTGAGACACTTTCAAAAGTTAGAATGGTATACCAACCATAGGTACCCAGGAACAGCTCTCCACACAGGCCCGGTTTGCTCCATCTCCTCTACGTTAAGGATAGAGAGTCTGATTCAGACTCAAACCTTCATCCTGACCAGGTTGTTTTCCATGGAAGATTACTTTTGCTCTCTCCGGTCCTTCATAGCTGCCTACATCTTCTCCAGGGATAATTTCTGCATTGACCTTTGAGGTTTTCAGCAGGTTGAAGATCCCCTACATTCCTGTATTGTAAGAACAAATCTGTCCCTGCTCTTCTGAATACTTAAATTGATGGAACAATGTATGGTTAGTGTTATTAACATGTTCAATTAAAACCAAAACACTACCACATGGCCCTTATATTCTTCCATATAGACACTCATCATTACCTCTGGCTGGAGGTTTCCACAAGGGGCGAAGCCCAAGACAGTGTCCAAAATAAGTTCCCTTGCCCCTCATTTGCCTAAAGTCTGGGTTTCCTGGACACCCTTCCTGTGAACCAGGATTGATCAAATAGGCCTGCCATTAATAATGCTCTTTTTCTCCTTTTTGAGGCCTACTGAACGTGAGGTATTGATTCTTTATGTGATTTGGAGTCATGTGAAACCCAAGCACCTTTTCTCGTCTTTGAAGAACTCATTAGACCCAAAGGATCCCTATTCATACTTGATGGAGGTGAGGAGCCTAACAGAGGAAGCAAGAGACTTCATCCACAATGTCTGATCTTTTTGCCAATTTGGTTTTGGATGCACACATGGGATCTTTCTTTAGATCCATCAGGTGCTGAGATTCTAAGCCACAGCCTCACACAGAGCCGAGAGGATGATTTAGACACATCCTTTTTTAAAGCAATTAATCTAAGAGCCACGGGTGATGCTCATTCATTTCCATTTGAAAGCAGTTTCTTCAGGCTTCACAAACTGGTGGTCTGAGGCAAATACCTACCTGACATTCAGGTCAACAGAACAGTAGGTAAGCAAAAGGCACAAAGCAGGGTTTCTCTACTGAGACTTTACTGGTCACACTGATATCTGAGTTTTCTGAGATCCTCCCCATTCATTTCAGGTATCCAGTAAATGGCCATGTCACAGAGCTGGGAGGTGGTACATATCTTGGAAAAAAAAAATGAGCCTATTCTGGAGAATGGCCAGAATTCAGGAAGAAAACAGGAACTAAGGAAAATAGTAGGTGTTGCCCATCGATAAGGCAAGCAACAGTCCATTCATAAATTGGGCAGGATGTGTGCTGGAATGCTTTCTACTTGTCAGGACACATGCATTGATGCATTCACTTTTCTCATATCTACAACCACCAACAAAGTGGGATACACAGACATAGAATCACTCACCATGTCAAATGACTTATTAAAAACAGTCCACTCCAAACCAAACAAACTCCCTTTCCTACCTATTCTCAGAACATGAGACAAAACCATAAACTCACATCTACACCGACAAAGGCATATCTTTTACCCACATAGGTCTGTGAGTAACCAGAGTGTCCTCAGACTGATAGGCCATACTATGTTCCCCCGAAATGGCCTGTCCTGTCTCAGATCTGGTCTCCTTTAACAACTCTCTAAAGTTTTCAGGAGCCATCGGTGAGTCACTACCTGCTTTCTCAGGAAACGCCCCTCTTCAGAGCTTTCCTGGCATTTAGTGATCCACAAGAAAGACTGACTCTGTCCTTGGTAAATCCAAACAAGTGAACCCACTGGGAAAGGGACTGGGACTGGCTCTTGGTGCCTGGCTTCCTGGATCCCAAGTTCAGAGGGTTCCATCACCAAGGAAGTGAGGTAGGTCACTTCCTTCAGGAACTGAATGAGGTCACTGCCTTGGCAACCACTTTGTTCTAACATTTGCTTCCAATGGCTCCATGACATGGAGGCTGCCCCTACTTCCTGTGTCACATTCACAAGTTAGAATGGTATACCAACCATAGGCACCCGGGAACAGTCAGAGTCTACTAGGGTATGGCTTACTGTCAGGAATTCAGTATTTAAAATAGAAAATAGGAAAATGAATCTAATGTGTATACAAATATATGCTAGACAAAAATCTTCCCACTGTCCTCTACAACAATGCCTTGATATTTCCTTCACCACAAGTAAGACACAATTAGTGGAGAATAGTTTGAAAATCTGTGAATATATATCTGGAAAAAAAATGAATGGAGTTCACAACCTTGGAGGTGGTAGAGGAATTTCCAAATGTAAAAGAAAGGATAAACACTCCACAAACATGGAGCTCTGGTGGCCTAATAAATTTTTGAGAAACTGCCTCTGAGTTTGGGCCCTTGAAATATTTGTTGTTGTCAGGAGCTTTAGCTTCCTTTGTAGTGAGACCATCAAATCTGGGTCAGCATCTATGTGACCTGGATGACATGGTTCCTTATTCTCTATTGAACATGAGGCAGCAGTTCTGAATTCTCTCTTTTTAGGTAAACTGAGGCCACTGGGGTCTAAGTGTCTAACCGTGTGGTCTGTGAAGCCATTTGGTCATACTCGAATTTTTGTGGTGTTACTTACTGCAGTACTCTGAGTTTGGTATTGGCTTCATGAAGTACAAGGAGATAAACTGGGACACAGTCCTAGAGGGAGTACTCTCATGTGTGGTGAGTGAGGGTCTGCAGGAGAATGCACCAACCAGGCTTCTATCCCAAAAAGCTTGCACCCATGTCCATAGCAACCTGATTCTGAACATTGCCATGAAACCTCTCCATATAACAAGATCCCTTTATTTGTAAGGGTCTGCTGGCTGCACCATGTCAGTCACAATCCATTTGGAAGCCAAGGGAAGATCCATGTGGCCAAACGACAGATGTTTTATCATACACCTGCCAACCACTGCTCTAGGCCCACTACTCAGCAGGCTCCAACTTTCTGGCATCTCTGTTCTACAACATTTTCATGAAACCCAGTCAATCAGGGCACTGTCTGGTATACTCGTGATCAGCAACAGACATCCAAAGATTCTCTAGTGCCACCTGTTCATAGGAATATCAAAAATTTTATGGTGTTTATCTAGCCAATTTTCAAGGATGAAGTTGGAGGCACTGTGGGTTTCAATTCATTCAGGAACCATGAAATAGTGAGGAACCTCATTTCAATGAAAGCTCGGGACAACTCTCACAGGCAAGGCTTCCCAAGTAGTGGCCAAAAGGTCACATGAAGCCAGGCCCATTGAGGTTTACAATTGAGGTCCATGTGTGTTTTGACTCTCAACTATGGCTGCTAAGTCTTTCTGAATAAAGTCATGTGATATCCTGGCTGAGAATCCCAGTGCTCTTTGGAAAGCCAACCTGGGCCTAGATCTCAGTCTCCAAGGGCAACTCTCATGTGTGGCCTCCTAAATTCCAAACACAATTCATGCCAATACGTCGCTGAGATCTGTTCCAGAACTCAGTCTCTAAAGGGAATCACACAAGAGTTAAAGCCCAGGTTGACCCTGGAATCTTTTCCAACCGTTACACAAATGACCACAATTAAACCAAAACACTCCAACATGGCCCTCATCTTCTTCCATATAGACAGTCATAATAAACTCTGGTTGGAGGTTTCCATGAGGGGCGCAGCCCAAGACAGTGTTCAAAATAAGCTCACTTGCCACTCATTTGCCTAAAGTCAGGGTGGCATGGAAACCCTTCCTGTGAACGAGGGGTGATCAAATAGGCCTGCCATGAATACTGCTCTACTTCTCCAATTTGAGGCCTACTCTCTGTGGGGTATAGATTCTTTATGAGAATTGGGGTCATGAGAAAACCCAAGCACCTATGGGCTACCCTCTGAAGGGATTTGAAGAACCCATTTGAGTGAACCAAGGAGTTGGATCAAAAGACTTTAGATATAGGGTTTTGGTTAGAGAGTGAATGTAAATTTCAGCATATGTGAAGAGTCAGCCACAGTGATGAACTGGGGAAAATGTGTAGGAAAGCAGATATCAATAGAGATATTAGGAAATCAGGCAAAGTACAAAGAGAGTGATAGGATAAGACATTTTTAACAGGGTTGAGTTTGAATATACAATCTTAGGAAGAAACAAATATGTAGTCACCAATAGGAATGATATTCGAGATCATTAGTGAATCAGGACATGGATGTTGTTAGTAATACATGCTCACTTTCAATATAGGCTTTGGTACAATCATAAGTGTGACACTTGCATTTTTTGTCAGGAATATTACTGTGATGAAATGCATATGTATATCAGGTGACTAGAATATTTCTTCCACCATTTTTGAAAGCAATATTTTAAAGGCTTATAAATTAGTATTGGGGATACAAATAGGTATACCCTGGGTCTATGAATATAGAGATGATTCTTTAATAGACCATACTGTGAATAAATAATATAACTGGTTCAAAATTTAAATAATGGATTGAATTGATATCTGAAAATATACAAGAAATCTTACATTGATATACATACATTCATTCCGAACAGTTATACATCTAATGATAATATTAGTGTTACGGTTTATTATGAAGAGTGTGTGAGTTTTGTTTCAAAAGTGATTATGGAAATCGAAAATAATGTGTTTGGAAAGAATCTCATGAAAAGAACAGTCAAGAAACATGGAGGAATACATGTCTTCTCAAGTAGGAAGTGATTGAAATTGAACCAAATGCCTATAAATTTGTAAAATTGTGGATGAAATGATATATCCTATATTGCCCATAAACTGCAGAAATAGTAATGTATCAGTGTTGAATAAAAATGAACTTCAAAATACACATCATGTCCCATAGGTGTCTACTTGCATTGATGTTAAACTGGGTGAGTCACTGTAGAAATATTAGGATTTCTTAGCACCATTCCCTGAAGTTAGTTTTCAGTACTAGGAAACAAATATGTATTTCAGTGGATGTATATTTCTAAGAAAAATCTTGTAAAAAATTGATTATATATCCCCATACAGGAACATGAATGAATTTAGGCAGTGTATAGTAAGACACATATATTTTATATTTTGAAAATCTGGAGACTATATATATATAGACACAAACACACACACATTATAATGTAGCAATATATATGCCAATTGAAATTCATCATGAAAGATAACTCATCTGCATATCAAAAAATATTCATTATACTGAACATGGATTATGTATAATGTTGTTGATCTAGGAAGGTCACCCATGGGTTGAATTTTTAGTTCCAACAGCCTTTAGGAGAAGTGATCTCTTCTCACAATTTGTATCTGCCAAGTCAGCCACCTCACAAGAATGTACGTGTGAAACCAGGTAGGATTCTATTTGTGCATATAAAAATACATGTGCTTAATAGGCTAAAGAGAAAGAGAGACAGAAATTCACATATTTCTTAACTTTAAAAACACATGGAGAATTATTTCAACAAATAATTGACTAGATTTATAACTCCTACCTTATATCATGCAAAAGGCAAGTACAACTACACACCATGCCTCTTCTGAACTGCTTGTATTTCTATTCTGTTTTGGTTATTTTTCTCATCATATTAGTATTAGTAGTCAGAGTCTATAAGGGTATGGGCTAGTGTCAAGGATTCAGTATTTCGAATGAAAAATTGAAAAATGAATCCAATGTGTATGCAAATATGTGCTACAAAAAAATCTTCCTTCTCTCATATAGAACAATGACTTGACATTACCATTGCCCCAAGTAAGTCACAATTAGAGGAGAAGAGTTAGAAAATCTGTAAATATATATCTGCAATGAAAATGCTCAGGAGTGCACAACCTTGGAGGTGGTAGAGGAGTTTCCAAAAGTAAGTGACATGGGAAATACTCCACAGACATGAAGATCTGCTGGCCTAAACACTTCTTGAGAAACTGCCTTTGAGGTTGGGCACTTGAAATATATGTTGTTTTCAGGAGCTTTCGCTTCCTTTATTGTGAGACCATCTTAGCTGGGTCTGCATCTATGTGACCTGGAGGACATGGCATCTTATTTTCCAATGAACATGAGGCAGCAATGCTGAATTCTCTCTTTGTAGGTAAACTATTGCCACTGGGGGCTAAGTGTCTCCCCGTGTGGACTGTGAAACCATTTGGTCATCTTCCACTTTTCGTGGTGTTTCTTGCTGCTGCACTGGTAGTTTGGTATTGGCATCACGAAATACAAGGAGTTCAACTGGGACACAGTGCTGGAGGGAGTTCTGTCACGTGTGGTACGTGTACCCTGGTCTACAGTAGAATGCACCAACCAGGCTTCTATCCCACATAGCTTGCTCCCTTGATCATATCAACCTGATTCTAAACATTACTCTGAAACTTCTCCATATAACAAGATGCCTTTATATACAATGGTCTGATGGCTGCACCATGTCTGTCTCAAGACAATTGAAAGTCAATGGCAGATCCACATGGCCCCACCACAGATGTTTTATCACACACCTTCCCACCACTGCTCTAGGCCCACTACTCTGCAGTCTCCAACTTTCTGGCATCTCTGTTCTAAACATTTTCATGAAGCCCAGTCAATCAAGGCACTGTCTGGTATACTCATGATCAGCAAAAGTACATCAAAAGGTTCTCCAGTGCCATCTGGTCATGAAAATTTCTAAACATTCATGGTATTGATCTAGACAAATTTCAAGGATGAAGGTGGAGGCACTGTGGGTTTCAATTCATTCAGGGACCATTAAATGTTGAGGAAGCTCATTTCAATGAAAGATCTGGAGAACACTCACAGGAAAGGCTTCCCAAAGAGTGGCCAAAAGGTCACATGAAGCCAGGCCCATTGAGGTCTACAATGTGAGGTCCATGTGTGTTTTGACTCTCAACTATGGGTGCCAAGTCTTTCAGAATAAAATCATGTGATATCCTAGCTGAGATTCTCAGTACTCTTGAGAAAGCCACCCTGGGCCTAGATCTCAGTTTCAAAGGGCGACTCTCATGTGTGGCCTCCTGAAATCGCAACACAATTCATGGCAATACTTATCTGAGGTCAGTTCCAGAACTCATTCTCTAAGGGGAATCACACCAGTGTTCAAGCCCAGTTGGACCCAGTCATCTCTTCCATCTGCCACACAAATGACCACATTTAAAACCAAAACACTCCCACATTGTCCTCATCTTCTTCCACATAGACACTCCTCATAACCTCTGGCTGGAGTTTTTCATGAGGGGCACAGCCCAAGACAGTGGCCCAAATAAGTTTTCTTGCCCCTCATTTGCCTAAAGTCAGGGTGGCCTGGACACCCTTCCTGTGAACCAGGAGTGATTAAATAGGCCTGCCATTAATACTGCTCCACTTCTCCACTTTGAGGCCTTCTTACTGTGGGGTTTAGTTTCTTCTTTTTAAAAAAAAAATGAAATTTAATTGGAAAGTTAAAAAAAATTGTATTGCAGAATATTAAATTTCTTATGCAAAAGCCTTTATCTTGTTTGTGAGGGAAACCTTGATGCCTTGCCAATCTGGTTATATGGAGACACTGAAAATTTTCTGTTTCATACTACATGGATGAATGGCTACAGCACATCGTTTTTTCAAACTGAAAGGCAGATAACAGCAAGTAAGATAACAAATAAAAGCCAATTTTATTAAAAAATAAAGTTGTAAAATGTCTCAAATATTGGAAATTAAATTCCTTTTTTTTTTTCTTTTTTTTGGTTGTTTGAAAGCTCATGCTATATCATCTTTCATACATTTGACTCATTTGGGTTATGAACTCCCATTTTTACCCCAATACAAATCGCAGAATCACATCAGTTACACACTCACGTTTTTACATAATGGCATATTAGTGATTGTCGTATTCTGCTACCTTTCCTATCCCCTACTATCCCCCTCCCCTCCCCAACCATCTACCCTCTATACCTCATCTGCTATTGTTCAATTCTCTCCCTTGTTTCCCCCCCTTTCTCCTCACAACCTCTTATATGGAATTTTGTGTAACATTTAGGGTCTCCTACCATTTCCATATGCTTTCCATTCTCTCTCCCTTTCTCTCCCCCCACTCATCTCCATTTAGTGTTAATATTTTCCTCATGCTCTTCTTCCCTGTTCTGTTCTTATTTGCTCTCTTTATATCAAAGAAAACATTTGGCATTTGTTTTTTAAGGATTGGCTAGCTTTGCTTAGCATTATATGTTCTAATGCCATCCATTTCCCTTCAAATTCAATGATTTTTGTCATTTTTTAATGCTGCATAATACTCCATTGTGTATAGATGCCCCTTTTTTTATCCATTCGCCTATTGAAGGTCATCTAGTTTGGTTCCACAGTTTAGCTATTATGAATTGTGCCGCTATGATCAGTGATGTGGCAGTATCCCTATAGTGCGCTCTTTTAAGATCCTCAGGGAATAGTCCGAGAAGTGAGATAGCTGGGTCAAATGGTGGATCCTTTCCCTGCTTTGCCAGGTATCTCCATACTGCTTTCCAAATTGGCCTCAACATTTTGCAGTCCCACCAGCAGTGTACAAGTGTACCCTTTTCCCCACATCCTCGCCAACACTTATTGTTGTTTGATTTCATAATGGCTGCCAATCTTACTGGAGTGAGATGGTATCTTAGGGTGGTTTTGACTTGAATTTCCCTAACTGCTAGAGATGGTGGGCATTTTTTCATGTTCTTGTTGATGGATTGTATGTCCTCCTCTGTGAAGTTTCTGTTCAGGTCCTTGGCCCATTTGTGGATTGGTTTATTTGTTATCTTATTGTTTAATTTTTGAGTTCTTTGTATATTCTAGATATTAGGGCTCTATCTGAAGTGTGAGGGGTAAAAATTTGTTCCCAAGATGTAGGCTCTCTATTTACCTCTCTTATTGTTTCTCTTGTTTCGAAAAAAACTTTTTAGTTTAAGTAAGTCCCATTTGTTGATTCTTGTTATTAACTCTTGTGCTATGGCTGTCCTATTAAAAAATTTGGAGCCCAACCCCACAGTATGTACATCGTAGCCAAATTTTTCTTCTATTAGATGCAGTGTCTCTGATTTTATATCTTGCTCCTTGATCCATTTAGAGTTAACTTTTGTGCATGGCGAGAGAAAGGGATTCATTTTCATTTTGTTGCATATGGATTTCCAATTTTCCCTGGACCACTTGTTGAAGATGCTATCCTTCCTCCATTGCATGCTTTTAGGCCCTTTTTCAAATATAAGAAAGTTGTACTTTTGTGGATTGGTTTCTGTGTCCTCTATTCTGTACCATTGATCCAGCTGACTTTTGTGATACCAGTACCACGCTGTTTTTGTTACTATTGCTTTGTAGTACAGTTTGAACTCTGTTATCGCTGTACATCCTGATTCACACTTCCTGCTTAGAATTGCTATTGCTATTCTGTGTCTATTGTTTTTCCATATGAAATTCATGATTGCTTTATATATTTCTACAAGAAATGCCATTGGGATTTTGATTGGCATTGCATTAAACCTGTAGAGAACTTTGGGTAATATCGCAATTTTGATGATGTTAGTTCTGCCTATACATGAACAGGGTACATTTTTCCATCTTCTAACATCTTCTTCTATCTCTTTCTTTAGAGTTATGTAACTTTCATTGTATAAATCTTTCACCTCTTTTTTTAGGTTGATTCCCAAGTATCTTATTTTCTATGAGGATATTGTGAATGGAGTGGTTTTCCTCATTTCAATTTCAGAAGTTTTGTTGCTGATATACAGGAATGCCTTTGATTTTTTCTTGTTGATTTTATATACTGGCACTTTGCTGAATTCATTTATTAACTCTAGCAGTTTCTTTGCATACCCTTTAGGGTTTGTTAAATATATTATCATGTCATCCTCAAATAGCGAATATTTAAGTTCTTCTTTTTCTATTTTGATGCCTTTAATTTCTTTTGTCTGTCTAATTGCTCTGGCTAGTATTTCAAGAACTAAACTGAATAGAAGTGGTGATAGAGGGCATCTCTGTCTTGTTCCAGATTTTAGAGGGAATGCCTTCAGTTTTTCTCCATTTAGGATGATGCTAGCCTGAGGTTTAGCATATATAGCTTTTACCATGTTGAGGTAAGTTCTTGTTATCCCTAATTTTTATAGTGTTTTGAACATAAAGGAATGCTGTACTTTGTCAAACGCTTTATCTACATCTATCGAGATGATCATATGGTTTTTGTCTTTAAGTCTATTGATGTGGTGGATTACATTTATTGATTTCCATAAATTGATCCAGGCTTGCATCCCAGGGATGAATCCTACTTGATCATGAAGCACATTTATTTTGATATGCTTTTGTATTCAATTCACCATGATTTTATTGAGAATTTTTGCATCCAAGTTTATTAGAGGTATTGGTCTGTAGTTTTCTTCCTTTGAAGTGTCTTTGTCTGGTTTTGGAATCAGGGTGATGTTGGCCTCATAGAATGAATTTGGAGGAACTCCTTCTTTTTCTATTTTTTGAAATTGCTTGAAAAGTATTGGTATTAATTCTTCTTTGAGGGTTTTGTTGAACTCCACTGTATATCTATCCGTTCCAGGGCTCTTTTTGGTTGGTTGTCTTTTGATGGTTTCTTATTTTTCTTCCTTTGTTATTGGTCTATTTAAATTGTGGGTGTCTTCCTGACTCAATCTGGGCAGATCATATGACTTAAGAAATTTATCGATATCTTCTTTATCTTCTATTTTATTGGAATATAGGGTTTCAAAATACTTTCTAATTATCTTCTGTGTTTCTGTAGTGTGTGTTGTGATATTTCCATCTTTATTCCATATGTTAGTAATTTGAGTTCTCTCTCTTCTTCTCTTCGTTAGCATGGCTAAGGGCCTGTCGAACATATTTATTTTTTCAAAGAACCAACTCTTTTTTATTTCAATTTTTACAATGTAGATTTTTTGTTTCAATTTCATTGATTTCTCCTCTAATTTCAATTATTTCTTGTCTTCTACTACATTTGATGTTGTTCTGCTCTTCCTTTTCTAGGTTTTTAGGTGTAGTGTGAGTTCATTTATTTGTTGTTGTTTTTTTCTTTTTTTGAGGAAAGAATTACAAGAAATGAATTTCCCTCTTAAAACGGCTTTCATTGTGTCCCATACAATCCGGTATGTTGTGTCTCTATTGTCATTTGTCTCTAAGAAATTTTTTATCTCCTCCTTTATGTCTTCTGTAACCCACTGATCATTCAGTAACATATTGTGCATTTTCCATGTGATGTAGAATTTTTCCTTCCTTTTTTTTTCATTGATTTAAAGTTTCAATCCATTATGATCAGATATGGTGCATGGTATTATCTCCATACCTTTATATTTACTAAGAGTTTCCCTATTGCATAATATATGGTCTATATTGGAGTAGGATCAATGTGCTGCTGAGAAGAACGTGTATCCACTTGATGATGGTTGATATATTTTATATATGTTGGTTACGTATGTTGGTTACGTCTAGGTAATTGATTGTGCTATTGAGTTCTATAGTATCTTCATTCAGCTTTTGTCTGGAGGAAGGCAAGAGACTTCATCCACTATGACTGCCCTTTTTGCCATTTTAGTTTTGGATGCACACATGGGATCTTTCTTTAGATCCATCAGGTGCTGAGAATCTAAGCCACAGGCTCACACAGGGCCTAGATGCAGATTCAGAAACATCCCTTTCCAAAGCAATTAAGCAAAGAGCCACAGGTGATGCCCATTTATTTCCATTTGAAAACTGTTTTCTTCAGTCTTCACAAAGGGGTTGCCGGAGGCAAAGACCTTCCTGACATTCAGGGCAACAGACAGGGAAGCAAGAGGCCCAAAGCAGGGTTTCTCCATTGAGACTTTCTTGGTCACACTGATATCTGAGTTTTCTGAGATACTCGCCATTCCCTTCAGCTATCCAGTACATTGCCATGTCACAGTGCTTGGGGTGATACATATCTTGGACACAAAACCATGAGCGTATTCTAGAGAGTGGCCAGAATTCAGGAAGAAAACAGGAACTTAGGAAGATGGCGAGTGTTGCCCATTTATAAGGCAAGCTGCAGTTCATTCATAAATTGCACAGGATGAATGCTGGGAAGCTTTCTAGTAGACTGGACAAATCCCTTGATGCATTTTCTTTTCTAATGTCTACAACCACGGACACAATGGGATATATAGACACAGAAACACTCGCCTTGTCAAATGACTTACTAGAAACAGTCCACTCCAAAACTAACAAACCACCTTTCCTACCTATTCTGAGAACAGGAGACAAAACAACAAACCCACAACCACACCCACAAAGGCACCTCCTTCACCCAGTAGGTCTCTGGCTATCCAGAGTGTCCTCTGACTGGTGGGCCATGATATATTCCCCCATATTGGGGTGTCCTGTCTCTGATCTGGTCTCCGTGGCCAACTCTGTGATGCTGTCAGAAGCCAGCGATGAGCCACTACCTGCTTTCTCAGGAAAGGCCCCTCTTCAGATCTTCCTGGCATTTGGCCAACCTCACATCAGTATGTACCAAGAAAGACTGACTCTGTCCTTGGTAAATCCAAACAAGTTTGACCACTGGGACTTGCACTGGGACTGGCTTTGGGTGCCTGGATTCCTGGATCCCATGTTCAGAGAGTTTCATCACCAAGGAAGTAAGTTGAGTTCATTTCCTTCAGGAACTGAATGAGGTCACTACCCTGGCAACCACATTTTCCTAACAGTTCCTTCTGAGGGTCCCATCAGATGGAGGCTGCACCTACTTGCTCTGACATTTTCACAAGTTAGAATGGTATATCAACCATAGGCACCCGGAATCAACTCTCCACACAGGCCTGGTTTGGTCCATCTTCACTACATTAAGAAAAGAGAGGCTGATTCAGACACATCCTTTCATTATGACCAGGATGTTTTCCATGTAAGATGACTTTTGCTCTCTCAGGTCCCTCATAGCTGCCTACATCTTCTCCAGGGATTATTTCTGCATGGACTTTTGATGTTGTCAGCTGGTGGAAGATCCCCTACTTTCCTGTATTGTAAGACCAACTCTGTTCCTGCTCTTCTGTAAATGAGATTGAGGGAACAGTGTATGGTTAGGGTTAATAGCATGTTCGATTTGGGTTAGGAATAATTATGCTGGATGAATAATGGTATTGGGAACCTGTGATATTTATAAGAATATAGACGTGAAATATATGTATGAGAACAGAGATCTAGGAAAGATTTGAAGCCCAGATAGGAATTTAAACCACGATTGGTATACTTAGCTTGAATTATGTTCTGCACCGAGGTCTCAGATAAATCGATATACAATGGCATAGGACCGTGTACCTCGGATGTTTGAATGTAGAATTGAACATGCAGTCAAAAAGGGATAGTCTGTAGGATTAGGAAGATAGTCAGTAGGTTTAGGAAGAATAGTGAGTATAGGAGTTGGACCAAAAGTTCTTTAGCAATAGGGTTTCAGATAGAGAGTGAATGTAAATGTCAGCACATTTGAAGTTACAGTCACAATGATGAACTGGGGACAATATGTAGAAAAGCAGATATCAATAGGGACATTAAGAAATCAGGCATAGTATAAAGTGAGTGATAAGATTAGATATTTTCAAAAGGCTTGAGGTTGAATATATAATCTTAGGAAAAAACAAATATGTAGTAACAAAGAGGATTGACATTTGAGAGCATTACTCAACCTGGACAGATGTTTTTAATAATCCATGCTCACTTTCCATTTAGGCTTTGGTACAATCATAAGTGTGACCTTTGCATTTTGTGTCCAGAATACTACTGTGATAAATGTATATGTAGATCAGGTGACATGAGTCTTTCTTCCACCATTATGGGGAGCAATATCCTGAAAACTTATAAATTAGTACTGGGGATACGAAAAGGTGTACCCTGTGTTGATGATTATTCAGATGATGCATGAATAGACCATATTGTGAATAAAGTATATAACTGGTTCCAACTTTAAATAATGGATTGAATTTGCATCTGAAAAAAAATATATGAAATCTTGTATTGATATACATACATTCATTCCAACCTGTTATATATCTAATGGTAATATTAGGGTTACAGTTTATCATGAAGAGTGAGTTTTGCTTGAACAATGATAATGGAATCGAAAATAATGTGTTTAGAATGAAGTCAAGTGAAAAGACCAGTAGAGAAATATGGAGGAATACATGTGTTCTGAAATAGTAAGTAATTGAAAGTGAACCAAATGCCTATAAATTTTTGAAGTTGTGAATGAAAAAAATATATCCTATGATGTACATAAACTGAAGAAATTTTAATGTACCAGTGTTAAATAAAAATGAACTTCAAAATACACATCATGTCCCATAGAAATCTATTTGCATTGATGTTAAACTGGGTCAGTTACAGTAGAAATATTAGGATTTGTAAGCACCATTCACTGAACTTAGTTTTCAGTAGTAGGAAACCAATATGTATTTCAGGTGGTTGAGTATTTCTTAGAATAATCTTGTGTAAAGTTGATTATACACCCAAATACATGAATACGAATGAATTTAGGGAGTAGGGAGTGTATATTAAGATACATATATTTCATATTTTGGAAATTCTGGAGAATATATATATATATATATATATATATATATATATATATATATATACACACACAAATACACACACAAACACACACACACAAATTAATATGTAGAAATATATATGCCAATTGAAATTCATCATAAAATATAATTCATCCACATATCCAAAAATATTCATTTTACTTAACATGGATTTATGTATAATGTTTTTTACTAGGAAGCTCACCCATAGGTTGAATTTTCAGTTCAATCAGTATTTAGGGGGAGTCATCTCTTTTCACAATTTTTATATTCCAATTTCAGTGAGCACACAAGAATGTACGTGGGATACCAGGTAGGATAGTATTTGTGCATAAAAAATACATGTGCTGAATAGGATACAGAGAAAGGGAGACAGGAATTTACATATGTGATAACTTTAAAAACTCATGAAGAAATATTATAATAAAAAGTTGACTAGATTTAAAACACATACTCTTGATAAAGCAGAAGGCAAATACAAGTATACACCATGCTTCCTATGAAAGGACTGTATTTCTATTCAGTTAGGTTTCTTTTTCTCCATCATATTAGGATTAGTAGTCAGATTCTAGTAGGGTATGGGTTGGTGTCAGGGATTCAGTATTTCAAATGGAAAATAGAAAAATTAATCTAATGTGTATGCAAACATGTACTACAGGAACAACTTCCCACTCTCTTCCAGAACAATGGCTTGACATAACCATCACTCCAAGTAAGACACAATTAGAGGAGAGGAGTTAGAAAATCTGTGAATACATATGAGAAATGTAAAATGCTCAGAAGTTCACAACACTGGAAGTAGAAGAACAGTTTCCAAAAGTAAGGGAGAGGGTTAACACTTCACAAACATGGAGCTCTGCTGGCCTAAAGACTTCTTGAGAAACTTCCTCTGTGGTTGGGCACATGAAATATTTGTAATTGTCAGGAAATTTAGTTTCGTTTGTAGTGACACCATGAAATCTGGGTCTGCATCTATGTGACCTGCTGGACATGGTTCCTTATTTTCTAATGAAAATGAAGCAGCAGTTCTGAATTCTCTCTTTGTAGGTAAACTGTGGCCACTGGGAGCTAAGTGTCTTCCCGTGTGGTCTGTGAAGCCATTTGGTCATGCTCCAATTTTCAGGGTGTTTCTTACTCCTGAACTGGGAGTTTCGTATTAGATTCATGAAATACAAGGAGTTCAACTGGGACACAATGATAGAGGGAGTTCTGTCACGTGTGGTTTGTCATGGTCGACAAGAGAATGTACGAACCAGGCTTTAATCCCACATAGCTTTTCCACTTGACTATAGCAACCTGATTCTGAACATTGCCCTGAAACCTTTCCATATAAAAAGATGCCTTTACATATAAGGGTCGGCTGCCTGCACCATGTCAGTCGCAAGTCTTTTGGAAGCCAATGGAAGATCCAGGTGATCCTACCAAAAATATTTATTTACACACCTACAGTCCACTGCTCTATGCCCACTACTCAGCAGGCTCCAACTTACTGGCATCTCTGTTCTACAACATTTTCACGAAACCCAGTCAATCAAGGCACAGTTTGGTACCATCATGATCAGCAACAGGACATTCAAAGTTTATCCAGTGCCACCTGGTCATGGAAATTTCAAAAATTTCATGGTATTTATCTAGCCATTTTTCAAGGATGAAGTTGGAGGCACTGTGGGTTTCAATTAATTCAGGAACCATTAAATGGTGAGGAAGCTCATTTCAATGAAAGCTCTTGAGATCACTCACGGGGAAGGCTTCCCAAAGAGTGGCCAAAAGGTCACATGAATCCAGGCCCATTGAGGTATACAAAGTGAGATCCATGTGTGTTTGTATTCTCAACTAAGGGTCCCAAGTTTTTAAGAATTAAATCATGTGATATCCTGGCTCAGAATCCCCGAACACTGTGGAAAGCCATCCTGGGCCTAGATCTCAGATTACAAGGGTGATTCTCATGCGTGACCTCCTAAAATCCCAACACTATTTTTTGCAATACTTCTCTGAGGTCAGTTCCAGAACTCAGTCTCTAAGGGTAATCACACCAGAGTTCAAGCTCCGGTGGACACAGTCATCTCTTCCAACTACCACACAATTGACCACAATTAAAACCAAAACACTCCCATATGGCCCTCATCTCCTTCCATATAGACACTCATCATAACCTCTGGCTGGAGGTTTCCATGAGGGGCGCAGACCAAGACAGTATCCACAATAATCTACCTTGCCCCTCATTTGCCTAAAGTCAGGGTGGCCTGGACATGCTTCCTGTTAACCAGGAGTGATCAAATAGGCCTGATGTTAATACTGTTCTGCTTGTCCAATTTGAGGCCTACTGACTCTCAGATATTGATTCTTTATGTGAATTGGAGTCATGAGAAAACCCAAGCACCTATGGGCTAGCCTCTGCAGGTTTTGAAGAACTCGTTTGACCCAAAGGATTCCTATTCTCACTTGATGGAGGTCAGGAACCTTACAGAGGAAGGCGAGAGACTTCATGCCAATGAATGCTCTTTTGGCCATTTTGGTTTTGAATGCACGCATGGGAAATTTCTTTAGATCCCTCAGGTGCTGAGAATCTAAGCCACTGCCTCATACAGAGCCAAGGGGCTGATTCAGACACATCCCTTTTCAAAGCAGTTAAGGAAAGAGCCACATGTATGCCCAATAATTTCCATTTGAAAACTGTTTTCTTCAGGCTTCACAAAAGGGTGGCCTGAGTCAAAGTCCTTCCTGAAATTCAGGAAAACAGAACAATAGGTAAGCAAATGGTCCAAAGCAGGGTTGCTCCACTGAGAATTTCCTGGTCACACTGATACTTGAGTTTTCTGAGATGCTTGCCATTTCTTTCAGCTATCCAGTACATGGCCAGTCACAGAGCTTGAAGGTGGTACATATCGTGAACAAAAAACCATGGTCCTATTCTGTAGAGTGGCCAGAATTCAGAAAGAAAACAGGAACTTAGGAATATAGCAGGTGTTGCGCATCAATAGGGCAAGCTACAGTCCATTCATAAATGGGGCAATTTGAATGCTGAGAAGCTTTCTACTAGACAGGACACATCCATTGATGCATTCTCTTTTCTAATGCATACAACCACGGACACAGTGAAATACTGAGACATAGAAACACTCGCCATGTCAAAAGACTTACTAGAAACACTAAACTTCAATCCAAACAAACCAACTTTAATACCTATTCTAGGAAAATGAGACAAAACCACAA
The DNA here is from genome assembly GCF_048772815.1 of Callospermophilus lateralis. Lineage (NCBI taxonomy): Eukaryota > Metazoa > Chordata > Mammalia > Rodentia > Sciuridae > Callospermophilus > Callospermophilus lateralis. The sequence goes on from NW_027517343.1 coordinate 2,822,712, forward strand.
ACCCACAACCACACCCACAAAGGCACCTCCTTCCCCCAAGTAGGTCTGTGACTATCCAGAGTGTCCTCTGACTTGTGGGCCATAATATGTTCCCCCAAATTGGCCTGTCCTGTCTCAGATCTGGTCTCCTTGGCCAACTCTGTGAAGTTCTCAGTAGCCAGCGGTGAGCCACTACCTGCTTTCTCAGGAAAGCCCCGCTTCAGAGATTTCCTCTCATTTGGCCTTCCTCACATCTGTAGGTACCAACAAAGACTGACTCTGTCCTTGCTGAATCCAAACAAGTGAGACCACTGGGACCGGGACAGGGACTGGCTCTGGGTGCCTGGCTTCCTGGATCCCAAATTCAGAGAGTTCCATCACCAAGGAAGTTAAGTGAGGTCCCTTCCTTCAGAAATTGAATGAGGTCACTGTCTTGGCAACCACTTTGTCCTAACTGTTGCTTTCAAGGGTCCCATGATACGGAGGCTGCCCCTACTTTCTGTGACACTTTCACAAGTTAGAATGGTATATCAACAATAGGCACCCAGGAATAGATCTCCACACAGGCCTAGTTTGGTCCAACTTCTCTACGTTAAGAAGAGAAGCTGATTCATACACAACCTTTTATCCTGACCAGGTTGTTTGCCATGGAAGATGACTTTTGGTCTCTCAGGTCCTTCATAGCTGCCTACCTCTTCTCCAGGGATCATTTCTGCATGGACCTTTGAGGTTCTCAGCAGGTGGAAGATTCCCTACATTTCAGTATTGTAAGATCAACTCTTTCCCTGCTCTTCTGTAAAGTTAGATTGAGGGAACAGTGTATGGTTATGGTTAATAACATGTTCGGTTTGGGTTAGAAATCATTCTGCTGGATGAATAATGGTATTGGGAACTTGCTATGTGTATAAGAATATATAGGTGAAATATATGTATGAAAACAGAAATCTAAGTATGATTTGAAGTCCAGAAGGGCATTGGGCTCTTGATTTGGATATGCAGCTTGAATTACGTTCTGCAGAGGTGTCTCAATTAAATCGATATACAATGCCATAGGACCTTGTACCTTGGATGAATTAATGTAGAAGGAACATCTAGTCGAAAAGGGATAGTTCGTAGTGAAAGGTTAATAAAATAGGTACTTGTCACTTGCTGTTTTTCTGTATGCTTAACAAAACACTGTTGAAATCTTGAGAAATGTTTGCTAATCTTGTTTCCAGAATGTTCTGTTCCCAACTGCCAAACTGCAGAATGTACTCCCTCACTCAGTGTCATGCAAACCGCCCACATGCCCTCACCCATTAGTAAACTTCCCTCTCTTCCCTCTCCAAGGAATGTATATAAGCTGTGCTTAAGGTGTTCTCAGGGCTCTCTGCTCTATTTAAGTGAGTTCTGAGCCACAGCATGCTGAACCCCAAATAAACCCATTGCTGTTGCATGAGACAGACTCTTGGTGGTCTCTTCCTTCGACACTCGCCCGACCTTTACATATTGAGGTTCCACCGAGTTCTGGCAGTGGCAGACGAGAGACCCCAATGGGCTCCTCTCGGAGCAAGTAAGGCGCCTCTTTCTGGTTTCAGGTTTCATGTTAGGGCTTGGCAAAACCTCTGGCGATGAAGAGCCTGAGCTCCCTCCGAAGGTGGCTGAGAGACGTGTCACGGAGACACAGGGCACCTCCCTGAGGGACGCCGCAGAAAACTCGGGAAATTAAGGAACAATAGGCTCATCAACTCAGTGATATTTTGTTTCAGATTCGGTATTGTCATCCCATCGGGTTTTGCCGGCTACTCATTCCTGGTTTCAGTGTTTGACGTCCATTGCCTGTGTTTATGGTCTTGTCTTATCTGTGTCATGTCTCCTTGCTTTTGCTGTTTGTGTACCTTTCATTATGGGACAGAGCAGTTCAATGCCTCTGTCCCTGACCCTTGATCACTGGAACAAAGTCCGCTTAAGAGCTCAGAATCTTTCTTGTTTTAGTAAAATGCTGGACCTGGCAGAATCTCTGTGCCTCATAATGGCCCACCTTTGAATTCGGATGGCCCCTAGAAGGATCTTTCTACTTTGCACTAATTTAAAAATTCAGAGATATTATCTCAGCCGGGGACACATAGCCATCTGGATCAACAGCCATATATCTTAACTTGGCAGAACATCTGCAAATCTCCTCCTCCATGGGTGAAGCCTTTCCTTGCCCCTGCCTCTGCTCCTACTCCTTCCCCCATGATCTCTCAAACCCTCTCAACCTCCTCCTCCTCCACACCCTGTTCTCCCCGAGTCACAGATTTGACTGTACTGGGCTCTTCTTCCCTTACTAATCCCCTGCCCTTGTCCCCTAACCCACAACACCCTCAAATGGATTTCCCTGCTTCTGACTCAGCCTCTTTACCATTGGAGGAAGCTAAGCCGGTAATAGGGTCTGATAATGGACCGGTGTTCATGGCCCAGGTAAGTCAGGGGTTAGCCAGGAACCAGGGAATTAATTGGAAGTTATATTGTGCTTATAGATACCCGAGTTCAGGACAGGCAGATAGAATAAATTGAACCATTAAAGAGACCTTAAGAAAATTAAACTTAGAGAACAGCATAAAAGATTGGACTATGCTCCTGCCTTATGCAATGTTTCATGCAAGAAATACTCCCTCTGTTTCTTTGAGTAACCTTAGCCCCTGTGAAATTCTCTATTGTTGCCCTCCTGCAGTAAGGGACCTAAGCCCGACTCAAAGACCTCACCATTCCATCCACACCCCCTTGCTTGACAGACTTAAAGCTCTAAAAAGAACTCAGTGATACCTGTGTAAACAGCTGGCCACTGCCTATCAAACTGGGGACAAAGGGACTCCACATCGATATCAAGTAAGAGACTTCATCTACGTAAGACGACATCAGGTATCATGCTTGAAACCCCGCTGGAAAGGACCATAGCCGGTGCTACTTATAACACCTCCAGGGGTAAAGGTAGACGGAATCAATTTCTGGATCCATGCCTCTCATCTCAAGCCTGCGCCCTGTCCAGACTCTGGCTGGAAACTGGAAAAGACTGGTAAAACCTTCAAATTGCGTATTCGCCATGTGGATAAGTCTGTGGACTCTCTCCTTGGCCACAAGTAGTCCTAAGCCACATCAGCCCATTCAGCAGTGATGGCTGATCACAAATCCTACTGGAAAAGAAGTATAATCTATCTCGCATACAGCCCCCTGAGGGACCTGGTGGCCATCACTCCTCCCAGACATTTGTCAGCTGGCTATAGGTCTTACCTATTGGGATATCCCTGATGAAGAGGATACCACTAAAATTCCATTAAATTACTTCTGTACCATAGATAATGGAAACAAACATTATGGATGAAGGGACATGCAAGCCAGATGCAGGTTGGCTAGCCTAGATTACTATGTTTGCCGGGCAGACTCTCAAAGCCACAGTCACGGCTGTGTGGGGGGAAAGCCGACTTCTTCTGTAAGTCATGGGGATGTGAGCAAACAGGGGCTGCCTGATGGAACCCAAACTCCTCATCAAATTCAGTACACATCATTGGCCATATTACCAATTAGATAAGAAGAACCGATGGCCCCCAGAGGGGTCTCTAGATCCTCAAATTCTGCGTGACCTTTTCCCTCCTTCACTCACATCCTGAACTATGCTTCTCCAATAGATCCTCACCCTCAGCCTTCTGCTCCAGACACTCTGCTGTCACTCCCACCTCAGCAACCTGATTTCTCCCCTCCAATTACTAGATCAAAAACCCAAACCTCTGCCGGTTCTCAGACCATTGCCTCCTTGCTGAGGCAGCAGTTACTGAAGTACCCCTCCACCCACTCACTCCTCTCTTGTCCTGTCAGTGCCCGCACCGGGTCCCGCCAGGTCTTCTTACCAGCTAAACCAAAGCTCAAACCAGCTGAGGAGAGCCCTCAGTCCCCTATCTAAGATGTAATAAAAATGGCCTTTAAAGTTGGTTTGTCATCACTGAAAACAGTTAACTAATAATTAAACGTCCCTCATATGCGTTTTGAGATACTCACTCCCATCATCCTCTCTCCTCTACCTGTTCTACTGCTCAAGTTTTTGTTGCTAGGAAAATCTCAAACCCGTTTCCCATTATTCTTTTACATCTCTCCTTCCTCATTCTCAGATCCACGGAGCTGATCTCAGCCCACCTTCCCCATCTTCCCCCTCTGCACTAGGCCCACAGAAAAGTCTTAACTGACCTTCTCCAGAAGTCTTCACCATAGCTGACTTTAGGACTTTCAGCAAAAGAGTCCCTATAAAAGAGTTCAATGTAGATAAACTTCCTCTTTTCGTGTTGCCCTGTTCTACTTGGCCAGTGGCTAAAAAAATCAGCACTTCTCAGGTAGACACCCTTTTACTAGTTTTTCACAAAATATGTGAACAAGGCCTCTGTCCTTGAGCTGGGGATTCACAGAGATGGCTACATTTCTAAGATAAAGAAGTTACCAACTGGTCTCCATGGTAACAGCTGGCAGGGGTAAAATAAGAAAGGGAAGAAAAAGCTCTCCCCCTCCCAGGTGTCCTTTAAAAGTTAACTTGCCCAGAACAGGGGAAAAACAGGAACAAATACTGCGTTTTTGAACTTATGCAGACTGTGAGCTTCTGAGCACCTTCCCTTACATCTTGGGTACAAAATTCTGAAACTACCTAAACTTGAGTTTCAGGGGATTAATTGATTACAACAGAAGCAATGCCCTCTGAATCTGGTTGCAACCAAATAGGACTGTTTCCCTGTCTTTAGTGCTATCTTAGGTGCCTTGCCTTGTCCGTCCTTACAACAGAATAATTCTATATACTTAAACCTTGTTTATGTTTTCATGAAATGGTCAACAGATGTGATTAATCGTGTAATGGTGCAGATGTTTCCCAGAGTGCTATATTATGAAGCAGGTTCATTTGAAGATCAAATAGGGGGACATACAACCAGGTTCCACTGGGAGCATATATCCCTCACTTTAGCCATCATTTTAGGAATAGGATTTGCTGCACGGGTGGGCCCAGGAACCACTGCCCTTGTCCATGTGACACAATAAATGACCCAATTAGAAGCAGCAATAGACCAAAACTAAGATATTAGAAACCACCATCAGAGCTTTGCATGAAACTTTAAACTCTCTCTCTGAAGTTGTTTTACAGAACAGTTGAGGTTTGGACCTCCTCTTCATTAAAGAAGGGGGCCTTTGTGCTGCATTGAGGGAAGAATGTTGTTTTTATGCCGAACATACTGGAGTTGTAATAAAATCTATGAGTAAATTAAAAAGACACATTAAAGAGCATCAACAAGAGAGAGAGAGACCCAAAAACGGTTGTTTGAGTCTTGGTTCACACAGTGCCCCTGGTTAACTACGTTTTTATCAACCCTGGCCGGTCCAATAATAATCCTCATATTATTGATAACTATAAAACCCTGTTTTCTCAACCGTGTAATTTCTTTTCTCCAGGCTCAAATTGGACGAGTTAAACTTATGGTAATACCCCACTAGGAGACATAGAATGTGAAACCCCCCAATGATAATTTTTATGATTAAAAGTAGCCAGAAAAAGAAGTGAGGAATGAAAGGTTAATAAAATAAGTACTTGTCACTTCCTGTATTTCCCTATGCTTAACAAAAAACTGTTGAAATCTTGAGAAATGCTTGCAAAACTTGTTCCCAAAATGTGCTGTCCCCAACTGCCAAACTACAGAATGTACTCCCTCACCCAGTTGCATGCAAACTGCCCACTTGTCGTGACCCATCAATAAACTTCCCTCCCTGCCTTCTCCAGGGAAAGTATACAAACTCTACTTAAGCTATTCTCAGGGCTATCTGCTCTATTAAAGTGAGCTCTGAGCCCCAGCATGCTGGAAACCCAATAAACCTTTTGCTGTATCATGAGTACTCTGTTGGTCGTCTCCTTCTCCGAAGCTTGCCCGACATTTACTTGGATGATTGAATGTAGAAGAGAACATTCAGTGAAAAAGGTATAGTTGGTAGGATTAGGAAGATAGTCAGTAGGTTTAGGAAGAAGAGTGAGTATAGAATTTAGAACAAAAGTTCTTTAGCAATACGGTTTCAGTTAGAGAGTGAATGTAAATGTGAGCACAGTTGAAGAGTCAGTCACAATGATGAACTGGGGAAAATATGTAGGAAAGCAGATATCAATAGAGACATTATGAAATCAGGGAAATTACAAAGTGAGTGACAGGACTAGATATTTTGAAAAGGATTGAGTTTGAATATATAATCTTAGGAAAAAACAAATATGTAGACACCAATAGGATTGATATTTGAGAGCATTAGGCAAATTTCAGGTGCATGAATATTTCTGAGAATAATCTTGTGAATAGTTGATTATAAATCCAGATACATGAACATGAATGAATTTAGGGAGTGTATATGAGACACATATATTTCATTTTTTGAAATATCTGGAGAGTGTGTGTATATATATATATATATATATATATATATATATATATATATATACACACACACACACACACAAAACACACACAGACAAAAAAGTAGCAATATATATGTCAATCAAAATTCATCATATAATATATATTATCCACAGATCTAAAAATATTCATTTTACTGAACATGGATTTATGTATAATGTTGTTCAACTAGAAAGCTCACCCATATGTTGAATATTCAGTTTCAATGGGGTTTAGTAGGAGTGATCTTTTCTCTCAATTTGTATCTGCCAAGTCAGCCACCTCACAAGAATGTACGTGTGGTACCAGGTAGCCAACCTGATTCTGAACATTGCCCATAAACCTATCCATATAACAAGATGCCTTTACATATAAGGGTCTGCTTGCTGTACCCTGTCAGTCACAAGGCATTTGCAAGCCAATGGCAGATCAACATGGCCCCACCACACATGTTTTATCACACACCTTCACACCACTGCTCTAGGCCCACTAATGAGCAGGCTCCAACTTACTGGCATCACTGTTCTACACAATTTTCATGAAACAAAGTCAGTCAAGGCACTGTCTGGTACACTGATGGTCAGCAACAGGATATCCAAAAGTTCTCCAGTGCCACCTGGTCATGGGAATTTCAAAAATTTCATGGTATTTATCAAGCCATTTGTCGAGGATGAAGTTGGAGGCTCTTTGGGTTTCAATTTATTCAGGAACCATTAAATGTTGAGGAAGCTCATTTCAATGAAAGCTCTAGAGAACACTCACAGGCAAGACTTCCCAAAGTGTGGCCAAAAGGTCACATGAAGCCAGGCCCATTGAGGTCTACAATGTGAGGTCCATGTGTGTTTTGACTCTCAACTGTGGCTGCAAAGTCTTTCAGAATAAAATCATATGATATCCTGGCTGAGATTCCCAGTGCTCTGGGGAAAGCCACCCTGCACCTAGATCTCAGGTTCCAAGGGCGACTCTCATGCATGGCCTAGTAAAAACCAAACACAATTCATGAAAATACTTCTCTGAGGTCAGTTCCAGAATTCATTCTCTAAGAGGAATCACAACAGAGTTCAAGCCCAGGTGGACCCAGTCTTTTCTTCTAAGTGCCACACAAATTACCACAATTCCAAACAAAACGCTCCCACATAACCCTTTTCTTCTTCCATATAGACACTCATCATAACCTCTGGATGGAGGTTTCCATGAGGGGCGCAGGACAGGACAGTGTCCAAAATAACCTCCCTTGCCCCTCATTTGCCTAAAGTCAGTGTGGCCTGGAAATCCTGACTGTGAAACAGGAGTGATCAAATCGGCCTGCCGTTAATACAGCTTGGCTTCTCCAATTTGAGGCCTACTGACTGTAGGGTTTAGATTCTTCATGTAAATTGGGGTCATGAGAAAACCCAAACACCTATGGGATAGCCTCTGCAGGGCTTTGAAGAACTCTTTTGAAACAAAGGATCCCTATTCTCACTTGATGGATGTCAGGAACCTTAGAGAGGAAGGCGAGAGTCTTCATAAACAATGACTGCTCTTTTGGCCATTTTGGTTTTTAATGCACCCATGGGATCTTTCTTTAGATCCATCAGGTGCTGAGAATCTAAGCTACAGCCTAACACAGGGCCAAGAGGCTGATTCAGACACATCCCTTTCCAAAGCAATTATGCAAAGAGCCACAGGTGTTGCCCATTCATTTCCATTTGAAAACTGTTTTCTTCAGGCTTCACAAAGGGGTGGCATGAGGCAAAGAACTTCCTGACATTCAGGGCAACAGAACAATAGGTAAGCAAAAGGCCCAAAGCAGGGTTTCTCCACTGAGATTTAATGGTCACACTAATATCTGATTTTTCAGAGATGCTCGCCATTCCTTTGAGCTATCCAGAACATGGTCATGGCACAGAGCTTGGAAGTGGTACATACCTTAGACATAAAACCATGAGCCTATTCTGGAGAGGGGCAGAAGTCCAGAAGAAAACTGAAACTTAGGAAGATTGCAGGTGTTATCCATCGAAAAGGCAATCTGAAATCCATTCATAAATTGGACAGGATGAATGCTGGGAAGCTTTCTACTAGACAGGACACAGCCATTGATGCATTTTCTTTTCTAATATCTGCAACCACGGACACAGTGTGATAGACAGACATAGAAACACTCGCCTTGTCAAATGACTTACTAGAAACAGTTCATTCCACACCAAAAAAAGCGCCTTGCCTACCTATTCTCTGAACATGAGACAAAACCAGAAACCCACCCCCATACCCACAAAGGCACCTCCTTCCCCCAAGAAGTTCTGTGACTATCCGGAGTGTCCTCTGACTGGTGAGCCATACTATATTCCCATGGAATGGCCTGATCTCTCTCAGATCTGGTCTCCTTGGCCAACTCTGTGCAGGTGTCAGGACCCAGAGGTGAGCAACTACCTGCTTTCTCAGGAATGACCCCTCTTTAGAGCTTTCCTGGCATTTGGCCATCCTCACATTAGTAGGTACCAAGAAAGACTGACACTGTCCTTGGTAAATCCAAACAAGTGAGACCACAAGTGTCACATGAGAAGGAGGCTGCCCCTACTTCCTGTGACACTTTCACAATTTAGAATGGTATACAACCATAGGCACCCAGAAACAGCTACCCACACAGGCCTGGTTTGGTCCATCTTCTCTAAATTAAGATGTGAGAGGCTGATTCAGACAGAACCCTTCATCCTGAACAGGTTGTTTGCCATTGAACATGACTTTTGTTCTCTCAGGTCCTTCATAGCTGCCTACATCTTCTTCAGTCAACATTTCTGCATGGAACTTTGAGGTTCTCAGCAGGTGGAAGATCCCCTACTTTCCTGTATTGTAAGACCAACTCTGTCCCTCCTCTCTGTAAATTTAGAATGAGGGAACAGTGTATGGTTAGGGTCAATAACATATTTGACTTGTGTTAGGAATCATTCTGCTGGATGAATAATGGTATTGGGAACCTGCAAAATTTATAAGAATATATATTTGAAATATAAGTATGAAAACATAAATCTAGTTACGATTTGAAGCCAGAAAGGGCATTGGGCCCTTCTTTGGGATATTTAGCTTTGAATTACATTCTGCATTTTAGTCTCAGATAAATCTATACACAATGGAATAAAACCTTGCACCTCAGATGCCTGAATGTCGAAGAGAACATCCAGTCAAAAATGGATAGTCGGTAGTATTTGGAAGATAGTAGGTTTAGGAAGAAGAGTGAGTCTTCGAGTTGGACCAATAGTTTTTTAGCAATAGGGTTTCGTTTAGAGAGTGAATGTAAATGTCAGCACATGTGAAGAGTCAGTCACAATGATGAACTGGGGAAAATATGTAGGAAAGCAGGTCTCAATAGAGACATTAGGAAATCAGAGAAATTATAAAATGCGTGATAGGATTAGACATTTTCAACAGGGTTGAGGTTGAATATATAATCATAGGAAGAAACAAATATATAGTCCCCAACAATATTGACACTTGGGAGAATTAGGCATCCTGGACAGGATGTTTTTAGTAATATATACTCACTTTCAATTTAGGGTTTGGTACAATCATAAGTGTGACCTTTGCATTTTTGTCCAGAATATTACTGTGATAAAATGTATATGTAGATCAGGTGACATGAGTATTTCTTCCACCATTATGGGAAGCAATATTTTTAAAAGCCATAAATTAGTATTGGGTATACAAATAGGTGTACCCTGTGTCAATGAATATAGAGATGATGCATGAATAGATCGTACTGTGAATAAATAATATAACTGGATCCAACTTTAGAAATTGGAATTAGAATAAATTGATATCTGAAAATATACAGGAAATCTTATATTGTTATTCATTACAACCAATTATAAGTCTAATGGTAATATTAAGGTTATGGTTTATCATGAAGAGGGTGTGTGAGTTTTCCTTCAAAAGTGATTATGGAAATCGAAAATAATGTGTTTGTTAAGAAGTCTCATGAAACGACCAGTCGAAAAACCTGGAGGACTACATGTGTTCGGAAGCAGGAAGTGATTGAAAGTGAAACAAATGTCTTTAATTTTGAAATTTTGGGTGAAAAATTTATCCATGGATGTGCATAAACTGAAGAAATAGTACTGTACCAGTTCTAAATAAAAATGAACGTCAAAATACACATCATGTCCCATAGGAATCTACTTGCATTGATGTTAAACTTGGTAAGTTACTGTAGAAATATTAGGATTTGTATGCACCTTTCACTGAAGTTTGTTTTCAGTACTAGGAAACAAATAAGTATTTCAGGTGGATGAATATTTCTGAGAATAATCTTGTGCAAAGTTGATTACAAATCCACATACATGAATATGAATGTATTTAGGGAGTGAATAATAAGACACATATATTTCATATTGTGAAAAATCTTGAGAGTATATATATATATATATATATATATATATATATATATATATATATATATACAAAACACACACAGACATTATAAAGTGGCAATATATATGCCAATCGAAATTCATGGTGAAATATATATCATCCATAGATCCCGAAATATTAATTTTAATGAACATGGATTTATGAATAATGTTGTTCAACTAGGAAGGTCACCCATAGGTTGAATTTTAAGATCCAACAGCATTTAGCAGGAGTGATCTCTTCTCATAATTTGTATCTGCCAAGTCAGCCATTTCACAAGAATGTATATGTGATACCAGGTAGGATTCTATATGTGCATATAAAAATACATGTGCTGAATAGGCTACAGAGAAAGGGATACAGGAATTCACATATTCATTAACTTTAAAAACACATGGAGAACTATTTCAATTAAAAATTAACTAGATTTATAACACCTAACCTACATAATGCAAACGGCAAGTCCAACTATACACCATGCCTCTTCTGAACTGCTTGTATTTCTATTCTGTTTGAGTTATTTTTCTCCATCATATTAGGAATAGTAGTCAGAGTCTAGTAGGGTATAGTTTCGTGTCAGGGATTCAGTATTTTGAATGGAAAATTGGAAAATGAATCCAATGTGTATGCAAATATGTCCTACACAAAAATCTTCCCACTTTCATCCACAACAATGCCTTGACATTACCTTTGCCACAAGTAAGACACAATTAGAGGAGAAGAGTTAGAAAATACGTGAATACATATCTGGAATGGAATACGCTCAGGAGTTCCCAACCTTGGAGGTGATAGAGCAGTTTCCATAAGTAAGGGACATGGTAAACACTCCACAAACATGGAGCTCTGCTGGCCTAAATACTTCTTGAGAAACTGCCTCTGAGGTTGGGCACTTGAAATATATGTTGTTGTCAGGAGCTTTAGCTTCCTTTATAGTGAGCCCATCAAAGCTGGGTCTGCATCTATGTGACCTGGAGGACATGGTTTCTTATTTTCCAATGAACCTGAGGCAGCAGTGCTGAATTCTCTCTTTGTAGGTAAACTGTGGCCACTGGGGGCTAAGTGTCACCCCGTGTGGACTGTGAAGCCATTTGGTCCTCTTCCACTTTCTGTTGTGGTTCTTGCTGCTACACTGGGACTTTGGTATTTGCTTCATGAAATACAACAATTTCAACTGGGACACAGTGCTGGAGAGAGTTCTGTCACTGTGGTGGGTCACGGTCTGCAGGAGAATGCACCAACCAGGCTTCTTTCCCACATAGCTTGCACCATTGACCATGTCAACCTGATTCTGAAAATTGCCCTGAAACCTCTCCATATATCAAAATGCCTTTACAAATAAGGGTCTGCTGGCTGCACCATGTCCTTCACAAGCCATTTGGTAGCCAATGGCCAAACCACATGGACCTACCACAGATGTTTTATCACACACCTGCACACCTGCCCACCGCTGCTCTAGGCCCACTACTCAGCAGGCTCCAACTTACTGGCATCTTTTTTCTACATTATTTTTATGAAACCCAGTCAATCAAGGCACCCTCTAGTATACTCATGATCAGCAACAGGACACCCAAAGATTCTCCAGTTCCACCTGGTCATGGGATTTTCAAAAATTTCATGGTATTTATCTAGCCATTTTTCAAGGATGAAGTTGGAGGCACTGTGGGTTTCAAGAACCACTAAATTTTGAGGAAGCTCATTTCAATGAAACTCTGGAGAACTCTCATAGACAAGGCTTCCCAAAGAGTGGTCAAACGGTCAAATATAGTCAGGCCCATTGAGGTATACGTTGTGAGTTCCATGTGTGTTTTGACTCTCAACTATGGCTACCAAGTCTTTAAGAATAAAATCATGGGATATCTTGGCTGATATTCCCAGTGCTCTGTGGAAAGCCACCCTGGGCCTTGATCTCAGTTTATAAGAGCGACTCTCATGCGTGGCCTCCTAAAATTTCAACACAATTCATGCAATATTTCTCTGAGGTCAGTTCCAGAACTCAGTCTCTAAGGGGATTCACACCAGACTTCAAGCCCAGGTGGACCCTGTCATCTCTTCCAACCGTCACACAAATGACCACAATTAATACCAAAACAATCCCACATTGCCCTCCTCTTCTTCCATAAAGGCACTCATCATAACATCTGGCTGGAGGTTTCCATGAGGGGCACAGCCCAAGACAGTGTCCAAAATAAGCTCCCTTGGCCCTCATTTGCCTAAAGTCAGGGTGGCTTGGACACCCTTCTTGTGCACCAGGAGTGATCTGTAAGGGTAAAAGAAATTGAAATTAAAGTGTAAAAGTTAAAGTGTAAAAGACCGGGTGTTGTAAAGTTTTTAAGCAGCAAGGCTTGTGTTAAAATGTAAAGGACCAGGTATTGTTAAGTTCCTATGCTACACGCAAAACCTGAAATTCCTGTAGCTTGTAGGACAATTCCCGGAGTACCCAGTAAATATTCCCCCTGACCGCCTGGTTTTTTAATAACCTAGGACCCTGTGAGGCCTGGCACAGAGGCATTGCAGGGCCTAAACCAATCATTTTGAATGTGTACCCCGCTTTAGAACTGACCTATCACTCCCGCCTTACATGTTCCCACCAATAAATGAACTAATCATGTTTAGGAATTGTTGTTTGATTTTCCTGTGGTGTATGATGATTTCTTAAAGGAGACTGTAATATATGTAAAGTCCCGCCCTGCCCAAAAAGTGTACTTAAGCACTGCTCAACCCCTGCTCGGGGCTCTGGGATGCTCTCCCATCTTGAGTGAGCACGTAGCCGCAGCATGCTGGATTGGATCCTCAATAAACGCCTTTTACTGTTGCATGAGCCACAGTTTCTTAATGGTCTCTTCCTCCAACATTCGCCGGAATCTTACATTTGGTGCATTGGCCGGGAATCACGCAGCGCAGGACAAGGAGACCTCAACGAACCTTTCTGGGGGTAAGTAAGGCGCCTCTTTCCTTCAAAAATGATTATGGAAATCGAAAATAATGTGTTTGGAAAGAATCTCATGAAAAGAACAGTCAAGAAACATGGAGGAATACATATGTTCTGAAGCAGGAAGTAATTGAAAGTGAACCAAATGCCTACAGATTTGTGAACTTGTGGATGAAAAGTTATATCCTATGATATCCATCAACTGAAGAAATAGTAATGTACCACTGTTGAATAAAAATGAACTTCAAAATACACATCATGTCCCATAGGATTATACTTGCATTAATGTTAAACTGGGTCAGTTACCATGCAAATATTAGGATTTGTAAGCACAATTCACCGAAGTTTGTTTTCAGTACTGGAAAATAAATATGTATTTTATGTGGATGAATTTTTCTGAGAATAATCTTGTGCAAATTTGATTACAAATCCACATACATGAATATGAATGTATTTAGGGAGTGAATAATAAGACACATATATTTAATATTGTGAAAAATCTGGAGAGTATATATATATAAATATATATATATATATATATATATATATATACATATATATATATATATATATATATTTATAAAGATAAAAACACAGACATTAAAATGTAGCAATATATATGCCAATCAAAATTCATCATGAAATATATATCATCCTCATATCCAAAAATATTCTTTTTACTGAGCATGGATTTATGTATAATGTTGTTCATCTAGGAAATTCACCAATTTGTTGAATTTTCAGTTCCATCAGTATTTAGGGGGAGTGATCTCTTTTCACAATTTGTATCATCCAAAAACAGTGAGCTCACAAGAATGTATGTGTGATACCAGGTAGGATTCTAAATATGCATAATAAAATACATGAGATGAATAGGCTACAGAGAAAAGGAGACAGAAATTTACATATGTGTTAACTTTAAAAACTCATGGAGAAGTACTACAATGAAAAGTTGACTAGATTTATAACACATACACTTGATAAAGCAGAAGGCAAGTCCTAGTATACACCATGCCACCTATGAATGGCCTGTATTTCTATTCTGTTAGGTTTCTTTTTCTCCATCATATTAGGATTAGTAGTCAGAGTCTAGTAGGGTATGGGTTAGTGTCAGGGATTCAGTATTTCAAATGGAAAATAGGAAAATGAATCTAATGTGTATGCGAATATTTGTTAGACAAAAATCTTCCTACTGTCATCCAAAAAAATGCCTTGATATTTCCTTCACCACAAGTAATACACAATTAGTGGAGAAGAGTTTGAAAATCTGTGAATATATATCTGGAAAAGAAAATGCTCAGGAGTTCACAACCTTGGAGGTGGTAGAGGAATTTCCAAAAGTAAGGTAAAGGGTAAACACTTCACAAACATGGAGCTCTGGTGGCCTAATTAATTTCTGAGAAACTGCCTCTGAGTTTGGGCCCTTGAAATATTTGTTGTTGTCAGGAGCTTTCGCTTCCTTTGTAGTGAGACCATCAAAGCTGCGTCAGCATCTTTGTGACCTGGATGACATGGTTCCTTATTTGCAATAGAACATGAGGCAGCAGTTCTGAATTCTCTCTTTGTAGGTAAACTGAGGCCACTGGGGTCTAAGTGTCTAACCATGTGGTCTGTGAAGCCATTTGGTCATACTTCACTTTTCGTGGTGTTTCTTACTGCTGCACTGGGAGTTTGGTATTGGCTTCACAAAATACAAAAAGAAAAACTGGGACACAGTGCTATAGAGAGTACTCTCACGTGTAGTGGGTGAGGGTCTGCAGGAGAATGCACCAACCAGGCTTCTATCCCCAAAAGCTTGCACCCATGTCCATATCAACCTGATTCTGAATATTGCCCTGAAAACTCTCCATATAATAAGGTCCCTTAACTTGTATGGTTCTGCTGGCTGCACCATGTCAGTCACACGGCATTTGGAAGCCCATGGCAGATCCACATGGCCCAACGACAGATGTTTTATCATACACCTGCCCACCACTGCTCTAGGCCAACTAGTCAGC
The DNA here is from genome assembly GCF_048772815.1 of Callospermophilus lateralis. Taxonomy (NCBI): domain Eukaryota; kingdom Metazoa; phylum Chordata; class Mammalia; order Rodentia; family Sciuridae; genus Callospermophilus; species Callospermophilus lateralis. The sequence goes on from NW_027517343.1 coordinate 2,838,425, forward strand.
AGGCCTCAACATTCTGGCATCTCTGTTCTCACCGTTTTCATGAAACCCAGTCAATCAATGCAATGTCTGGTACACTCGTGATCAGCAATAGACATCCAAAGGTTCTCCAGTGCCACCTGTTCATAAGAATTTAAAAAATTTCATGGTATTTATCTAGCCAATTTTCAAAGATAAATTTGGAGGCACTGTGGCATTCAATTCATTCGGGAACCATGAAATGGTGAGGAAGCTCATTTCAATTAAATCTCGGGAGAACTCTCAGAGACAAGGCTTCCCAATGAGTGGCCAAAAGGTCACATTAAGCCAGGCCCATTGAGGTCTACAATTGAGGGCCATGTTTGTTTTGACTCTCAACTATGGCTTCCAAGTCTTTCTGAATAAAGTTATGTGATATCCTGGCTGAGATTCCCAGTGCTCTTTGAAAGCTATCCTGGGCCTAGATCTCAGTCTCCAAGGGCAACTCTCATGCGTGGCCTCCTAAAATCCCAACACAATTCATGCCAATACTTCTCTGAGATCTGTTCCAGAACTCAGTCTCTAAGGGGAATCACTCCAGAGTTCAAGCACAGGTGGACCCAGTCATCTCTTCCAACCACCACACAAATGACCACAATTAAACCAAAACACTCCCACATGGCCCTCATCTTCTTCAATTTAGAGACTCATCATAACCTCTGGCTGGAGGTTTCCATGAAGGGCCCAGCTTAAGACAGTGTCCAATATAAGCTCACATGCCCCTCATTTGCCTAAAGTCAAGGTGGCATGGAAACTCTTCCTGTGAAGCAGGAGTGATCAAATAGGCCTGCAAATAATACTGCTCTACTTCTCCAATTTGAGGCCTATTCTCTGTGGGGTATAGATTCTTTATGTGAATTGGGGTCATGAGAAAACTCAAGCAACTATGGGCTACCCTCTGCAGGGCTTTGAAGAATCCATTTGAGTGAGTCGAGGAGTTGGACCAAATGTTCTTTAGATATAGAGTTTTGATTAGAGAGTGAGCGTAAATGTCAGCATATGTGAACAGTCAGTCACAGTGATAAACTGGGGAAAATGTGTAGGAAAGCAGATATCAATAGAGACATTAGGAAATAAGGCAAAGTACAAAGTGAGTGATAGGATAAGACATTTTTAACAGGGTTCAGTTTCAATATATAATCTTAGGAAGAAACAAATATGTAGTCACCAATAGGAATGGTATTTGAGATCATTAGTTAATCAGGGCATGGATGTTGTTAGTAATACATGCTCACTTTCAATATAGGCTTTGATACAATCATAAGTGTGACCCTTGCATTTTGTTTCAGGAATATTACTGTGATGAAATGTATATGTATATCAGGTGACTACAGTATTTCTTCCACCGTTTCTGAAAGCAATATTTTAAAGACTTAAAAATTAGTATTGGGGATACAAATAGGTATACCATCGGTCTACGAATATAGAGATGATGCCTTAATAGACCATACTGTGAATAAATAATATAACTGGTTCAAACGTTAAATAATGGATTGAATTGATATCTGAAAATATATAGGAAATCTTATATTGATATACATACATTCATTCCAACCAGTTATACATCTAATGGTAATATTAGCGTTATGGTTTATCATGAAGAGTGTGTGAGTTTGGCTTCAAAAGTGATTATGGAAATCAATAATACTGTGTTTGGAAAGAATCTCATGAAAAGAACAGTCAAGAAACATGGAGGAATACATGTGTTCTGAAGTAGGAAGTGATTGAAAGTGAACCAAATGCCTATAAATTTGTGAAATTGTGGATGAAAGGATATATCCTATAATGTCCATAAACTGCAGAAATAGTAATGTACCAGTGTCAGAATAAAAATGAACTTCAAAATACACATCATGGTCCCGTAGGTGTCTACTTACATTGATGTGAAACTGGTTCAGTCACTGTAGAAATATTACGAATTGTATACACCATTCACTTAATTTACTTTTCAGTACTAGGAAAAAATATGTATTTAAGGTGGATGAATATTTCTAAGAATAATTTTGTGAAAAGTTGATTATAAATCTACATACACACACATGAGTTTATTTAGGGAGTGTATAATAAGACACATATATTTCATATTTTGAAAATCTTAAGAGTAGATATCTATATCAATATAGATAGATAGATAAATAGATAGATACACACATACACAGACATTAAAATGTAGCAATATATATGCCATTCGAAATTCATCATGAAATATATATCATCCACTTATCCAAAAATATTCATTTTACTGAACATTTATTTATACATAATATTGTTCATCTAGGAAATTCACCCATAGGTGGAAATTCCAGTTCCATCTGTATTTAGAGGGAGCGATCTCTTCTCACAATTTGTATCTTCGAAAATAAGAGATCTCACAAGAATGTACATGTGATACCAGTTAGAATTCTAAAAATGCATAAAAAAATACATTTGATGAATAGGCTACAGAGAAAGGGAGACAGAAATTTACATATGTGTTAACTTTAAAAACTCATGGAGAAGTATTACAATGAAAAGTTGACTAGATTTATAACACATACCATTGATAAAGCAGAAGGCAAGTCCAAGTATACACCATGCCTCCTATGAAAGGCCTGTATTTCTATTCTGTTAGGTTTCTTTTTCTCCATCATATTAGGTTTAGTAGTCAGAGTCTAGTAGGGTATGGGTTAGTGTCAGGGATTCAGTATTTCAAATGGAAAATAGGAAAATGAATCTAATATGTATGCAAATATGTGCTACACAAAAATCTTCCCACTCTCAGCCAGAACAATGCTTTGACATTACCTTCGCCCCAAATAAGACACAATTAGTGGAGAAGAGTTAGAAAATCTGTGAATACATATGTGGAAAGGAAAATGCTCAGAACTTCACAAACTTGTAGGAGGTAGAACAGTTTACAAAAAGGGAGAGGGTAAACACTTCACAAACATGGAGCTCTGCTGGCCTAATGACTTTTTGAGAAACTGCCTCTGAGGTTTGGCAGTTGAAATATGTTTTTGTCAGGAGCTTTTGCTTCCTTTGTAGTGAGACCATCAATGCTGGGTCTCCATCTATGTGACCTGGATGACATGGTTCCTTATTTTCTAGTGGACATGAGGCAGCAGTGCTGAATTCTCTATTTGTAGGTAAAGTTTGGCCACTGGGGTCTAAGTATCTAACCCTGTTGTCTGTAAAGCCATTTGTTCATGCTCCACTTTCGTGGTGTTTCTTACTGATGCACTGTGAGTTTGGTATTGGCTTCACGAAATACAAGGAGTTCCACTGGGACACAGTGCTGGAGGATGTACTCTCATATGTGGTGGGTGAGGGTCTGCAGTAAAATGCACCAATGAGGCTTAAATCCCACATAGCTTTTCAACTCGACAATAGCCCCCTTATTCTGATCATTGGCAGGAATCCTCTCCATATAACAAGATGCCTTTACATAGAAGGGTCTGCTGGATGTACCATGTCAGTGACAAGTCATTTCTAAGCCAATGCCAGATCCACGTGGACCCACAACTGATGTTTTTTCACACACCTACACTCCACTGCTTTATGCCCACTAGTCTGCAGGCTCCAACTTACTGGCATCTATGTTCTACAGCATTTTCATGAAACACAGTCAATTAAGGCACTGTCTGGTACAATCATGATTAGCAACAGGACATCCAAATGTTCTCCAGTGCCACCTGGTCATGGTAATTTCAAAAAATTCATGGTATATATCTAGATATTTTTCAATAATGAAGTTGGAGGCACTGTGGGATTCAATTTATACAGGAACCAATAAATGGTTAGGAATCTCATTTCAATGAAAGCTCTGGTGAACTCTCACAGGCAAGGCTTCACAAAGAGTGGGCAAAAGGTCTCATGAAGCCAGGCCCATTGAGGTCTACAATGTGAGTTGCATGTGTGTTTTGACTCTCAACTATGGCTGGAATCTTTCAGAATAAAATCTTGTGATATCCTGGCTTAGATTCCCAGTGCTCTGTGTAAAGTCACCCTGGGCCAAGATCTCAGATTCCAATGGTGAATCTCATGTGTGGCCTCCTTAAATCCCAACACAATTCATGGCAATACTTCTCTGAGGTCAGTTACACAACTCAGTCTCTAAGGGGAATCACAACAGAGTTCAAGCCCAGGTAGACCCAGGCATCTCTTCCAATTGCTACACAAATGATGACAATTAAAACCAAAACACTATCACACGGCCCTCTTCATCTTTTATATAGACACTAATCATAACCTCTAGCTGGAGGTTTCCATGAGGGGCACAGCCCAAGACAGTGTCAAAAATAAACTCCCTTGCCCCTCATTTGCCTAAAGTCAGGGTGGCCTGGACAACGTTAGTGTGAAACAGAAGTGATCAAATAGGCCTGCCGTTAATATTACTCCACTTCTCAAATTTGAGGCATACTGACTGTGGGGTATAGATTTGTAGTGTGAATTGGAGTTATAAGAAAACCCAAGCACCTATTGTCTCCCCTCTGCAGCCCTTTGAAGAACTTATTTGACACAAATGATCCCTATTCTCACTTGATGGAGGTCAGGAATCTTACAGAGGAAGGCGAGAGGCATCATCCACAATCACTGATCTTTTTTCCATTTAGGTTTTGGATGCCCACATGGGATCTTTCTTTAGATTCATCAGGTGCTGAAAATCTAAACCACAGGCTCACACAGGGCCAAGAGGCTGATTCAGACACATCCATTTCCAAAGCTATGAAGCAAAGAGCCACAGGTGATGCCCATTCATTTCCATTTTAAAACTGTTTTCTTCAGGCTTCACAAAGGGGTGGCCTGAGGCAAAGACCTTTCTGACATTCAGAGCAACAGAACAATAGGTAATCAAAAGGCCCCAAGCAGGGTTTCTCCACGGAGACTTTCCTGGTTACTCTGATATATGAGTTTTCTGAGATGCTCGCCATTCCCTTCAGCTATCCAGTACATGGCCATGTCACAGAGCTTGGAGGTGGTACATATCTTCTACAAAAATACATGATACTAATCTTGAGAGTGGCCAGAATTCATGAAAAAATGGAAAATTAGGTAGATAGCAGGTGTTGCCCATGGATAAGGCAAGCCTCAGTCCATTCATTAATTGGAAAGGATGCATGCTGGGAAGCTTTCTACTAGACAGGACACAACCAATGAGCTATTTTTTTTCTAATATCTACAAAGAAAAATACAGTGGGATACACAGACATAGAAACAGTCTCCTTGTCAAATGACTTAATGGAAACAGTCCACTCCAAACCAAACAAACCTCCTTTTTTACCTATTCTCAGAACATGAGAAAAAAAAACACAAACACAAACCAACACCCACAAATGCAACTTTTTCCCACAAGTAGGTCTGTCACTATCTGGAGTGTCCTCTGACTGGTAGGCCATATGATGTTCCCCAGAAATGGCCTTTCTGTCTCACATCTGGTCTCCTTGGTCAACTCTGTGAAGTTGTCAGGAGGCAGTGGTGAGCCAATTCCTGTCCTCTCAGGAAAGACCCCTCTTCAGAGCTTTCTTGGTATTTGGCAACCCTTACATCAGTAGGTACCAAGAAAGACTGACTCTGTCCTTAGTGAATCCAAACAAGTGAGCCCACTGCAACTGGGACTGGGACTGGCTCTGGGTGCCTGGCTTCCTGGATCACAAAATTCAGAGAGTTCCATCACCAAGGAAATGAGGTGAGGTCACTACCTTCAGGAAATAAATGAGGTCCCTGTCTTGGCCACCACTTTGTCCTAACAGTTGCGTCCTAGTGTCTCCTGACATGGAGGCTGCCCTACTTCCTGTGATACATTCACATGTTAGAATGGTATAGAAACCATAGTCACCTGGGAACAGCTCTCCAAACAGGCCTGCTTTGGTCCATCTTCCCTGCATTAAAAATAGAGAGGATGACTCAGACACATCCTTTCATCCTGACCATGTTGTTTGCCATGGAATATGACTTTTGTTCTCTCAGGTCTTTCATAGCTGCCAACATCTTCTCCAGGGATTATTTCTGCATGGATTTTGAGGTACTCAGCAGGTGGAAGATCTCCTAACTTCCTGTATTGTAATATCAACTTTATCCCTCCTCTTCTGTAAAGTGAGATTGAGGGAACATTGTATGGTTAGGGTTAATAGCATGTTCCATTTGGCTTAGGAATCATTCTGCTGGATGAATAATGGTATTGGGAACCAGCGATATTTAAAAGAATATAGATGTAAAATATAAGTATGAAAACAGAAATCTAGGTAATATTTTAAGCCCAGAAGGATTTGGGCCCTTGATTGGGATCCTTAGCTTGAGTAATGTTTTGCACCGAGGTCTCAGTTAAATCGATATACAATGGCATAAGACCCTGTACCTCAGATGATTGAATGTAGAAGAGAACATCCAGTGAAAAAGGGATAGTGTGTAGGATTAGAAAGATAGTCAGTAGGTTTAGGAGGAAGAGTGAGTCTAGGATTTGGACCAAAAGTTCTTTAGCAATAGGTTTCGGTTAGAGAGTGAATATTAATGGCACCATATGTGAAAAGTCGGGCACAATGATGAACTGGGAAAAAATATGTAGGAAAGCAGACATCAATAGAGACATTAGGAAATCGGGCAAAGTATAACGTGAGTGATAGGATTAGACATTTTCAACAGGGTTGAGGTTGAATACATAATCTTAAAAAGAAACAAAAATGTAGTCACCAATTGGATTGACATTTGAGAGCATTAGGCAAACTGGGCATGGATGTTTCTAGTAATCCATGTTCACATTCCATTGAGGCTTTATTGCAATCATAACGGTGACCTTTGCATTTTGTGTCCAGAATATTACTGTGATAATATGTATATGTAGATCAGGTGACATGAGTATTTCTTCCACCTTTTCTGGGAGCAATATTTTGAAAACATATGAATTAGTACTGGGGATACTAATAGGTTTACCCTGTGTTGATGAATATAGAGATGATGCATTAATAGACCATACTGTGAAAAAATTATATGACTGGTTCCAAATTTAAATAATGGATTGTTTTAATATCTGAAAATATAGAGGAAATCATATATTGATATACGTACATTAATTCCAACCAGTTATATATCTAATGGTATTATTAGGGTTACCGTTTATCATGAATAGTGTGTGAGTTTTGCTTCAAAAATGATTATTCAATCGAAAATAACGTGTTTAGAAAGAAGTCCAGTGAAAAGACCCGTCAAGAAACATGAAGGAATATATGTGTTCCGAAGGAGGAAGTGATTGAAAGTGAACCAAATATTTATAACTTTGTGAACTTGTGAATGAAGGGATATATTTTATGATGTCCATAAACTGAATAAATAATAACGTACCAAGTTTGAATAAAAATGAACTTTAACAAACACATCATATCAAATAGGAATGTATTTTCATTGATGTTAAACTTGGTCAGTTACTCTAGAAATATTAGGATTTGTAAGAACCCTTCCCTGAAGTTAGTTTTCAGTACTAGGAAACAAATATGTATGTCAGTGGATGTATATTTCTGAGAATAAACTTGTTAAAAGTTAATTATAAATCCACATATATGAATATGAATGAATTCAGGCGGTGTATAAGAAGACATATATTTCATATTTTGGAAAATCTGGAGACTATATATATATATATATATATATATATATATATATATATATATAGACACACAAACACACACATATTATAATGTCACAATATATATGTCAATCGAAATTCATCATGAAAAATAACTCATCCGCATATCCCAAAATATTCATTTTACTGAACATGGATGTATGTAGAATGTTGTTCATCTAGGAAGCTCACCCATGGGTTGAATTTTCTGTACCAACAGCATTTAGGAGGAGTGATCTCTTCTCACAAATAGTATCTGCCAAGTCAGTCACCTCACAAGAATGTACGTGTGAAACCAGGTAGGATTCTATTTGTGCATATAAAAATACATGTGCTTAATAGGCTACAGAGAAAGGGAGACAGGAATTCATATATTTCTTAACTTTAAAAACACATGGAATAGTGTGTAGTGTCCCTCTTTATCCCTTTTGATTAACTTTGGCTTAAAAAAAAAGAATTTTATTGAGAATTTTTGTATATAGGTTTGTCAGGAATATTGCTCTGAAGTTTTCTTTCCTTGATGTGTCTTTGTCTGATTTTGGTATGTGAGTGATACTAGCCTCATGAAATGAGTTTGGAGGAGTTCCATGCTTTTCTATTTTATGGAATAATTTGAGGAGTATTGTGATGAATGCTTCTTTGAAGGTCTTGTAGAACTTGACTGAGAATCTGTCTGTTCCTGGGCTTTGCTTGATTGGTAGGCTGTTGACAGCAACTTCCATTTCATTGCTTGAAATTGTTTTGTTTAAATTGTTCATGTCCTACTAATTCAGTTTGGGTATATCTCTAAAATTTTATTGATGTCATCATTGTATTTTAATTTATTAGAGTATAAATTTTCAAATTAGTTTTCAATTATTCTCTGTATTTTAGTTGTGTACTCTGTAAAAGTTCTTTTACGATCCTTAATTTTAGTAATTTGAGGTTTTTTTTCTTCATTAGCTTGGTTAAGGGTGTGTCAATTTTATTTAGTTTTCGAAGATTAAATTTTGTTTTGTGTCAAAAAAAATAACACATGGAAAAGTATTTCAGCAAATTGAATAGATTTATAACTCCTACCTTATATCATGCAAAAGGCAAGTCCAACTATACACCATGTCCCTTCTGAAATGCTTGTATTTCTATTCTGTTTGGGATATTTTTCTCCATTATATTAGTATTAGTAGTCAGAGTCTAGTAGGGTATATGAATGTTTCTGAGAATAATCTTGAGAAAAGATGATTATAAATACACATTCATGAATATGAAAAATTTAGGAAGTGCAAAATAAGACAAAAATATTCCATATTTTCAAAAATTTGGAGAGTATATATATATATATATATATATATATATATATATATATACACACACACACACACACACACACACACACAACACTCACAGACATTAAAAAGTACCAATATAAATGCCAATAGAAATTCATCAGTAAATATATATCATCCACAGATGCAAAAATATTTATTTTACTGAACATGAGTTTATGTATAATGTTGTTCTACTAGGACGCTCTAATATAGGTTGAATTTTCATTTAAAACAGTTTTAGGAGGAGTGAACTCTTCTCACAATTTGTATCTGCCAAGACAGCCACCTCACAAAAATGTACGTGTGATACCTGGTAGGATTCTATATATGCATATAAATATACATGTGTGAATAGGCTACAGAAAAGGGAAACAAGAATTCACATATTTGTTAAATTTAAAAACACATGGAGAATATTTCCATTAAAATTTGACTAGATTTATAACACCTACCTTATATAATGCAAATGTCAAGTCCAACTATACAACATGTCTCCTCTGAAGTGCTTGTATTTCTATTGTGTTGGGTTAATTTTTCCCATTATAATAGGATGAATAGTCTGAGTCTACTAGGTATGGGTTAGTTTCAGGAATTCAGCATTTCGAATGGAAAATTGGAAAATGAATCCAATGTGTATGTAAATATATGCTGCACAAATACCCTCCCGCTCTCATCCAGAACAATGCCTTGATATTACCTTCAACCCAAGTAAGACGCAATTAGAGGAGAAGAGTTACAAAATCAGTGAATACATATCTGGAATGGAAAATGCTCAGGAGTTCACAACCTTTGAGGTGGTAGAGGAGTTTCCAAAACTAAGGGACAGGGTAAACACTCCACAAACATGGAGCTCTGCTGGCCTAAAAACTTTTTGAGAAACTGCGTCTGAGCTTCAGCAATTGAAATATATGTTGTTTTCAGATGATTTGGCTTTCTTTGTAGTGAGACCATCAAAGCTGGGTCTGCATCTATGTGACCTGGAGGACATGGTTTCTTATTTTCCAATGAACAAGATGAAGCAGTGCTGAATCCTCTCTTTGTAGGTAATCTGAGGCCACTGGGGACTAAGTGTCTCCCCGTGTGGACTGTGAAGCCATTAGGTCCTCCTCCACTTTTTGTGGTGTTTTTCCTGCTGCACTGTGAGTTTGGTATTTGTTTCACGAAATACTAGTAGCTAAACTGAGACACAGTGCTGGAGGGAGTTGTGTCACGTGTCGTGGGTCAGGGTCTGCAAGAGAATGCACCAACTAAGCTTCTATCTCTCACAGCTTGCCCCATTGCCCCCTTGTCCATATCAACCTGATTCTTCATTTTCCTCTGAAAACTCTCCATATAACAAGATGCCTTTACATATAAGGGTCTGCTGGCTGCACCATGTCAGTTACAAGCCATTTGGAATCCAATGGTAGATCCACATGGCCCTACCACGGATGTTGTATCAAACACCTCCCCACCACTGCTCTAGACCCACTACTCAACAGGCTCCAACTTACTGGCATCTCTGTTCTACACCATTTTCATGAAACTCAGTAAATCAAGGCACTGTCTGGTATACTCATGAACAGTAACAGGACATCCAATATTTCTCCAGTGCCACCTGGTCATAGGAATTTCAAAAATTTCATGGTATTTATCTAGCCATTTCTCGAGCATGAAGTTGGAGGCACTATGGATTTCAATTCATGCAGCAAACATTAAATTGTGAGGAAGCTCATTTCAATGAATTCTCTGGAGAACTCTCACAGGCAAGGCTTCCCAAAGAGTGGACAAAGGTCACATTAGGCCAGGTCCATTGAGGTCTACAATGTGAGGTCCATGTGTGTTTTGACTCTCAACTATGGCTGCCATTTCTTTAAGAATAAAATCATGTGATATCCTTGCTGAAATTCCCAGGCTTCTGTGGAAATGCACCCGGGGCCTAGGTCTCAGTTTCCAAGAGCGACTTTCATGCTTGGCCTCTTAAAATCCCAACAAAATTCATGGCAATGTTTCTCTGAGTTCAGTTCCAAAACCCAGTCTCTATGGGGTATCACAGCAGAGTTCAAGCCTACGTGTACCCAGTCATTTTTTCCAATGCCACACAAATGACCAATATTAAAACCAAAACACTCCCACATGGCCCTCATCTTATTCCATATAGGCAATCATCTTAACCTCTGGCTGGATGTTTCCATGAGGGGCCCAGCCAAAGACAATGTCCAAAATCAGCTCGTTTGCCCCTCATTTGCCTAACGTCAGGGTAGCCTGGACACAGTTTCTGTGAACCAGGAGTGAACAAATAAGCCTGCCGTTAATACATCTGTGTTCCTCCAATTTGAGGCCTACTGAATTTAGATATCGATTCTTTAGGTGATTTAGAGTCATGCAAAAACACAAGCACCTCTGCAGGGCTTTGAAGAACTCATTTGACCCAAAGAATCCCTATTCTCATTTGATGGAGTACAGGAACCTAACAGAGGAAGGCAAGAGACTTCATCCACAATGAATGATATTTTTTGCCATTTTGGATTTGGAAGCTCACATGGGATCATTCTTAAGATCCATCAGGTGCTGAGAATCTAAGTCACAGCCACACACAGGTCCAAGAGGCTGATAAAGACACATCCCTTTCGAAAGCAATTAAGCAAGAGCCACAGGTGAGGCCCATTCATTTCCATTTGAAAACTGTTTTCTTCAGGCTTCACAAAGGGGTGGCCTGAGCAAAGACCTTCCTGACATTCAGTGCAACACAACAATAAGTAAGCAAAAGGCCCAAAGCAGGGTTTCTGCACTGAGACTATCCTGTTCACACTGATATCTGAGTTTTCTGAGATGCTCGCCATCCCCTACAGCTATCCAGTACATGGCCATGTCACAGAGCTTGGAGGTGGTACATATTTAGGACACAAATCCATGAGCCTATTCTGGAGAGTGGCCAGAATTCAGGAAGAAAACAACAACTTAGAAAGATAGCAGGTGTTGCACATCGATAAGACAAGCTGCAGTCCATTCATATATTGGGCAGGATGAATTATGGGAAGATTTATACTAGACAGGACACATCCATTAATGCATTCTCTTTTCTAATGTCTACAACAACGGACACAGTGGGATACACAGAAACAGAAACACTCGCCGTGTCAAATGACTTACTAGAAACTGTCCAGTCCAAACCAAACAAACCGCCTTTCCTATCTATTCTCAGAACATGAGACAAAACAACAAACCCACACCCACTCCCACAAAGGCACCTCCTTCCCCCAAGTAGGTCTGTGACTATCCGGAGTGTCCTCTTACCGGTGGGCCATACAATGTTCCCCCGAAATGGCCTGTCTTCTCTCAGATTGTGTTTCCTTGACCAACTCTGTGAAGATGTCAGGAAAAAGTGGTTAGCCACTACCTGTTTTCTCAGAAATGGTCCACCTTCAGAGCTCTCCTGACATTTGGCCATTCTCACATCATTAGGTACCAAGAAAACTGAGTCTGTCCTTGGGAAATCCAAACAAGTGAGCCCACTGGGACTGGGACTGGGACTGCATCTGGGTGCCTGGCTTCTTGGATACCAAGTTCAGAGAGTTCCATCACCAAGGAAATGAGGTATGTCACATTCTTTGGAACTGAATGAGGTCACTGCCTTGGCAACCACTTTGTCCTAACAGTTGCTTCCAAGGGTAACATAAGATGGAGGTTGCCCCTACTTCCTGTGACACTTTCATAAGGTAGAATGTATATCAACCATTGGCACCCGGGAACAATTTTCCACTCAGGCCTGGTTTGGTCCCTCTTCTCTACAATAAGAAGAGAGATGCAGATTCAGAAACATCCCTTCATTCTGACCAGGTTGTTTGCCATGGAAGATGACTTTTGCTCTCTCAGTTGCTTCATACCTGTGTACAACTTCTCCAGGTATCATTTTTGCATGGACATTTGAGGTTCTCATTAGGTGGAAGGTCCCCAACTTTCCTGTATTGTAAGAACCACTCTGTCCCTGCTCTTCTGTAAAATGATTGAGAGAACAGTGTATACTTGGGGTAAAAAACAGGTTTGATTTGGGTTAGGAACAATTCTGTGTGATGAATAATGGTATTGGTAACCTGCAATATTTACAAGAATATAGAGGTGATATATAAGTATGAAAAGAGAAATCTAGGTATGATTTGAAGCCCAGAAGGGTTTTGCCCTTGATTGGGATACTTAGCTTTGAATTATGTTCTGCAAAGATGTCTCAGATAATTCGATATACAATGGCATAGGACCTTGTACAATGGATGATTGAATTTAGAAGAGAACATCCAGTCAAAAAGGGATATTCAGTAGGATTAGGAAGATAGTCGGTAGGTTTAGGAAGAAGAGTGAGTATAGGATTTGGACCAAAAGTTCTTTAGCAATACACTTTTGGTTATAGAGTGAATGTAAATGTCAGCTCATATGAAGAGTCAGTCACTATGTTGAACTGGGGAAAATATGTAGAAAAGCAGATATCAATAGAAACATTACGAAATCAGGCAAATTATAAAGTGAGTGATAGAATTGGACATTTTCAACAGGGTTGGGTTTGAATATATAAATTAGGAAAAAACAAAAATGTAGTCACCAATAGGATTGACAATTGACAGCATTAGGCAACCTGGACACGGATGTTTTTAGAAATCCATGTTCACCTTCCATTTAGGTTTTGGTACAATCATAAGTGTGACCTTTCCATTTTTTGTCCAGAATATTACTGTGATAATGAGGTGACATGAGTATTTCTTTCACCATTTCTGGGAGCAATATATTGAAGATGTAAAATAAGAATCGGGGTACAAAGAGGTGTACCCTGTTTCTATGAACATAGAGAAAAAGCATGAATAGACCATACTGTGAATAAATAATATAACTTTTTTGAACTTTAAATAATGAATTGAACTGATATCTGAAAAATTAAAGGAAATCGTATATTGATATACAATCATTCATTCCAACCAGTGATATATCTAATGGAAATATTAGTGTTTTGGTTTATCATGAAGAGTGTGTGAGTTTTGCTTAAAAGTGATTATGGAAATTCAAAATAATGTGTATGGAGAGAAGTCTCATGAAAAGACCAGTCAAGAAACCCTGAGAATACATGTGTTCAGAAGCAAGAAGTGATTAAAGTTGAAACATATGCCTATTAATTTGTGAACTTGTGGATGAAATATATATCCTATGATGTGCAAAAAGTGAAGAAACAATAATGTACCAGTGTCGAATACAAATGAATGACAAATTACATATCATGTCCCATAGGAGTCTACTTGCATTGATGTTACGCTGGGTCAGTTACTGTAGAATAATTAGGATTTGTATGCACCATTCACTGAAGTTAGTTTTCAGTACTAGGAAACAAAAGTGTATTTCAGGTGGATGAATATTTCTGATTATAATCTTGTGAAAAGTGGATTATAAATCCAAATACATGAACATGAATGAATTTAGAGAGTGTATATTAGACATATATATTTCATATTTTGAAAAATTTGGAGAGTATATCTATATCTATATCTACACACACACACACACACACACACACACAACACTCACAGACATTAAAAAGTGCCAATATAAATGCGAATAGAAATTCATCAGTAAATATATATCATCCACAGATGCAAACATATTTATTTTACTGAACATGAGTTTATGTATTATGTTGTTCTAGTCGGACGCTCTCCAATAGGTTGAATTTTCATTTCCAACAGCATTTAGGAGGAGTGAACTCTTCTCACAATTTGTATCTGCCAAGACAGCCACCTCACAAAAATGTACGTGTGATACCTGGTAGGATTCTACATATGCATATAAATATACTTGTGTGAATAGGCTACAGAAAAGGGAAACAAGAATTCACATATTTGTTAAGTTTAAAAACACATGGAGAATATTTCCATTAAAATTTGACTAGATTTATATCTCCTAACTAATATAATGCAAATGTCACGTCCAACTATACAACATGTCTCCTCTGAAGTGCTTGTATTTCTATTGTGTTGGGTTAATTTTCCCCATTATATTAGGATGAATAGTCTGAGTCTACTCGGTATGGGTTAGTGTCATGGATTCAGTACTTCGAATGGAAAATTGGAAAATGAATCCAATGTGTATGTAAATATATGCTGCACAAATATCCTCCCGCTCTCATCCAGAAGAATGCCTTGACATTACCTTCACCCCAAGTAAGACAAAATTAGAGGAGAAGAGTTACAAAATCAGTGAATACATATCTGGAATGGAAAATGCTCAGGAGTTCACAACCTTGGAGGTGGTAGAGGAGTTTCCAAAACTAAGGAACAGGGTAAACACTCCACAAACATGGAGCTCTCCTGGCCTAAAAACTTTTTGAGAAACTGCCTCTGAGCTTCCGCACTTGAAATATATGTTGTTTTCAGGAGATTTGGCTTCCTCTGTAGTGAGACCATCAAAGATGGGTCTGCATCTATGTGACCTGGAGGACATGGTTTCTTATTTTCCAATGAACAAGATGAAGCAGTGCTGAATCCTCTCTTTGTAGGTAAACTGAGGCCACTGGGGACTAAGTGTCTCCCCGTGTGGACTGTGAAGCCATTTGGTCCTCCTCCACTTTTTGTGGTGTTTTTGCTGCTGCACTGTGAGTTTGGTATTTGTTTCACGAAATACTAGGAGCTAACCTGGGACACAGTGCTGGAGGGAGTTCTGTCACGTGTGGTGGGTCAGGGTCTGCAAGAGAATGCAACTACTAGGCTCCTATCTCTCACAGCTTGCCCCAATGCCCCCTTGTCCATATCAACCTGATTCTTAATTTTCCTCTGAAAACTCTCCATATAACAAGATGCCTTTACATATAAGGGTCTGCTGGCTGCACCATGTCAGTTACAAGCCATTTGGAATCCAATGGTAGATCCACATGGCCCTACCACGGATGTTTTATCAACACCTCCCCACCACTGCTCTAGACCCACTACTCAGCAGGCTCCAACTTACTGGCATCTCTGTTCTACACCATTTTCATGAAACTCAGTAAATCAAGGCACTGTCTGGTATACTCATGGACAGTAACAGGACATCCAATGTTTCTCCAGTGCCACCTGGTCATAGGAATTTCAAAAATTTCATGGTATTTATCTAGCCATTTTTCAAGCATGAAGTTGGAGGCAATGGGGGTTTCCATTCATTCAGCAAACATTAAATGGTGAGGAAGCTCATTTCAATGAATTCTCTGGAGAACTCTCACAGGCAAGGCTTCCCAAAGAGTGGAAAAAGGTCACATTAGGCAAGGACCATTGAGGTCTACAATGTGAGGTCCATGTGTGTTTTGACTCTCAACTATGGCTGCCATTTCTTTAAGAATAAAATCATGTGATATCCTTGCTGAAATTCCCAGGTCTCTGTGGAAATGCACCCGGAGCCTAGGTCTCAGTTTCCAAGAGTGACTTTCATGCGTGGCCTCTTAAAATCCCAACAAAATTCATGGCAATGCTTCTCTGAGTTCAGTTCCAAAACCCAGTCTCTAAGGGGAATGACACCAGATTTCAAGCCCACGTACACCCAGTCATTTTTTCCAATGCCACACAAATGACCAAAATTAAAACCAAAACACTCCTACATGGCCCTCATCTTATTCCATATAGTCAATCATCTTAACCTCTGGCTGGAGGTTTCCATTAGGGGCGCAGCCCAAGACAGTGTCCAAAATCAGCTCATTTGCCCCTCATTTGCCTAAAGTCAGGGTAGCCTGGAAACCGTTTCTGTGAATGAGGAGTGAACAAATAAGCCTGCCGTTAATACTTCTGTGTTTCTCCAATTTGAGGCCTACTGAATTTAGGTATCGATTCTTTAGGTGATTTCGAGTCATGCGAAAACACAAGCACCTCTGCAGGGCTTTGAAGTACTCATTTGACCGAAAGAATCCCTATTCTCATTTGATGGAGTGCAGGAACCTAACAGAGGAAAGCAAGAGACTTCATTCACAATGAATGATATTTTTTGCCATTTTGGGTTTGGAAGCTCACATGGGATCATTCTTAAGATCCATCAGGTGCTGAGAATCTAAGTCACAGCCACACACAGGTCCAAGAGTCTGATAAAGACACATCCCTTTCCAAAGCAATTAAGGAAAGAGCCACAGGGGAGGCCCATTCATTTCCATTTGAAAACTGTTTTCTTCAGGCTTCACAAAGGGGTGGCCTGAGGCAAAGACCTTCCTGACATTCAGTGCAACACAACAATAAGTAAGCAAAAGGCCCAAAGCAGGTTTTCTGCACTGAGACTTTCCTGGTCACACTGATATCTGAGTTTTCTGAGATGCTCGCCATTCTCTTCAGCTATCCAGTACATGGCCATGTCACAGAGCTTGGAGGTGGTACCATTTTGGACACAAATCCATGAGCCTATTCTGGAGAGTGGCCAGAATTCGGGAAGAAAACAACAACTTAGAAAGATAGCAGATGTTGCACATCGATAAGACAAGCTGCAGTCCATTTATATATTGGCAGGATGAATTATGGGAAGATTTATACTAGACAGGACACATCCATTAATGCATTCTCTTTTCTAATGTCTACAACAATGGACACAGTGGAATACACAGAAACAGAAACACTCGCCGTGTCAAATGACTTACTAGAAACTGTCCAGTCCAAACCAAACAAACCGCCTTTCCTATCTATTCTCAGAACATGAGACAAAACAACAAACCCACACCCACTCCCACAAAGGCACCTCCTTCCCCCAAGTAGGTCTGTGACTATCTGGGGTGTCCTCTGACTGGTGGGCCATACTATGTTTCCCCGAAATGTCCTGTCTTCTCTCCGATCTTGTTTCCTTGAACAACTCTGTGAAGAAGTCAGGAAAAAGTGGTTAGCCACTACCTGTTTTCTCAGGAAAGGTCCATCTTCAGAGCTCTCCTGGCATTTGGCCTTCCTCACATCATTAGGTACCAAGAAAACTGACTCTGTCCTTTGTAAATCCAAACAAGTGAGCCCACTGGGACTGGGACTGGGACTGCCTCTGGCTGCCTGGCTTCTTGGATACCAAGTTCAGAGAGTTCCATCACCAAGGAACTGAGGTATGTCACATTCTTTGGAACTGAATGAGGTCACTGCCTTGGCAACCACTTTGTCCTAACAGTTGCTTCCAAGGGTAACATAAGATGGAGTTTGCCCCTACTTCCTGTGACACTTTCATAAGGTAGAATGTATATCAACCATTGGCACCCGGGAACAGCTCTCCACCCAGGCCTGGTTTGGTCCATGTTCTCTACAATAAGAAGAGAGAGGCCTATTCAGACACATCCCTTCATCCTGACCAGGTTGTTTGCCATGGAAGATGACTTTTTCTCTCTCAGGTGCTTCATACCTGCTTACAACTTCTCCAGGTATCATTTGTGCATGGACATTTGAGGTTCTCTTCATGTGGAAGGTCCCCAACTCTCCTGAATTGTAAGAACCACTCTGTCCCTGCTCTTCTGTAAAATGATTGAGGGAACAGTGTATACTGGGGGTTAAAAACAGGTTTGATTTTGGTTACGTATGACTCTGTGCGATGAATAATGGTATTGGGAACCTGAAATATTTACAAGAATATTGAGGTGAAATATAAGTATGAAAACAGAAATCTAGATATGATTTGAAGCCCAGAAGGGTTCTGCCCTTGATTGGGATACTGAACTTTGAATTATGTTCTGCAAATTTGCCTCAGATAATTTGATATACAATGGCATAGGACCTTGTACATTGGATGATTGAATTTAGAAGAGAACATCTAGTCAAAAAGGGATATTCAGTAGGATTAGGAAGATAGTCAGTAGGTTTCGTAAGAAGAGTGAGTATAGGATTTGGACCAAAAGTTCTTTAGCAATAGACTTTCATTTTTAGAGTGAATATATATTTCAGCACATATGAAGAGTCAGTCACTATGTTGAACTGGGGAAAATATGTACAAAAGCAGATATCAATAGAAACATTACGAAATCAGGCAAAGTATAAAGTGAGTGATAGAATTAGACATTTTCAACAGGGTTGAGTTTGAATATATAAACTAGGAAAAAACAAAAATGTAGTCACCAATAGGATTGACAATTGACAGCATTAGGCAACCTGGAAATGGATGTTTTTAGAAATCCATGTTCACTTTCCATTTAGGCTTTGGTACAATCATAAGTGTGACCTTTCCATTTTTTGTCCAGAATATTACTGTGATAATGAGGTGACATGAGTATTTCTTTCACCATTTCTGGGAGCAATATATTGAAGATGTAAAATAGAATCGGGGGTAGAAAGAGGTGTACCCTGTTTCTATGAACATAGAGAAAAAGCATGAATAGACCATACTGTGAATAAATAATATAACTTTTTTGAACTTTAAATAATGAATTGAACTGATATCTGAAAAATTAAAGGAAGTCGTATATTGATATACAATCATTCATTCCAACAAGTTATATATCTAATGAAAATATTAATGTTTTGGTTTATCATACAGAGTGTGTGAGTTTTGCTTCAAAATGATTATGGAAATTCAAAATAATGTGTTTGGAAAGAAGTCTCATGAAAAGACCATTCAAGAAACCCTGACAATACATGTGTTCTGAAGCAAGAAGTGATTAAAGTTGAAACAAATGCCTATTAATTTGTGAACTTGTGGATGAAATGTATATCCTATGATGTGCAAAAACTGAGGAAACAATAATGTAGCAGTGTCGAATACAAATGAATGACAAATTACATATCATGTCCCATAGGAGTCTACTTGCATTGATGTTAGACTGGGTCAGTTACTGTAGAATAATTAGGATTTGTATGCACAATTCACTGAAGTTAGTTTTCAGTACTAGGAAACAAATATGTATTTCAAGTGGATGAATATTTCTGATTATAATCTTGTGAAAAGTTGATTACAAATCCACATACATGAACATGAATGAATTTAGAGAGTGTATATTAGACACATATATTCCATATTTTGAAAAATTTGGAGAGTATATCTATATCTATATCTACATCTATATATATATCTATCTATATATATATATCTATCTATATATATATATATATATATATATATATATATATATATATATATATATATACACACACACACACACGCACACACACAACACTCACAGACATTAAAAAGTACCAATATAAATGCCAATCGAAATTCATCAGTAAATATATATCATCCACAGATGCAAACATATTTATTTTACTGAACATGAGTTTATGTATAATGTTGTTGTACTAGGACGCTCTCCTATAGGTTGAATTTTCATTTCCAACAGCATTTAGGATGAGTGAACTCTTCTCACAATTTGTATCTGCCAAGACAGCCACCTCACAAAAATGTACGTGTGATACCTGGTAGGATTCTATATATGCATATAAATATACATGTGTGAATAGGCTACAGAAAAGGGAAACAAGAATTCACATATTTGTTAAGTTTAAAAACACATGGAGAATATTTCAATTAAAATTTGACTAGATTTATAACTCCTACCTTATATAATACAAATGTCAAGTCCACCTATACAACATGTCTCCTCTGAAGTGCTTGTATTTCTATTGTGTTGGGTTAATTTTCCCCATTATATTAGGATGAACTGTCTAAGTCTACCAGGTACGGCTTTGTGTCAGGGATTCAGTACTTCGAATGGAAAATTTGAAAATGAATCCAATGCGTATGTAAATATATGCTGCACAATTTCCTAACGCTCTCATCCAGAAGAATGCCTTGACATCACCTTCACCCCAAGTAAGACACAATTAGAGGAGAAGAGTTACAAAATCAGTGAATACATATCTGGAATGGAAAATGCTCAGGAGTTCACAACCTTGGAGGTGGTAGAAAAGTTTCCAAAACTAAGGGACAGGGTAAACACTCCACAAACATGGAGCTCTTCTGGGCTAAAACCTTTTTGAGAAACTCCTCTGAGATTCCGCACTTGAAATATATGTTGTTTTCAGGAGATTTGGCTTCCTTTGTAGTGAGACTATGAGAGGTGGGTCTGCATCTATGTGACCTGGAGGACATGGTTTCTTATTTTCCAAAGAACTAGATGAAGCAGTGCTGAATCCTCTCTTTGTAGGTTAACTCTGGCCACTGGAGACTAAGTGTCTCCCCTTGTGGACTGTGAAGCCATTTGGTCCTCCTCCACTTTTTGTGGTGTTTTTGCTACTGCACTGTGAGTTTTGTATTTGTTTCACGAAATACTAGGAGCTAAACTGGGATACAGTGCTGGAGGGAGTTGTGTCACGTGTTGTTGGTCAGGGTCTGCAAGGGAATGCACCAACTAGGCTTCTATCTCACACAGCTTGGCCCATTGCCCCCTTGTCCATATCAACCTGATTCTTCATTTTCCTCTGAAGACTCTCCATATAACAAGATGCCTTTACATATAAGGGTCTGCTGGCTGCACCATGTCAGTTACAAGCCATTTGGAATTCAATGGTAGATCCACATGGCCCTACCACGGATGTTTTATCAAACACCTCCCCACCACTGCTCTTGACACACTACTCAGCAGGCTCCAACTTACTGGCATCTCTGTTCGACACCATTTTCATGAAACTCAGTAAATCAAGGCACTGTCTGGTATACTCATAATCAGCAACAGGACATCCAATGTTTCTCCAGTGCCACCTGGTCATAGGAATTTCAAAAATTTCATGGTATTTATCTAGCCATTTTTCAAGCATGAAGTTGGAGGCACTGTGGGTTTCAATTCATGCAGCAAACATTAAATGGTGAGGAAGCTCATTTCAATGAAATCTCTGGAGAACTCTAAAAGGCAAGGCTTCCCAAAGAGTGGACAAAAGGTCACATTAGGCCAGGCCCATTGAGGTCTACAATGTGAGGTCCATGTGTGTTTTGACTCTCAACTATGGATGCCATTTCTTTAAGAATAAAATCATGTGATATCCTTGCTGAGTTTCCCAGGCCTCTGTGGAAATCCACCCGGGGCCTAGGTCTCAGTTTCCAAGAGCGACTTTCATGCTTGGCCTCTTAAAATCCCAACAAAATTCATGGCAATGCTTCTCTGAGTTCAGTTCCAAAACCCAGTCTCTAAGGGGAATCACACCAGAGTTCAAGCCCACGTGGACACAGTCATTTCTTCCAACTGTCACACAAATGACCAAAATTAAAACCGAAACACTCCCACATGGCCCTCATCTTATTCCATATAGTAACTCATCTTAACCTCTGGCTGGAGTTTTCCATGAGGGGCGCAGCCCAAGACAGTGTCCAAAATCAGCTCGTTTGCCCCTCATTTGCCTAAAGTCAGGGTGGCCTGGACACCGTTTCTGTGAACCAGGAATGATCAAATAAGCCTGCCTTTAATTCTTCTGTGTTTCTCCAATTTGAGGCCTACTGATTTCAGGAATACATTCTTTATGTGATTTAACGTTATTCGAAAACCCAAGCACCTCTGCAGAGATTTGAAGAACTCATTTGACACAAAGAATCCCTATTCTCACTTATGGAGTTCAAGATTTTAACAGAGGAAGGCAAGAGAATTCATCCACAATGAAAGATTTTTTGCCCTTATGGTTTTGGATGCACGCGAG
Organism: Callospermophilus lateralis; assembly: GCF_048772815.1. Lineage (NCBI taxonomy): Eukaryota > Metazoa > Chordata > Mammalia > Rodentia > Sciuridae > Callospermophilus > Callospermophilus lateralis. The sequence continues at coordinate 2,860,885 of NW_027517343.1, forward strand.
GGATCATTTTTAGATTCATCAGGTGCTGAGAATCTAAGTCACAGCCACACACATGGCCAAGAGGCTGATTCAGACACATCCTTTCCCAAAGCAATGAAGCCAGAAGCCACAGGTGATGCCCATTCATTTCCATTTGAAAACTGTTTTCTTCAGGCTTCACAAAGTGGTGGCCTGAGGCAAAGACCTTCCTGACATTCAGTGCAACACAACAATAAGTCAGCAAAAGGCCCAAAGCAGGGTTTCTGCACTGAGAATTTCCTGGTCACACTGATATCTGAGTTTTCTGAGATGCTCGCCATTCTCTTCAGCTATCCAGTACATGGCCATGTCACAGAGCTTGGAGGTGGTACATATTTTGGACACAAAACCATGAGCCTATTCTGGAGAGTGGCTAGAATTCAGGAAGAAAACAGCAACATAGAAAGATAGCAGGTGTTGCACATCGATAAGACAAGCTGCAGTCCATTCATATATTGGGCAGGATGAATTATGGGAAGATTTATACTAGACAGGACACCTCCATTAATGCATTCTCTTTTTAATGTCTACAACAACGGACACATTGGGATACACCGAAACAGAAACACTCGCCTGATAAAACAACTTACTAGAAACTGTTCACTCCAAACCAAACAAACAGCCTTTCCTACCTATTCTCAGAACATGAGACAAAACCTCAAACCCACACCCACTCCCACAAAGGCACCTCCTTCCCCCAAGTAGGTCTGTGACTATCCGGAGTGTCCTCTGACTGGGGGCCATACTATGTTCCCCCAAAATGTCCTGTCTTCTCTCAGATCTTGTTTCCTTGTTCAACTCTTTGTAGTTTTCAGGAAAAAGTGGTGAGCCACTACCTGCTTTCTCAGGAAAGGTCCATCTTCAGAGTTCTCTTGGCATTAGGCCATCCTCACATCAGTAGGTACCAAGAAAACTGACTCTGTCCTTGGTAAATCCAAACAAGTGAGCCCACTGGGACTGGGACTGGGACTGCCTCTGGGTGCCTGGCCTCTTGGATACAAATTTCAGAGAGTTCCATCACCAAGGAAATGAGGTATGTCACTTTCTTTGGAACTGAATGAGTCACTTCCTTGGCAACCACATTGTCCTAACTATTGCTTCCAAGGGTCCCATGAGATGGAGGCTTCCCCTACTTCCTGTGACACTTTCACAAGGGAGAATGGTATATCAACCATAGGCACCCAGGAACAGCTCTCCACACAGGCCTGGTTTGGTCCATCTTCTGTACAATAAGAAGAGAGAGGCTGATTCAGACACATCCCTTCTTTCTGACCAAGATATTTGCCATGGAAGATGACTTTTGCTCTCTCAGGTCCTTCATACCTGCCTACAACTTCTCCATGTATCATTTCTGCATGGACCTTTGAGGTTCTCATCAGGTGGAACATCCCCAACTTTCCTGTATTGTAAGAACCACTCTGTCCCTGCTCTTCTGTAAGATGATTGAGGGACCAGTGTATAATTGGGGTTAAAAACAGGTTTGATATGGGTTATGAATGATTCTGTGCAATGAATAATGGTATTGGGAACCTGCAATGCTTACAAAATATAGATGTGAAATATAAGTATGAAAACAGAAATCTAGGTATGATTTGATGCCCATAAGGGTTCTGCCCTTGATTGGGATACTTAGCTTTGAATTATGTTCTGCAAAGATGTCTAAGATAATTCGATATACAATGGCATAGGACCTTGTAAATTGGATGATTGAATTTAGAAGAGAGCACCCAGTCAAAAAGGGATATTCAGTAGAATTAGGAAGATAGTCGGTAGGTTTAGGAAGAAGAGTGAGTATAGGATTTGGACCAAAAGTTCTTTAGCAATAGACTTTTGGTGATAGAGTGAATGTAAACGTCAGCACATATGAAGAGTCAGACACTATGTTGAACTGGGGAAAATATGTAGAAAAGCAGATATCAATGGAAACATTACGAAATCAGGCTAAGTATAATGTGAGTGATAGAATTAGACATTTTCAACAGGATTGAGTTTGAATATATAAAATAGGAAAAAACAAAAATGTAGTCACCAATAGGATTGACAATTGACAGCATTAGGCAACCTGGACATGGATGTTTTTAGAAATCCATGTTCACTTTCCATTTAGGATTTGGTACAATCATAAGTGTGACCTTTCCATTTTTTGTCCAGAATATTACTGTGATAATGAGGTGACATGAGTAATTCTTTCACCATTTCTGGGAGCAATATATTGAAGATGTAAAATCAGAATCGGGGGTACAAAGAGGTGTACCCTGTTTCTATGAACATAGAGAAAAAGCATGAATAGACCATACTGTGAATAAATAATATAACTTTTTTGAAATTTAAATAATGAATTGAACTGATATCTGAAAAATTAAAGGAAATCGTATATTGATATACAATCATTCATTCCAACCAGTTATATATCTAAACGAAATATTAGTGTTTGGGTTTATCATGAAGAGTGTGTGAGTTTTGCTTCAAAATGACTATGGAAATTCAAAATAATGTGTTTGGAAAGAAGTCTCATGAAAAGACCATTCAAGAAACCCTGACAATACATGTGTTCTGAAGCAAGAAGTGATTAAAGTTGAAACAAATGCCTATTAATTTGTGAACTTGTGGATGAAATGTATATCCTATGGTTTGCAAAAACTGAAGAAACAATAATGTACCAGTGTCGAATACAAATGAATGACAAATTACATATCATGTCCCATAGGAGTCTACTAGCATTGATGTTATACTGGGTCGGATACTGTAGAATAATTAGGATATGTATGCACCATTCACTGAAGTTAGTTTTCAGTACTAGGAAACAAATATATATTTCAGGTGGATGAATATTTCTGATTATAATCATGTGAAAAGTTGATTATAAATCCACATACATGAACATGAATGAATTTAGAGAGTGTATATTAGACATATATTTCATATTTTGAAATATTTGGGGAGTATATCTATATCTATATCTATATCTATATCCACACACACACACACACACACACACACAACATTCACAGACATTAAAAAATACCAATATAAATGCCAATCGAAATTGATCAGTAAATATATATGATCCACAGATGCAAAAATATTTATTTTGCTGAACATGAGTTTATGTATAATGTTGTTTTACTAGGACGCTCTCCAATAGGTTGAATTTTCATTTCCAACAGCATTTAGGAGGAGTGAACACTACTCACAATTTGTATCTGCCAAGACAGCCATCTCACAAAAATGTACATGTGATACCTGGTAGGATTCTACATATGCATATAAATATACATGTGTGAATAGGCTACTGAAAAGGGAAACAAGAATTCACATATTTTTTAAGTTTAAAAACACATGGAGAATATTTCCATTAAAATTTGACTAGATTTATAACTCCTACCTTATATAATGCAAATGTCAAGTCCAACTATACAACATGTCTCCTCTGAAGTGCTTGTATTTCTATTGTGTTGGGTTAATTTTCCCCATTGTATTAGGATGAATAGTCTGAGTCTACTAGGTATGGCTTAGTGTCAGGAATTCAGCATTTCGAATGGAAAATTGGAAAATGAATCCAATGTGTATGTAAATATATGCTGCACAAATATCCTCCCGCTCTCATCCAGAAGAATGCCTTGACATTACCTTCACCCCAAGTAAGACACAATTAGAGGAGAAGAGTTACAAAATCAGTGAATACATATCTGGAATGGAAAATGCTCAGGAGTTCACAATCTTCAAGGTGGTAGAGGAGTTTGCAAAATTAAGGGACAGGGTAAACACTCCACAAACATGGAGCTCTGCTGGCCTAAAAACTTTTTGAGAAACTGCCTCTGAGCTTCTGTACTTGAAATATATGTTGTTTTCAGGAGATTTGGCTTCCTTTGTAGTGAGACCATCAAAGCTGGGTCTGCATCTATGTGACCTGGAGGACATGGTTTCTTATTTTCCAATGAACAAGATGAAGCAGTGCTGAATCCTCTCTTTGAAGGTAAAGTGAGACCACTGGGTACTAAGTGTCTCCCCGTGTGGACTGTGAAGCCATTTGGTCCTCCTCCACTTTTTGTGGTGTTTTTGCTGCTGCACTGTGAGTTTGGTATTTGTTTCCCGAAATACTAGGAACTAAACTGGGACACAGTGCTGGAGGGAGTTCTGTCATGTGTGGTGGGTCAGGGTCTGCAAGAGAATGCACCAACTAGGCTTCTATCTCTCACAGCTTGCCCCATTGACCCCATGTCCATATCAACCTGATTCTTAATTTTCCTCTGAAAACTCTCCAATAACAAGATGCCTTTACATATAAGGGTCTGCTGGCTGCACCATATCAGTTACAAGCCATTTGGAATCCAATGGTAGATCCACATGGCACTACCACGGATGTTTTATCAAACACCTCTCCACCACTGCTCTAGACCCACTACTCAGCAGACTCCAACTTACTGGCATCTCTGTTCTACACCATTTTTATGAAACTCAGTAAATCAAGGCACTGTCTGGTATACTCATGATCAGCAACAGGACATCCAATGTTTCTCCAGTGCCACCTGGTCATTGGAAATTCAAAAATTTCATGGTATTTATTTAGCCATTTTTCAAGCATGAAGTTGGAGGCACTGTGGGTTTCAATTCATGCAGCAAACATTAAATTGTGAGGAAGCTCATTTCAATGAAATCTCTGGAGAACCCTCACAGGCAAGGCTTCCCAAAGAGTGAACAAAAGGTCACATTAGGCCAGGCCCATTGAGGTCTAATATGTGAGGTCCATGTGTGTTTTGACTCTAAACTATGGCTGCCATTTCTTTAAGAATAAAATCATGTGATATCCTTGCTGAGATTCCCAGGCCTCTGTGGAAATCCACCGGGGCCTAGGTCTCAGTTTCCAAGAGCGACTTTCATGCGTGGCCTCTTAAAATCCCAACAAAATTCATGCCAATGCTTCTCTGAGTTCAGTTCCAAATCCCAGTCTCTAAGGGGAATCACACCAGAGTTCAAGCCCACGTGGACCCAGTCATTTTTTCCAATGCCACACAAATGACCAAAATTAAAATCAAACACTCCCACATGGCCCTCATCTTATTCCATATAGTCAATCATCTTAACCTCTGGGTGGAGGTTTCCATGAGGGGCGCAGCCAAAGACAGTGTCCAAAATCAGCTCGTTTGCCCCTCATTTTCCTAAAGTCAGGGTAGCCTGGAAACCGTTTCTGTGAACCAGGAGTGAACAAATAAGCCTGCCGTTAATACTTCTGTGTTTCTCCAATTTGATGCCTACTGATTTTAGGTATCGATTCTTTAGGTGATTTAGAGTCATGCAAAAACACAAGCACCTCTGCAGGGCTTTGAACAACTCATTTGACCCAAAGAATCCCTATTTTCATTTGATGGAGTGCAGGAACCTAACAGAGGAAGGAAAGAGACTTCATCCACAATGAATGATATTTTTGCCATTTTGGTTTTGGAAGCTCACATGGAATCATTCTTAAGATCCATCAGGTTCTGTGAATCTAAGTCACAGCCACACACAGATCCAAGATGCTGATAAAGACACATCCCTTTCCAAAGCAATTAAGCAAAGAGCCACAGGTGAAGCCCATTCATTTCCATTTGAAAACTGTTTTCTTCAGGCTTCACAAAGGAGTGGCCTGAGGCAAAGACCTTCCTGACATTGAGTGCAACACAACAATAAGTAAGCAAAAGGTCCAAAGCAGGGTTTCTGCACTGAGACTTTCCTGGTCACACTGATATCTGAGTTTTCTGAGATTCTCGCCATTCTCTTCAGCTATCCAGTACATGGCCATTTCACAGAGCTTGGAGGTGGTACATATTTTGGACACAAATCCATGAGCCTATTCTGGAAAGTGTCCAGAATTCAGAAAGAAAACAACAACTTAGAAAGATAGCAGGTGTTGCACATCGATAAGACAAGCTGCAGTCCTTTCATATATTGGGCAGGTTGAATTATGGGAAGATTTATACTAGACAGGACACACCCATTAATGCATTCTCTTTTCTAATGTCTACAACAACGAACACAGAAGGATACACAGAAACAGAAAAACTCGCCGTGTCAAATGACTTACTAGAAACTGTCCATTCCAAACCAAACAAACCGCCTTTCCTATCTATTCTCAGAACATGAGACAAAACAACAAACCCACACCCACTCCCCCAAAGGCACCTCCTTCCCCCAAGTAGGTCTGTGACTATCCGGAGTGTCCTCTGACTGGTGGGCCATACTATGTTCCCCCAAAATGGACTGTCTTCTCTCAGATCTTGTTTCATTGACCAACTCTGTGAAGATGTCAGGAAAAAGTGGTTAGACACTACCTGTTTTCTCAGGAAAGATCCATCTTCACAGCTCTCCTGGCATTTGGCCATCCTCACATCATTAGGTACCAAGAAAACTGACTGTCCTTGGTAAATCCAAACAAGTGAGCCCACTGGGACTGGGACTTGGACTGCCTCTGGGTGCCTGGCTTCTTGGATACCAAGTTCAGAGAGTTCCATCACCAAGGAAATGAGGTATGTCACATTCTTTGGAACTGAATGAGGTCCCTGACTTGGCACCCACTTTGTTCAAACAGTTGCTTCCAAGGGTAACATAAGATGGAGGTTGCCCCTACTTCCTGTGACACTTTCATAAGGTAGAATGTATATCAACCATTGGCACCCGGGAACAGCTCTCCACTCATGCCTGGTTTGGTCCATCATCTCTAAAATAAGAAGAGAGAGGCAGATTCAGACACATCCCTTCATCCTGACCAGGTTTTTTTCCATGGAAGACGACTTTTGCTCTCTCTGGTACTTCATACCTGCCTACAACTTCTCCAGGTATCATTTGTGCATGGACATTTGAGGTTCTCATCAGGTGGAAGACCCCCAACTTTCCTGTATTGTAAGAACCACTCTGTCCCTGCTCTTCTGTAAATTGATTGAGGGAACAGTGTATACTTGGGGTTAAAAACAGGTTTCATTTGGGTTAGGAATGATTCTGTGCGATGAATAATGGTATTGGAAACATGCAATATTTACAAGAATATAGAGGTGAAATATAAGTATGAAAACAGAAATCAAGGTATGATTTGAAGCCCAGAATAGTTTTGCCCTTGATTGGGATACTTAGCTTTGAATTATGTTCTGCAAAGTTGTCTCAGATAATTCGATATACAATGGCATAGGACCTTGTAAATTGGATGATTGAATTTAGAAGAGAACATCCAGTCAAAAAGGGATATTCAGTAGGATTAGGAAGATAGTCGGTAGGTTTAGGAAGAAGAGTGAGTATAGGATTTGGACCAAAAGTTCTTTAGCAATAGACTTTCGGTTATAGAGTGAATGTAAATGTCAACACATATGAAGAGTCAGTCAGTATGTTGAAGTGGGGAAAACATGTAGAAAAGCCGATATCAATAGAAACATTACGAAATGAGGCAAAGTATAAAGTGAGTGATAGAATTAGACATTTTCAACAGGGTTGAGTTTGAATATATAAATTAGGAAAAAACAAATATGTAGTCACCAATAGAATTGACAATTGACAGAATTAGGCAACCTGGACATGGATGTTTTTAGAAATCCATGTTCACTTTCTATTTAGGCTTCGGTACAATCATAAGTGTGACCTTTCCATTTTTTGTCCAGAATATTACTGTGATAATGAGGTGACATGAGTATTTCTTTCACCATTTCTTGGAGCAATATATTGAAGATGTAAAATTAGAATTGTTTGTACAAAGAGGTGTACCCTGTTTGTATGAACATAGAGAAAAAGCATGAATAGACCATACTGTGAATAAATAATATAACTTTTTTGAACTTTAAATAATGCATTGAACTGATATCTGAAAAATTAAAGGAAATCGTATATTGATGTACAATCATTAATTCCAACCAGTTATTTATCTAATGGAAATATAAGTGTTTTCTTTTATCATGAAGAGTTTGTGAATTTTGCTTCAAAATGATTATGGAAATTCAAAATAATGTGTTTGGTAAGAAGTCTCATGAATAGACCAGTCAAGAAACCCTGACAATACATGTGTTCTGAAGCAAGAAGTGATTAAAGTTGAAACAAATGCCTATTAATTTGTGAACTTGTGGGTGAAATGTATATCCTATGATGTGCAAAAACTGAAGAAACAATAATGTACCAGTGTCGAATACAAATGAATGACAAATTACATATCATGTCCCATAGGAGTCTACTTGCATTGATGTTAGACTGGGTCAGTTACTGTAGAATAATTAGATATGTATGCACCATTCACTGAAGTTAGTTTTCAGTACTAGGAAACAAATATGTATTTCAGGTGCATGAATATTTCTTATTATAATCTTGTGAAAAGTTGATTATAAATCCACATACATGAACATGAATGAATTTAGAGAGTGTATATTAGACACATATATTTCATATTTTGAAAAATTTGGAGAGTATATCTATATCTATATCTATATCTACACACACACACACACACACACACACACACAACACTCACAGACATTAAAAAGTACCAATATAAATGCCAATCGAAATTCATCAGTAAATATATGTCATCCAGAAATGCAAAAATATTTATTTTACTGAATATGACTTTATGTATAACGTTGTTTGACTAGGACGGTCTCCTATAGGTTGAATTTTTATTTCCAACAGCATTTAGGAGGAGTGCACTCTTCTCACAATTTGTATCTGCTAAGACAGCCACCTCACAAAATGTACGTGTGATACCTGCTAGGATTCTATATATGCATATATATAAATATATATATATATATATATATATATATATATATATATATATATATATATACATGTGTGAATAGGCTACAGAAAAGGGAAACAAGAATTCACATATTTGTTAAGTTTAAAAACACATGGAGAATATGTCCATTAAAATTTGAATACATTTATAACTCCTACCTTATATAATGCAAATGTCAAGTCCAACTATACAACATGTCTCCTCTGAAGTGCTTGTATTTCTATTGTGTTGGGTTAATTTTCCCCATTATATTAGGATGAATAGTCTGAGTCTACTAGGTATGGCTTAGTGTCAGGAATTCAGCATTTCGAATGGAAAATTGGAAAATGAATTCAATGTGTATGTAAATATATGCTGCACAAATATCCTCCCTCTCTCATCCAGTAGAATGCCTTGACATTATCTTCACCACAAGTAAGACACAATTAGAGGAGAAGAGTTACAAAATCAGTGAATACATATCTGGAATGTAAAATGCTCAGGAGTTCACAACCTTGGAGGTGGTAGAGGAGTTTGCAAAACTAAGGACAGGGTAAACACTCCACAAATATGGAGCTCTGCTGGCCTAAAAATTTTTGAGAAACTGCCTCTGAGCTTCCGCCCTTGAAATATATGTTGTTTTCAGGAGATTTGTCTTCCTTTGTAGTGAGACCATCAAAGCTGGGTCTGCATCTATGTGACCTGGAGGACATGGTTTCTTATTTTCCAATGATCAAGATGAAGCAGTGCTGAATCCACTCTTTGTAGGTAAACTGAGGCCACTGGGGACTAAGTTTCTCCCCGTGTGGACTGTAAAGCCATTTGGTCCTCCTCCACTTTTTGTGGTTTTTTTGCTGCTGCACTGTGAGTTTGGTATTTGTTTCACGAAATACTAGGAGCTAAACTGGGACAGAGTGCTGGAGGGAGTTCTGTCACGTGTGGTGGGTCAGGGTCTGCTAGAGAATGCACCAAATAAGCTTCGATCTCTCACAGCTTGCCCCATTGCCCCCTTGTCCATATCAACCTGATTCTTAATTTTCCTCTGAAAACTCTGCATATATCAAGATGCCTTTACATATAAGGGTCTGCTGGCTGTACCACGTCAGTTACAAGCCATTTGGAATCCAATTGTAGATCCACATGTCCCTACCACGGATGTTTTATCAAACACCTCCCCACCACTGCTCTAGACCCACTACTCAGCAGGCTCCAACTTACTGCCATCCTATTCTACACCATTTTCATGAAACTCCCTAAATCAAGGCACTGTCTGGTATACTCATGATCAGCAACAGGACATCCAATGTTTCTCCAGTGCCACCTGGTCATAGAAATTTCAAAAATTTCATGGTATTTATCTAGCCATTTTTCAAGCATGAAGTTGGAGGTACTGTGGGTTTCAATTCATGCAGCAAACATTAAATGGTGAGGAAGCTCATTTCAATGAAATCTCTGGAGAACTCTCACAGGCAAGGCTTTCCAAAGAGTGGTCAAAAGGTCACATTAGGCCAGGCCCATTGAGGTGTACAATGTGAGGTCCATGTGTGTTTTGACTCTCAACTATGACTGCCATGTCTTTAAGAATAAAATCATGTGATATCCTTGCTGAGATTCCCAGGCCTCTGTGGAAATCTACACGGGGCATAGGTCTCAGTTTCCAAGAGCCACTTTCATGCGTGGCCACTTGAAATCCTAACAAAATTCATGGCAATGCTTCTCTGAGTTCAGTTCTAAAACCCAGTCTCTATGGGGAATCACACCAGACTTCAAGCCCACGTGGACCCAGTCATTTTTTCCAATGCCACACAAATGACCAAAATTAAAACCGAAACACTCCCACATGGCCCTCATCTTATTCCATATAGTAACTCATCTTAACCTCTGGCTGGAGGTTTCCATGAGGGGCGCAGCCCAAGACAGTGTCCAAAATCAGCTCGTTTGCCCCTCATTTGCCTAAAGTCAGGGTGGCCTGGACACCATTTCTGTGAACCAGCAATGATCAAATAAGGCTGCCGTTAATTCTTCTGTGTTTCTCCAATTTGAGGCCTATTGATTTCAGGAATAGATTCTTTATGTGATTTAAAGTTATTCGAAAACCCAAACATCTCTGCAGAGATTTGAAGAACTCTTTTGACCCAAAGAATCCCTATTCTCACTAGATGGAGTTCAGGAACCTAACAGAGGAAGGCAAGAGACTTCATCCACTATGAATGATTTTTTGCCCTTATGGTTTTGGATGCACGCATGGGATCATTCTTTAGATTCATCAGGTGTTGAGAATCTAAGTCACAGCCACACACATTGCCAAGAGGCTGATTCAGACACATCCATTCTCAAAGCAATGAAGCCAGAAGCCACAGGTGATGCCCATTCATTTGTATTTGAAAACTGTTTTCTTCAGGTTTCACAAAGGGGTGGCCTGAGGCAAAGACCTTCCTGACATTCAGTGCAACACAACAATTAGTAAGCAAATTGCCCAAAGCAGGGTTTCTGCACTGAGACTTTCTTGGTCACACTGATATCTGAGTTTTCTGAAATGCTCGCCATTCTCTTCAGCTATCCATTACATGGACATGTCACAGAGCTTGGAGGTGGTACATATTTTGGACACAAAACCATGAGCCTATTCTGGAGAGTGGCCAGAATTCAGGAAGAAAACAGCAACTTAGAAAGATAGTAGGTGTTGCACATCGATAAGACAAGCTGCAGTCCATTCATATATTGGGCAGGATGAATTATTGGAAGACTTATACTAGACAGGACACATCCATTAATGCATTCTCTTTTTAATGTCTACAACAACGGACACATTGGGATACACCGAAACAGAAACACTCGCCTTGTCAAACAACTTACTAGAAACTGTCCACTACAAACCAAACAAACCGCCTTTCCTACCTATTCTCAGAACATGAGACAAAACAACAAACCCACACCCACTCCCACAAAGGCACCTCCTTACCCCAAGTAGGTCTGTGACTATCCGGAGTTTCCTCTGACTGCGGGCCATACTATGTTCCCCCTAAATGGCCTGTCTTCTCTCAGATCTTGTTTCCTTGTTCATCTCTGTGTAGTTGTCAGGAAAAAGTGGTTAGCCACTACCTGCTTTCTCAGGAAAGGTCCCTCTTTAGAGTTTTCCTGGCATTAGGCCATCCTCACATCAGTAGGTACCAAGAAAACTGACTCTGTCCTTGGTAAATCCAAACAAGTGAGCCCACTGGGACTGGGACTGGGACTGCCTCTGGGTGCCAGGCTTCTTGGATACAAATTTCAGAGAGTTCCATCACCAAGGAAATGAGGTATGTCACATTCTTTGGAACTGAATGAGGTCACTGCCATGGCAACCACTTTGTCCTAACTGTTGCTTCCAAGGGTCCCATGAGATGGAGGCTTCCCCTACTTCCTGTGACACTTTCACAAGGTAGAATGGTATATCAACCATTGGCACCCAGGAACAGCTCTCCACACAGGCCTGGTTTGGTCCATCTTCTCTACAATAAAAAGAGAGAGGCTGATTCAGACACATCCCTTCATCCTGACCAGGTTATTTGCCATGGAAGATGACTTTTGCTCACTCAGGTCCTTCATACCTGCCTACAACTTCTCCAGGTATCATTTCTGCATGGACCTTTGAGGTTCTCAGCAGGTGGAAGATCCCATAATTTCCTGTATTGTAAGAACCACTCTGTCCCTGCTTTTCTGTAAAATGAGATTGAGGGAACAGTGTGCGCTTAGGGTTAATAACAGGTTTGATTTGGGTTATGAATCATTCTGTGTGATGAATAATGGTATTGGGAACCTGTGATATTTACAAGAATATAGATGTGAAATAAAAGTATGAAAACAAAAATCTAGGTATGATTTGAAGCCCAGAAGGGTTTTCCCCTTGATTGGGATACTTAGCTTTGAATTATGTTCTGCAAAGATGTCTCAGATAATTCGATATACAAGGGAGTAGGACCTTGTACCTATGATGATTGAATTTAGAAGAGAACATCCAGGCAAAAAGTGATAATCGTTAGGATTAGGAAGATAGTCGATAGCTTTAGGAAGAAGAGTGAGTATAGGATTTGGACCAAAAGTTCTTTACCAGTAGGGTTTCGGTTATGGAGTGAATGTAGATGTCAGTACATATGAAGAGTCAGTCACTATGATGAACTGGGGAAAATATGTAGAAAAGCAGATATCAATAGAATCATTACAAAATCAGGCAAAGTATAAAGTGAGTGATAGAATTAGTCATTTTCAACAGGGTTGAGTTTGAATATATAAATTAGATAGAAACAAATATGTAGTCACCAACAGGATTGACAATTGATAGCATTAGGCAACCTGGACATGGATGTTTTTAGTAATCTATGTTCACTTTCCATTTAGGCTTTGGTACAATCATAAGAGTGACCTTTCCATTTTTTGTCCAGAATATTACTGTGATAATGAGGTGACATGAGTATTTCTTTCACCATTTCTGGGAGCAATATATTGAATATTTAAAATTAGAATTGGGGGTACAAAGAGGTGTACCCTGTGTCTATGAACATAGAGATAAAGCATGAATAGAACATTCTGTGACTAAATAATATAACTTTTTTGAACTTTAAATAATGAATTGAATTGATATCTGAAAAATTACAGGAAATCATATATTGATATACAATCATTCATTCCAACCAGTTATATATCTCATGGAAATATTAGTGGTTTGGTTTATCATGAAGAGTGTGTGAGTTTTGCTTCAAAAGTGATTATGAAAATCTAAAATAATGTGTTTGGAAAGAAGTCTCATGAAAAGACCTGTCAAGAAACCTTGACAATACTTGTGTTCTGAAGCAAGAAGTGATTAAAGTTGAAACAAATGCCTATAAATTTGTGAACTTGTGGATGAAGTGTATAACTTAAAATGTGCAAAAACTGAAGAAATAATAATGTACCATTGTTGAATACATATGAACGTCAAATTACATATCATGTCCCATAGGAGTCTACTTGCATTGATGTTAGACTGGGTCAGTTTCTGTAGAATAATGAGGATTTGTATGCCCCATTCACTGAAGTTAGTTTTCAGTACTAGGAAACAATTATGTATTTCAGGTGGATGAATATTTCTGATTATAATCTTGTGAAAAGTTGATTATAAATTTACATACATGAACATGAATGAATTTAGAGGGTTTACATTAGACACATATATTTTATATTTTGAAACATCTGCAGAGTGTACAGATATATTATACACACACACACAAAAAAAAAAAAACACTCACATACATTTAATAGTAGCAATATATATGCCAGTCGAAATTCATCAGTAAATATATATCATCCACAGATGCAAACATATTTATTTTACTGAACATGAATTTATGCATAATGTTCTTCTACTAGGAAGCTCCCCTATAGTTTGAATTTTCAGTTCCAACAGCGTTTAGGAGGAGTGAACTCTTCTCACAGTTTGTATATGCCAAGTCAGCCACCTCAAAAATGTACGTGTGATACTTGGTAGGATTCTATATGTGCATATAAATATACAAGTGTGAATAGGCTAAAGAGAAAGGGAAACAAGAATTCTCGTATTTTATAAGTTTAAAAACTCATGGAGAACTTCTTCGATTAAAAATTGACTAGGTTTATAACTTTTACCTTATATAATGCAAAACGCAAGTCCAACTATACAACATGCCTCCAATGAACTGCTTGTATTTCTATAGGTTTGCCTTATTTTTCTCTATCATATTAGGATGAGTTGTCTGAGTCTAGTAGGTATGGGTTAGTGTCAGGGATTCAATATTTCAAAATGAAAATTGGAAAATGAATCCAATTTGTTTGCATATATATGCTGCACAAATATCCTCCCACTCTCATCCAGAACAATGCCTTGACATTACCTTCACCCCAAGTAAGACACAATTAGAGGAGAAGAGTTAGAAAATCAGTGAACACATATCTGGAATGGAAAATGCTCAGGAGTTCACAACCTTGGAGGTTGTAGAGGAGTTTCCAAAAGCAAGGGATAGGGTAAACACTCCACAAACATGGAGCTCTGCTGGCCTAAAAGCTTTTTGAGAAACTGCCTCTGAGATAGGGCACTTGAAATATATGTTGTTTTCAGGAGATTTGGCTTTCTTTGTAGTGAGACCATCAAAGCTGGGTCTGCATCTATGAGACCTGGAAGACATTGTTTCTGATTTTTCAATGAACATGAGGCAGCAGTGCTGATATTTTTCTTTTTAAGTAAACTGTGGCCTCTGGGGTCTAAGTGTCTCCCCGTTGAACTGTGAAGCCATTTGGCCCTCCTACACTTTTTGTGGGGTTTTTGCTGCTGCACTGGTAGTTTGGTATTTGCTTCATAAAATAGAAGGAGTTCAACTGGGACACAGTGCTGGAGGGAGTTCTGTCACGTGTGGTGGGTCAGGGACAGCAGAAAAATGCACCAACCAATCTTCTATCCCTCAAAGCTTGCCCCATTGCATCCTTGTCCATAGCAACCTGATTCTGAACATTGCCCTGAATCCTCTCCATATAACAAGATGCCTTTACTTATAAGGGTCTGCTGGCTGCACCATGTAAGCCACAAGCCATTTGTAAGCCAATGGAAGATCCAAATTGCTCCAACACAGAAGTTTTATCACACTCCTGCCCACCACAACTCTAGGCCCACTTCTCAGGAGGCTGCAACTTACTGGGACCTCTGTTCTACACCATTTTCATAAAACCCAGTCAAGCAAGGCACTGTCAGGTACATCCATGATCAGCAGCAGGACATCCAAAGGTTCTCTAGTGCAACCTAGTCGTGGGAATTTCAAAAAATTCACGGTATTTATCTAGAAATTTTTCAAGGATAAAGTTGGAGGCACTGTGGGTTTCAATTTATTCAGGAACCATTAAATGGAGAGGAAGATTATTTCAATGAAAGCTCTGGAGAACCCTCACAGGCAAGGCTTCTCAAAGAGTGGAAAAAAGGTCACATTTAGCCAGGCCCATTGAGGTCTACAATGTGAGGTCCATGTGTGTTTTGACTCTCAAATATGGCTGCCAAGTCTTTCGAATGAAATCATGTGATACCTTGGCTGAGATTCCCAGTTCTCTGTGCAAAGCCACTCTGGCGCTAGATCTCAGTTTCCAAGGGTGACTCTCATACATGGCCTCTTTAATCCCAACACAATACATGGCAATACTTTTCAGAGGTCAGATTCTGAACTCAGTCTCTAAGGGGAATCACACCAAAGTTCAATCCCAGGTAGACCCAGTTATGTCTTCCAACTGCCACACAAATATCCACAATTAAATCCAAAACACTCCCACATGTCACTCATCTTTTCTAAATACACACTCATCATAACCTCTGGCTGGAGGTTTCCATGAGGGGTGCGGCCCAAGACAGTGTCCAAAATAACCACCCTTGCCCCTCATTTGCCTAAAATCAGGGTGGCCTGGACATCCTTCCAGTGAACCAGGAGTGATCAAATTGGCCGGCCATTAAGATGGCACTGCTTCTCGAATTTGAAGCCTACTGACTGTGGGGCTTAGAGTCTTTATGTGATTTGGAGTCATGAGAAAAATCAAGCACTTATGGGCTATCCTCTGCAGGGTTTTGAGGAACACATTTGAACCAAATGATCACTATTCTCACTTGATGAAGGTCAGGAACCTTACAGAGGAATGTGAGAGACTTCATCCAAAATGAATGCTCTTTTGTCCATTTTGGTTTTGGATGCACACATGGGATCTTTCTTTAGATCCATCAGGTGCTAAAAATCTAAGCCGCAGCCTCACACAGGGCCAAAAAGCTGATTCAGACACATCCCTTTCCAAAGCAATTAAGCAAAGAGCCAGAGGTGATGCCCTTTCATTTCTGTTTGAAAACTATTTCTTTTGGCTCTACAAAGGTGTGGCCTGAGGCAAAGATGTTCCGGACATTCAGGGCAACAGAACAATTGGTAAGCAAAAGGCCCAAAGCAGGGTTTCTCCATTAGAATTTTCTGGTCACACTCATATCTGAGTTTCCTGAGATGCTCCCATTCCCTTCAGCTATCCAGTACATGGCCAAGTCTCAGAGCTTGGAGGTGGTACATATTTTGGACACAAAAAAATGAGCCTATTCTGGAAATTGGCCAGGATTCAGGAAGAAAACAGGAACTTAGCAAGATTGTAGGAGTTGCCCACCCATAAGTCAAGCCACAGTCCATTCATAAATTGGGCAAGATGAATCTTGGGTAGCTTTCTACTAGTCAGGACACATACAATGATTCATTCTCTTTTCTAATGTCTAAAACCACGGACACAGTGGGATACACAGACATAGAGACACTGGCCTTATCAAACGACTTACCAGAAACAGTTCACTCCAAAACAAATAAACCGCCTTTCCTACCTATTCTCAGAACATGAGACAAAACCTCAAACCTACACCCACACACACAAAGGCAGCTCCTTCCCCCAAGTAGGTCTGTGACTATCAGGAGTGTCCTCTGACTGGTGGGCCATACTATGTTCTGATGAAATCGCCTGTCCTGTGTCAGATATGGTCTCATTGGCCCAATCTGTGAAGTTGTCACTAGCCAGCTGTGAGCCACTACCTGCTTTCTCAGGAAAGGCCTCTCTTCAGAGCTTTCCTGACATTTGTCCATCCTCACATCAGTAGGTACTAAGAAAGACTGACTCTGTCCTTGTTGAATCCAAACAAGTGAGACCACTGGGAATGGGAATGGGACTGGCTCTGCGTGCCTGGCTTCCCGGATCCCAAGTTCAGAGACTTTCATCACCAAGGAAGTGAGGTGAGATTAATCTCTTCAGGAATTTAATGAGGTCACTGCCTTGGCAACCACTTTGTCCTAACAGTTGCTTCCAATAGTCCTATGAGATGGAGGCAGCCCTTACTTCCTGTGACACTTTCAAAAGTTAGAATGGTATATCAACCATAGGCACCCAGGAACAGCTCTCCACACATGCCTGGTATGGTCCATCTTCTCTACATTAAGAAGAGAGAGGCTTATTCAGACAAAACCCTTCATCCTGGAAAGGTTGTTTGAGATGGAAGATAACTTTTGCTCTCTCAGGTCCTTCATAGCTGCCTAATCTTCTCCAGGGATCAAACCTGCATGGACCTTTGAGGTTCTCAGCAGGAGGCAGATCCCCTACATTCCTGTATTGTAAGACGAACTCTGTCCCTGCTCTTCTGTAATGTTAGGTTGAGGGAAGAGTGTATGGTTAGGGTTATTAACATGTTTGATTTGGATTACGAATCCTTCTGCAGGATGATTAATAGTATTGGGAACCTGCGATATTTATAAGATTATAGAGGTGAAATATAAGTATGAAAACAGAAATGTTGGTAAGATTTGAAGCCCAGAAGGGCATTAGGCCCTTGATTGGGATACTTAGCTTTTAATTACGTTCTACACAGATGTCTCAGATAAATTGATAATCAATGGCATAGGACCTTATACCTTGGATGTTTGATTTTAGAAGAGAACATCCACTCAAGTTGAGATAGTCGGTGGGATTAGGAAGATAGTCGGTAGGTTTATAAAAAATGAGTGAGTATAAAAATTGGACAAAAAGTTCTGTAGCATTAGGGTTTCGGTTATAGAGTGAATATAAATGTCAGCACATGTGAAGAGTCAGTCACAATGATTAACTGGGGAAAATATATAGGAAGGAAAATATCAATAGAGACATTATGAAATGAGGCAATTATATACCGAGTGATAGGATTAGACATTTTCAACAGGGTTGAGATTGAATACATAATCTTAGGAAGAAACAAATATGTAGTCACCAATAGGAATGACATTTGAAAGCATTAGGCAACCTGGACATGGATGTTTTTAGTAAGCCATGTTCACTTTCAATTTAGGATTTGGTACAATCATAAGTGTGACCTTTGCATTTTGTGCCCAGAAAATTATTGAGATCAAATATATATGTAGATCATATGATATGTGTATTTCTTCCACCATTTCTGGGAGCAATATTTGAGGACACATAAATTAGTATTGTGGGTACCAAGTGGTGTACCCTGTGTCAATGAATATAGAGATAATGCATGAATAGACCATAGTGTGAATAAATAATATAACTTTTTTCTCTTTAAATAATGGATTGAATTGATATCTTAAAATATATAGGAAATCATATATTGACATACAATCATTCACTCCAACCAGTTACATATATAATGGTAATCTTAGGGTTATTTTTTATCATGAAGTGTGTGTGAGTTTTGTTTCAAAAGTGTTTATGGAAATCGAAAATAATGTGTTTGGAAAGAAGTCTCATGAAAAGACCAGTCAAGAAATATGGAGGAATCCATGTGTTCTGAAGCTGGAATTGATTGAAAGTGAAACAAATGCCTATAACTTTCCTAAATTGTGGATGAAATATATATCCTGTGATGTGCATAAACTGATGAAATAGTAATGTACCAGTGTTGAATAAAAATGAAGGTCAAAGTACACATCATGTCCCATAGGAATCTACTTGCATTGATGTTAAACTGGGTCAGTTACTGTAGAAATATTAGGATTGCATGCATTATTCACCGTAGTTAGTTTTATTTCATTTTTATTCATGGTTGTTCAAAACATTACATAGTTGTTGTTATAACATATTTCACACTTTGATTCAAGTGCATTATAAACTCCCATTTTTACCCCATGTACAGATTACAGAATCACATCAGTTACACATCTATTGATTCACATATTGCCATACTAGTGTCTATTGAATTCTGCTGCCTTTCCTATCCTCTACTATCCCCCCTCCCCTCCCCGCCCCTCCCCTGCTTCTCTCTCTACCCCCTCTACTGTAATAAATTTGTCCCCCTTGTATTATTTTTCTCTTTCTCCTCACTTTCTCTTGTATGTAATTTTGTATAACCCTGAGGGTCTCCCTCCAATTCCATGCAATTTTCCTTCTCTCTCCCTATCCTTTCCACCTCTCATCCCGCTTTAATGTTAATCATCTTGTCATCCTCTTCGTCTCTCCTCTGTTCTTAGTTACTCTCCGTATATCAAAGATGACATTTGGCATTTGTTTTTTAAGGATTGGTTAGCTTCACTTAGCATAATCTGCTCTAATGCCATCCATTTCCCTCCAAATTCTATGATTTTTTTTTATTTTTCAATGCAGAGTAATACTCCATTGTGTATAAATGCCACAGTATTTTATCCATTCTTTCATTGAAGGTTATCTAAGTTGGTTTCATAGTCTTGCTGTTGTGAATTGTTCTGCTATGAACATCGATGTAGCAGTGTCCCTGTAGCATGCTCTTTTTAGGTCTTTAGTGAATAGACTGAGTAGGGGAATAGCTGGGTCAAATGGTGGTTCCATTCCCAGCTTTCCAAGAAATTTTCATACTGCTTTCCAAATTGGCTGCACCAATTTGCAGTCCCACCAGCAATGTAGAAGTGTACCTGTTTCCCCACATCCTTGCCAGAACTTGTTCTTTGACTTCATAATGGCTGCCAATCTTACTG
This sequence comes from Callospermophilus lateralis, assembly GCF_048772815.1. Taxonomy (NCBI): domain Eukaryota; kingdom Metazoa; phylum Chordata; class Mammalia; order Rodentia; family Sciuridae; genus Callospermophilus; species Callospermophilus lateralis. The sequence continues at coordinate 2,881,108 of NW_027517343.1, forward strand.
GAGTGAGATGGTATCTTAGGGTGGTTTCGATTTGCATTTCTCTGACTGCTGGAGATGGTGAGCATTTTTTCATGTACTTGTTGATTGATTGTAAGTCCTCATCTGATAAGTGTCTGTTGAGGTCCTCAGCCCATTTGTTGATTGGGTTATTTGTTATCTTATTGTCTAATTTTTTGAGTTTTTTGTATACTCTGGATATTAGGGCTCTATCTGAAGTGTGAGGAGTAAAGATTTCTTCCCAGGATGTAGGCTCCCTATTTACCTCTCTTATTGTTTCTTTTGCTGAGAAAAAACTTTTTAGTTTGAGTAAGTCCCATTTGTTGATTCTAGTTATTAACTCTTGTGCTATGGGTGTCCTATTGTGGAATTTGGAGTCCGACCCCACAGTATGTACATCGTAAGCAAATTTTTCTTCTATCAGACACTGTGTCTCTGATTTGATATCAAGCTCCTTGATCCATTTTGAGTTAACTTTTGTGCATGGCAAGAGAAAGGGATTCAGTTTCAATTTGTTACATATGGATTTCCAGTTTTCCCAACACCATTTGTTGAAGATGCTATCCTTCCTCCATTGCATGCTTTTAGCCCCTTTATCAAATATAAGATAGTTGTAGTTTTGTGGATTGGTTTCTGTGTCCTCTATTCAGTACCATTGGTCCACAAGCCTGTTTTGGTACCAGTACCATGCTATTGTTGTTACTATTGCTCTGTAGTATAGTTTGAAGTCTGGTATCGCTCTACCGCCTGATTCACACTTCCTGCCTAGCATTGTTTTTGCTATTCTGGGACTTTTATTTTTCCATATGTATTTCATGATTGCTTTCTTTATTTCTACAAGAAATGCCTTTGGGATTTGATTGGCATTGCATTAAACCTATAGAGAAATTTTGGTAATATCACCATTTTGATGATGTTAGTTCTGCCTTTCCATGAACAGGGTATATTTTTACATCTTCTAAGATCTTCTTATATTTCTCTCTTTAGGGTTGTGTAGTTTTCATTGTATGAGACTTTCCCCTCTTTTGTTAGGTTGATTCCCATCTTTTTTTTTTTTAGGATATTGTGAATGGAGTGGTTGTTCTCATTTCCATTTCAGAGGATTTGTCCCTGATAATTAGGAATGCCTTTGATTTATGCGTGTTGATTTTATATCCTGCCACTTTGCTGCATTCATTTATTAGCTCTATTAGTTTCTTTGTAGACCCTTTTGGGTCTGCTAGGTATAGAATCATGTCATCTGCAATAGTAATAATTTAAGTTGTTCTTTTCCTATTTTTATGCCTTTAATTTCTTCCGTCTGTCTAATTGCTCTGGCCAGTGTTTCGAGAACTATATTGAACAGAAGTAGTGAGAGAGGGCATCCCATTCTTGTTCCAGATTTTAGAGGGAATGCCTTCAATTTTTCTAGATTCAGAATGATGCTAGCTTGAGGATTAGCATAGATTGCTTTTACAATATTGAGGTATGATTCTGTTATTCCTAGTTTTTCTAGAGTTTTGAAGATAAAGGGGTGCTGTACTTTGTCAAATGCTTTTTGTGCATCTATCGAGATGATCATATGGTTCTTATTTTTAAGTCTATTGATGTGGTGAATAACATTTATTGATTTTCGTATATTGAACAAGCCTTGCATTCCATGGATGAATCCTACTTGATCATGGTGCACAATTTTTTTAATATGTTTTTGTATCTGATTCGCCAGAATTTAATTAGGGATTTTTGCATTTAGATTCCTTAGGGATATTGGTCTGTAGTTTTCTTTGTTTGAAGTGTTTATGTCTGGTGTAGAAATCAGGGTGATATTGGCCTGGTAGAATGAATTTGGAAGATCTCCCTCTTTTTCAATTTCCTGAAATAGCTTGAAAAGTATTGGTATTAGTTCATATTTAAAGGGTTTGTAAAACTCTGCTGTATGCCCATACTGTCCTGGTCTTTTCTTAGTTGGTAATCTTTGGATGGTTTCTTCTATTTCCTCAATTGATACTGGTCTGTTTAGGGTGTCTATATCCTCCTGACTCAATCTGGACAGATCATATGACTTAAGACATTTTTCGATGCTTTCACTATCTTCTATTATATTGGAGTATAACGAATCAAATTAATTTCTGATTATCTTCTGTATTTCAGAAATATCTGCTGTGATTGCCAGAAGGTGACAAATAACTTGTGTAGATTGATACAGCAGGAGTGGAAGCCGTTTATTGTAGCATCTGAGCGATATTTATACATTTTATATAGCTTATCTAATTAGCATAAAATAGATCCAGCAGTCAACCAATAAGGAATCTCCACACTTAATGGCTTGCTTTTGTTACTTCACAAACCACTCTCTATGGCATTTGGCTAGGCGCCATCCAGACTTGTTTACAGACCCTAACATTTCTCTGGCAAAATACCAGGTGCCATCCTGACTTGTTTATAGACCTTAACATGTGATGTTGCCCTTTTCATACCGTATGCTAGTAATTTGAGTTTTCTCTCTTCTTCTCTTCATTAGCATGGCTAAGGGTCTGTCGATTTTATTTATTTTTTCAAAGAACCAACTTTTAGTTTTCTCAATTTTTTCAATTGTTTCTTTTGTTTCGATTTCATTAATTTAAGCTTTGATTTTAATTAAATCTTACATTCTACTTATTTTGCTGTTGTTTTCCTCTTCTTTTTCTAGGATTCTGAGATGAAGTATGAGATCATTTATTTGTTTTGTTTTTTTTTTCTTTTTTTAAGGAATGAAATCCAAGCAATGAATTTTCCTCTTAGAACGGATTTCAGTGTGTCCCATAGATTCTGATATGTTGTGCCTGTGTTTTCATTTATCTCTAAGAATTTTTTAAATTCCTCCTTGATGTCTTCTATAACCCATTGATCATTCAGTAACCTATTGTTCATTCTCCAAGTGATGCATGATTTTTCCTTCCTTCGTTTATCATTGATTTTTAGTTTATATTAGATTATGATCAGATAAGATGCATGGTATTATCTCTACTTCTTTATATTGTCTAAGAATTGCCCTGTGACATAATATATGATCTATTTTTGAGAAGGATCCATGTGCTGCTGAGGAAAAATGTAACTGCTTGATGTTGAGGAGTATATTCAATATATGTCAATTAAGTCTAGGTTATTAATTGTGTTATTGAGTTCTAGAGTTTTATATTTCAACTTTTGTTTGGAAGACCTGTCCAGTGGTGAGAGAGGTGTGTTGAAGTCTCCCATGATTATTGTATGGTGGTCTATTAGACTCTTGATCTTGAGCAAAGTTTGTTTGATGGACATAGCTGCACCATTGTTTGGGGCATATATATATTTATAATGGTTATGTCTTGTTGGTGTATGGTTCTCTTGAGCAGTATGTAGTGTCCCTCTTTATCCCTTTTGATTAACTTTGGCTTGAAATCTATTTTATTTGATATGAGTATGGACACTCCTGCTTGTTTCCGAAGTCCATATAAGTGATATGATTTTTCCCAACCTTTCACCTTCAGTCTATGTATGTCTTTTCCTATCAAATGCGTCTCCTGTAGGCAGCATATTATTGGGTCTTGTGTTGTGATCCATTCTACTAGCCTGTGTCTCTTAATTGGTGAGTTTAAGCCATTAACATTTACGGTTATTATTGAGATAATGGTTGTTCTTCCAGCCCTATTTGTTTATTTATGTTATTAAACATGGATTGTTTTCTACATTGATTATTTCCCCCTTTTACTGCACTACCTCCCACTGTTGGTTTTTATTGTTATTTTCCATTTCCTCTTCCTGTAATATTTTGCCGATGATGTTTTGAAGAGATGGTTTTCTAGCTACAATTTATTTTAACTTTTTTTTAACATGGAAGGTTATGATTTTATCTTCCATCCTGAAGCTTAATTTCGCTGGATACACAATTCTTGGTTGGAATCCATTTTCTTTCAGTGTTTGAAAAATGTTAATCCAGGATCTTCTAGCTTTCAGAGTCTGTGTTGAGAGATCAGCTGTTATCCTGATTGGTTTACCCCTAAATGTAATCTGCTTTTTTTTCTCTTGTAGCATTTAAAATTCTCTCCTTATTGTGTACGTTGGGCATCTTCATTATAATGTGTCTAGGTGTGGATCTCTTATGATTTTGCACATTCGGCGTCCTGTAGGCTTCTAGGACTTGGGAGTCAGTCTGATTCTTCAAGTCTGGGAAGTTTTCTCGTATTATTTCATTGAATACATTGCTCATTGCTTTGGTTTGGACCTCTATACCTTCCTGTATTCCAATGACTCTTAAGTTTGGTCTCTTTATGTTATCCCGTATTTCTTGGATATTCTGTTCATGGTTTCTTAACAGTCTTGCTGAGCTGTCTATGTTCTTTTCAAGTTGGAATACTTTGACTTCATTGTCTGATGTTCTATCTTCTAAGTGTTCTACTCTGCTGGTAGTATTCTCAATTGAGTTTTTAAGTTGGTTTATTGCTTTCTGCATTTCTAGGATTTCTGTTTGTTATTTTTTACAACCTCTATCTCCCTGTATATCTGATCTTTTGCTTCTTGGATTTGTTTATGTAATTCATTGTCGAAGTGATTTTTCATTGTCTGATTTTGCTGTCTAATGTCTTCCTTGAGACTCCAGTTCATCTGAAGCATGTATATCCTGAGTTCTTTATCTGACATTCCATCTACTGCAGCTATTACCTCTTCTAAAGTTGTGCTGACCTGCATTGCTTGTGGTCCTTTTTTCCTTGTCTTATCATACTGCTCGCTTTTCTTTCTGCTTGGTGAAACTGTTGTGATTTTGAAATTTTCCTCCTATATATTTATATTGCTCTTGTATAGTTGCAAAGTCTCCCTTGCATGGGCACAGGGGGGCTGTGCTGCTCCTCCAATTAGGGTGATCTAACTACCTTGCTGACGGGCCGCTGGGCTTGTTTTCCTGATCGGTTGCAGGTCTGCCTACCATGCAGGCGCGGGAGGCGGCTCTGCTCTGCCCCTCCTCCAATTGGTGTCACGTGTCTACCAGGCCCGTGGACCCCTGGGGTGTTCTGCTGATCAGTCGCAGGTCTGCCTACCTTGTAGGTGCTGGCAGCGGCTCTGCTCTGCCCCTACTCCAATTGGGGTGACGTGACTACCATGCAGGTGTGTTGCTGGGCCTGTTCCGCCAGTTTGTCACAGGTCTGCCTACCTTGCGGGCACGGGCAACGGATCTGCTCTGCTCCTATTCCAAATGGGGTGAAGAGTCTGCCGCGCCGGCAGGGCGATGGGCCTCTTCTGCCAGTCAGGTGCAGGTGTGCCTACCTTGCGGGTGCGGGTGATGGCTCTGCTCTGCCACTACTCCATTTGGGGGGTCGTGACTACCATGCCGGCAGGTTGTTTGGCCTGTTCTGGGTGCGGGCGAAGGCTCTGCTCTGCCCCTACTAATATTGGGGTGACCTGACTACCATGCCGGTGGGCCACTGGGATTGTACTAGGTGCGGGAGAAGGCTCTGCTCTGCAACTATTCCAATTCAGGTGATTTGACTACCACGCCTGCGGGTCACTGGGCCTGTTCTGGGCAAGGGCGGCGGCTCTGCTCTGCCTCTATTCCAATTGCGGTGACGTGACTACCATGCAGGTGTGTCGCTGGGCCTGTTCCGGGCGTGGGCGGCGGCTCTGCTCTGCCCCTCTGGCTTGATGACAAAGTGAGAGAGACCCGGGTGTTTGTGACTCACTTTCTTTACCAGGAGACCAACTGTTTCTGTCACCGCTGGTATCAATGAAGTTATCTCCTCTGCTGCTTTCTGATGACATCAGATCTCTGCCATGTTGGTATCCCATGCAAAAGGCAGCATTTTGTTCCCTTTGCTGGGTGACTAAAGCAATGGGTGAGTTCTGACCGGCACTCACAAGCCCCGTCTCAATCCTGTTGCACTCCCTATGAAGGCTCGGTTGATATTTACCTCCACAGTATTCAGCAAGACCCGGACCGAGAAGCAGTTTCCGCGGGTTCTTTAGCCCAGGGCCAGATCAGTTCCGGGAGGCGGAATTCGGCCGCTCTGGGCTCGGTGTATGTTCTAATAGAAGCAGGCTCCAAGACGCAGTTTCTGCGGGTTCTTTAGCACTGAGCCTGAGTAATTTGTCTGCAAGACAAAGGTGAATGGCATCCTGAAATTACCGGTTCTATAGCTGAATAAGCTGCGATCAGTCGAAAACAGGGATGGTGACGTCACCTCTCCAAGATGGTGGCCACTGGGTTCCTCTGTGGTCTGACTGGTGCGGAGAAACGAGTTGGACTGCATGCTTCCCCGTCTCAAACCCAGAATTCAGCACTGAGCACAGTGATTGCATACCTGGCAGGAGCCCACAGTATGTGCACCACTGTATATTTGCGTTGCTATCTCATCGTTTCCCAGCACGCACCACAGACTCTAGCCACGAAGCAATTTCCTGAATAAGCCACATGACCTTCTGTGAGGACAAATCACTCGCGTTTGAGTTCCCGTAGCTGATCCTCGTGAGATGGAAATATGTACACTAGGTTTTGGAGAACCACAATTTTGCTGGAAATTCCTAACAAGATAGGTTTTAGCCATTCTAACTCGTCATTCTCCCGCACAGTGATGCGGTATATGGGGGTGATGCACTCCCTTCGCAGCCATCATATGATCCCCTGAAGTTAGTTTTCAGTACTAGGAAACAAATAAGTATTTCAGGTGGATGAATATTTCTGAGAAAAATCTTTTGAAAAGTTGATTATAAATCCACATACATGAATATGAATGAATTTAGGGAGTGTATAATAAGAAAAATATACTTCATATTTTGAAAAATCTGCAGAGTGAAAAAAAATATATATATATGTATATATATACATACACACAGAGACATTAAAAAGTAGCATTATGTATGCCAATCGAAATTCACCATGAAATATATATCATCCACAGATCCAAAAATATTCATTTTAATGAACATGGATTTATGTCATTCAACTAAGAATCTCACCCGTATCTTGAATTTTCGGTTTCAACAGCATTTAGTAGGAGTGATCTCTTCTCACAATTTGTATCTGCCAAGCCAGCCACCTCACAAAATGTACGAGTTATACCAGGTAGAATTTGATATGTGCATATAAAAATACATGTGATGAATAGGCTACAGAGAAAGGGAGACAGTTATTCACATATTTGTTAACTTTTAAAACACATGGAGGACTATTTCAATTAAAATTCGCTAGATTTATAACACCTACCATTTATCATACGAAAGGCAAGTCCAACTATACACCATGCCTCCTGTGAACCTCTTGTATTTCTATTCTGTTTGGGTTATTTTTCTCCATAATATTAGGATTAGAAGTCAAAGTCTATTAGGGTATGTGTTAGTGTCAGGGATTCAGTATTTCGAATGGAAAATTTGAAAATGTATCCAATGTATATGCAAATATGTGCTACACAAAAAACTTCCCACTCTCATTCATAACAATGCCTTGACATTACCTTCGCCCCACATAAGACACAATTAGAGGAGAGGAGTTAGAAAATCTGTGAATACATATGTGGAATGGAAAATGCTCAGGAGTTCACAAATTTGGAGGTGGTAGAGGAGATTCCAAAAGTAAGGGACAGGGTAAACACTCCACAAACATGAAGTTCTGCCAGCCTGACATCTGGAGAAACTGCCTCTAAGGTTGGGCAATGAAATATATGCTGTTGTCAGGAGCATTAGCTTCATTTGGAGTGAGACCATCAAAGCTGGGTCTTCATCTATGTGACATGAATGACATTGTTTCTTATTTTCCAATGAACATGAGGCATCAGTGCTGAATTTTCTATTTGTATGTAACTTGTGGCCACTGGGGTCTAAGTGTCTCCCCGTGTGGACTGTAAATCCATTTGGTCATCCTCCACTATTCGTGGTGTTTCTTGCTGCTGCACTGGGAGTTTGGAAATTGCTTCATGAAATACAAGGAGTTCAACAGGGACACAGTGCTGAAGTGAGTTCTGTCAATTGTGGTGGGTCGGGTTCTGCAGGAGAATGCACCAACCAGGCTTCTATCCCACATTGCTTGCCCCATTGACCATAGCAACCTGATTCTGAACATTGCCCTGAAACCTCTCCATATAACAATATGCTTTTACATATAAGAGTCTACTGGCTTCAAAATGTCAGTCACAATCCATTTGCAAGCCAATGGCAGATCCACATGGCCCAACACAGATGTTTTATCACACACCTGCCAACCACTGCTCTAGGACAACTACTCAACAGGATCCAACTTACTGGCATCTCTGTTCTACACCATTTTCATAAAACCAAGTCAATCAAGGCACTGTCTTACATAGTCATGATCAGCAACAGGATATCCAAATGTTCTCCAGTGCCACCCAGTCATGGGAATTTCAAAAAATTTTATGGTATTTATCTAGCCAATTTTCAAGGTAGAAGTTGGAGGCACTGTGGGTTTCAATTTATTCAGGAACCATTAAATGGTGAGTAAGTTCATTTCAATGAAAACTCTGGAGAATTCTCACAGGCAAGGCTTTCCAAAGAGTGGCCAAAATGTCAGATTAAGCCAGGCCCATTGAGGTCTACAATGTGAGGTCCATGTGTGTTTTGACTCTCAAAAATGGCTGCCAAGTCTTTAAGAATAAAATCATGTGATATCCTGGCTGAGATTCCCTGTGATTTGTGGAAAGTCAACTTGGGCCTAGATGTCTTTCCAAGGGCAACTCTCATGCATGGCCATCTAAAATCCCAACACAATTCATGGCAATACTTCTCTGAGATCAGTACCACAACTCAGTCTCTAAGGGGAATCACACCATGGTGCAAGCCCACGTGGACCCAGTCATCTCTTCAAACCACCATTCAAATGTCCACAATTAAAACCCAAACACTCCCACATGGCCCAAATCTTCTTCCATATATACACTCATCATAACCTGTGGCTGGAGGTTTCCATGAGGGGAGCAGCCCACATCAGTGTCCAAAATAAGCTTCCTGCACCTCATTTGCCTAAAGTCAGGGTGGCATGGACACCCTTCCTGTAAACCAGGAGTGATCAAATAGGCCTTCCTTTAATACTGCTTAGCTTCTCCAACTTGAGGCCTACTGACTTTGAGGTTTAGATTCTTTAAGTGAATTGGAGTCATGAGAAAAACAAGCACCTATGGGCTAGCCTCTGCTGGGTTTTGAAGAACTCATTTGACACAAAGGATCCCTGTTCTCACTTGATGGATGTCAGGAACCTACCAGAGGAAGGCAAGAGAATTAATCAACAATATCTGCTCTTTTTGCCATTTTGGTTTTCGATGCATGCATGGGATGTATCTTTAGATCCATCAGGTGCTGAGAATCTAAGCCTCAGCCTCACACAGGGCCAAGAGACTGATTCAGACATATCCCTTTTCAAAGCAATTAAGCATGGATCCTCACGTGATGCCCATTCATTTGCATTTGAAAACTGTTTTCTTCAGGCTTCACAAAGTGGTGGCTTGAGGCAAAGTTCTTCCTGACATTCAGGGCAACAGAACAATAGGTAATCAAAAGGACCAAAGCAGGGTTTCTCCACTGAGACTTTCCTGGTCAACTGATATCTGAGATTTCTGAGATGCTAGCCATTCCCTTCAACTATCTAGTACATGGCCATGTCACAGATATTGGAGGTGGTACATATCTTGGACACAAAACCATGATACTATTCTGGAGTGTTGCCAGAATTGAAGGAGAAAACAGGAAATTATGAAGCTAGTAGGTGTTGCCCATCCATAAGGCAAGCCTGATTCCACTCATATATTGGACACAATGAATGCTGGCAAGCTTTCTAGTAGACAGGAAACATCCATTGATGCCTTCTCTCTTCTAATGTCTACAATCATGAACACAGTGGGATACACAGACACTCGCATTGTCAAAGGACTTACTAAAAGTAGTCCACTCCAAACCAAACAAACTGCCTTTCCCACCTATTCTGAGAACTTGAGACAAAACCACAAAATCACACCCACACCCACAAAGGCACCTCCTTCCCCCAAGTAGGTCTGTGACTCTCCGGAGTGTCCTCTGACTGGTGGGCCATACTATGTTTCCCCAAAATGACCTCTCCTGTCTCAGTTCTGGTCTGCTTGGCCAACTCTGTGAAGTTGTCAAGAGCCAGTGCTGAGACACTACCTGCTTTCTGAGGAAAAGCCCCTCTTCAAAGGTTTCCTGGCATTTGGCCATCCTCACATCTGTAGGTTCAAAGAAAGACTGACTCTGTGTCCTTGGTAAATCCAAACATATGAGACCACTGGGACTGGGACAGGGACTGTGTCTGGGTTCCTGGCTTCCTGGATCCCAAGTTCAGAGAGTTTCATCACCAAGGAAGTGAGGTGAGGTCACTTCCTTCAGGATCTGAATTACATCACTGCCTTGGCAACCACTTTGCCCTAACAGTTGCTTCCAAATGTCCCATTAGGTGGAGGCTGCCCCTGATTTCCTGTAACACTTTCACAAGTTAGAATGTTATATCAATCATAAGCACCCCGGAACAGCTCTCCACACAGAACTGGTTTGGTCCATCTTGTATACATTAAGAAGAGAGAGTGATTCAGACACAACCCTTCAACCCGACCAGGATGACTGCCATGGAAGATGACTTTTGCTTTCTGAGGTATTTCATAGCTGCCTTCATCTTCACCAGGGATCATTTCTGCATGAACATTTGAGGTTCTCAGCAGGTGAAGATACCCTACATTCCTGTATTTTAAAACCAACTCTGTCCCTGCTCTTCGGTAAAGTTAGTGTATGGTTAGGGTTCATTATATGTTTGATTTGGGTTAGGAATCATTCTTCAGGATGAATAAAGGGATTGGGTACCTGCAATATTTATAAGAATATATAAGTGAAATATATGTATGAAAACGGAAATCTAAGAAAGATTTGAAGCCCAGAAGGGCATTGGGCCCTTGATTTGGATACATAGTGTTGAATTACGTTCTGTACAATTGTCTCAGTTAAATCGATATACAATGGCATAGGACCTTGTACCTTGGATGATTGAATGTAGAAGAGAACATCCAGTTAAAAAGGGATAGTCGGTAGGATTAGAAAGATAGTCGGTAGGTTTAGGAAGAAGAGTAAGAATATGATTTGGAATAAAAAGCTTCTTTAGCAATAGGGTTTCGTTTAGAGAGTGAATGTAAATGTCAGTACATGTGAAGAGTCTTTCACAATAATGAACTGGGGAAATTATGTAGAAAAGCAGGTATCAATAGAGACATAACGAAATCAGGCAAAGTATAAATGAGTGATAGGATTAGACATTTTCAACGGGTTGAGTTTGAATATATAATCATAGGAAAAAACAAATATGTTGTCACCAATGGGATTGACATTTGAGAGCATTAGGCAACCTGGACACGGATGTTATTACTTATCCATGTTCACTTTCCTTTTAGGCTTTGGTACAATCATAAGTGTGACCTTTACATTTTTTTTTGTTCAGAATATTTCGGTGGTAAAATGTATATGTAGATCAGGTAACATGAGTATTTCTTTCACCATGTCTGGGAGCAATATTTTGAAGACATATACATTAGTATTAGGGGTACAAAGAGGTGTACCCTGTGTCTATGAATATAGAGATAATGCATGAATAGACGATAATATGGATAAATAATGTATCTGGTTCCACTTTAAATAATGGATTGAATTGAAATCTGAAAATATATAAGAAATCTTATATTGATATATAATCATTCATTTCAACCAGTTATATATCTAATGGTAATAGTAGGATTATAATGTGTTTGGAAAGAAGTCTCATGAAAAGACCAGTCAAGAAACATAGAAGAATCATGTGTTCTGAATCAGAAAGTGATTGATCGTGAAACAAATGCCTATAAATTTTCTAACTTTTGAATGAAATATATATCCTATGATGTGCATAAACTGAAGACATCGTAACGTATAAGTGTTGAATAAAAATGAAAATCAAAATACACATCATGTCCCCTAAGAATATACTTGCATTGATGTTAAACTAGCTCAGTAACTGTAGAAATTTTAGGTTTTGTTTGCACCTTTCACTGAATTTAGTTTTCAGTACTAGAAAACAAATATGTATTTCAGGTGGATGATTATTTCTGAGAATAATCTTGTGGAAAGTTGATTATAAATACACATATATGAATATGAATGAATTTAGGGAGTGTATAATAAGACACATATATTTCATATTTTAAAAAATCTGGAGAGTGTATATATATATATATATATATATATACACACTCTCATACATACACACTCACATGCACAGATATAAAAAAGTAGCAATACAGGAGATCCATCATGAAGGCAAGCATGGAAAAATCAAGTCTCTGACCTCTTCAGCTGCGTGGGCATCAGGAGTCGTAAACTGTCTAAATGCTGTTTGCTCAGAATCACTAGGCAATGTTGACCTAATGTGGATCTGGTGCGAACATTCTGTGCCCCTCAGAACACACACCGAGCCTGGATCGGCTGCATTCAACCTCCGGTTTGCCTGGTTCTCGTGACTCAGCACTAAGATCCCTCTGAAATAACTGTTCGGCCCTTCTGAACTTTCAGAGGTAAAAGCCAACCAAGCCTTCAAAGGCAGTGGCCACAGGATTGAAACGGCGCTTGGGAGAGACAGTCAGGACCCACCCGTTGCGTTGGTTACCTTGCAAAGGGAACAAACGGTCACCATTTGCATGGGATACCACCATAGCATAGAAATGATGTCACGGGCAGAGGAGATAACTTCATTGAAACCAGAGTGACAGGTGTGTAATCCCCTAGCCATCTCTCTCAACACAGCGGGGAAACCTTAAGGGCCCCTCCCAGCTCTGCCGTAAGGGCCTCTCCCAGCTCTCCCGTGAGCGCGATAGCCAGACCTAGGGAATCAGGATTGGCTCGGGACTAGCGGCGTGGAATTCCGGGCTCCTGATCCCACAAGTGCTGACAATTGAGGTCTCTTACACCACGTACCGGTGGCGTGGCTCCCAGAGGGCAAGAAAATTCGCTGGGGGTCCTCAGCCCCAAGCTCTACAAACTTAGGGTCTGAGGGAGGCAAACAGGGAGAGTGTGCACAGGCGTTCATGAAAACAGGGCTGCCAGGATTAGAGTTCTTGCTTGTAACCACTATTGTGGTGAGCGTCACAGGTGATCAGGGCATGGCTTGAGGAAGCACAAGAGAAGGCCCTAGGCACTCAGGATTGGAGATCCGCCAAGTCTGGGAGGAAGAGCTGCTGCACAGTGATTGGTTCCCACTTATTCAGAGGAGAAGCTTGGCCCAGTGCACACAGCTCCACCTACTGAAAGAGAAGTTAATTGAACTCTATGACTGCATGTATTATTATTATTTTTTTAATTTATATTTTTTATATTTCTTTCATTTTCATTTTTGTTGTTGTTGTTCTTTAACTTTTTTAATGTTTTTATTTTTTTATTTTTTATTTTACCATTATTATTATTAATATTATTTTAAATTTTAATTTTCATTTTTTAATTATAATTATTATTTAAATTTTTTTTTCTTTATTTTCTTTTTTTTTGTCTTTTCATTTCTTTTCAATTTTCTTATTATCCCTTCCTTGAATTCTACCTGTCTACTCTTATTCTCTTTAGTGACTTCTTCCCTTCCCTTCTAATATCTTTCCTCCCAAGCATCAAATAAATTTATAAGAGTAAGCAGTAACTCAGCAGTCAAACAAAACAAGAAGTAACATGAGCAGCATAAAAAAGCAAGGAATTAAAAAAAAAAGATAAATAATCAAAGACGGGTGGCAATACAAACCATATATCAATACTAACTCTAAACTTTAATGGCTTTAACTCGCCAATAAAGTGACATAGGCTTGTAACGTGGATTAAAAAAAAACAAATCCAACAATATGTTGCTTCCAGGAGACACATCTGAATGGAAAAGACATACACAGGCTGAAGGTGAAAGGTTGGGAAAATTTATACCATGCACACGGTCCTTGTAAGCAAGCAGGGGTGGCCATCCTCATATGGAATAAAATCGACTTCAAGACTAATTTAATCAAAAGGGATAAGGAAGGACATTATATACTGTTGAAAGGAACCATTCACCAACAAGACATAACAATTATCAATATTTACGCAGCAAATAATGGTGCTGCAACATTTATAAAACAAATTCTCCTCAAGTTCAAGAATCAAATAGACCACAACACAATAATTATGGGAGACTTCAACTCACCTCTCTCACCATTGGACAGAACCTCCAAACAAAAGTTGAATAAAGAAAATATAGAATTCAATATCACAATCAATACCCTAGACTTAACTGACATATATAGAATATATCAACCATCATCAAGTGGATATACTTTTTTCTCACCAGCACATGGATCCTTCTAAAAAATAGACCATATATTATGCCATAGGGCAACACTCAGTAAATATAAAGGGGTGGAGATAATACCATGAATTTTTTTTTTTTTTCTGATCACAATGGAATGAAACTGGAAACCAATGGTAAAAGAAGGAAGGAAAAATCCTACATCACATGGAAAATGAACAATATGTTACTGAATGATCAATGGGTTACAGAAGACATAAAGGAGGAAATCAAAAAATTCTTAGAGATAAATGAAAATACAGACACAACATATCAGATTCAATGGGACACAATGAAACAAGATTCAAGAGGCAAATTCATCGCCTGGAGGTCATTCCTCAAAAAAAGAAAAAAACAAAAACAACAAATAAATGAGCTCTCACTTAATCTCAAAGCCCGAGAAAAGGAAGAGCAAAACAACAGCAAATGTAGCAGAAGGCAAGAAATTATTAAAATCAGAGCGTAAATCACGAAATTGAAACAAAAGAAACTATTAAAAAATTAACAAAACTAATAGTTGGTTCTTCGAAAAAATAAATAAGATGGACAGACCCTTAGCCATGCTAACGAGGAGAAGAAGAGAGAGAACTCAAATTACTAACATACAGGATGAAAAAGGCAATATCACAACAGATGCTACATAAATACGGAAGACAATTAGAAATTATTTTGAAAACCTATATTCCAATAAAATAGAAAATAGTGAAGACATCGATACATTTGTTAAGTCATATGATTTGCCTAGACTGAGTCAGGAGGATACACACAATTTGAACAGACCAATATCAATCGATGAAATAGAAGAGGCAATCAAGCTACTACCAACCAAGAAAAGCCCAGGATCGGATGGGTATACAGCGGAGTTTTACAAAACCTTTAAAGAAGAATTAATACCAATACTTTTCAAGTTATTCAGAAAATGGAAAAACAGGGAGCTCTGCCAAGTTCATTCTATGAGGCCAACATTACCCTGATTCTGAAACCAGACTAAGACACCTCAATGAAAGAAAACAACAGACCAATATCTCTGATGAACCTAGATGCAAAAATTTTCATTAAAATTCTGGTGATTTGGATACAAAGGCACATCAAAAAAATTGTGCACCATGATCAACTAGGATTCATCCCTGGGATGCAAGGAGGGTTCAATATATGGAAATCAATAAATGTTATTCACAACATCAATAGACTAAAAAATAAGAACCATAAGATGATCTTGATAGATGCAGAAAAACCATTAGAAAAAGTAGAGCATTCCTTTATGTTCAAAACATTAGAAAAACTAGGGATAAAAGGAACATACCTCGACATTGTAAAAGTTATCTATGTTAAGCCTCAGGCTAGCATCATTCTGAATGGAGAAAAATTGAAGGCATTCTTTCTAAAATCTGGAACAAGACAGGGATGTCCTCTATCACCACTTCTATTCAATATAGTTCTCGAAAAACTGGCCAGAGCAATTAGAAAGATGAAAGACATTAAAGACATAAAAATAGGAAAAAAAGAACTTAAATTATCACTATTTGAAGATGACATGATTCTATACATAGAAGACCCAAAAGGGTCTACAGAAAAAAACTACTAGAACTAATAAATGAATTCAGCAATGTGGCAGGAAATGAAATCAACATGCATAAATCAAAGGCATTTCTGTATGTCAGCGACAAAACTTCTGAAATGAAAATGAGGAAAAACACTGCATTCACAATATCCTCATAAAAAATTAAATACTTGGGAATCAACCTAACAAAAGAGGTGAAAGATTTATACAATGCAAACTACAGAACCCTAAAAAGAGAAGTAGAATAAGATCTTAGAAGATGGAAAAATATACCCTGTTCATGGATAGGCAGAACTAACATCATCAAAATGGCGATATTACTAAAAAGTTGTCTATAGGTTTAATGAAATGCCAATCTAAATCCCAAATGAATTTTTTGTAGAAATAGATAAACCAATCATGAAATTCATATGGAAAAATAAACGACCCAGAATAGCAAAAGCAATTCTAAGCAGGAAGTGTGAATCAGGCGGTATAGCGATACCAGATTACAAACTATATTACAGAGCAATAATAACAAAAACAGCATGGTACTGGTACCAAAACAGGCGGGTGGACGAATGGTACAGAATGGAGGACACAGAGACTAATCCGAAAAGCTACAACTATCTTATATTTGATAAAGGAGCTAAAAGCATGCAATGGAGGAAGGATAGCATCTTCAACCAATCGTGTTGGGAAAACTGAAAATCCATATGCAACAAAATGAAACTGAATCCCTTTCTCTCGCCATGCACAAAAGTTAACTCAAAGTGGATCAAGGAGCTAGATTCAAATCAGAGACTCTGCATCTGATAGAAGAAAAAGTTGGTTCCGATCTACATATTGTATGGTCAGGCTCCAAATTCCTTAATAGGACACCCATAGCACAAGAGTTAATAACAAGAATCAACAAATGGGAGTTACTTAAACTGAAATTTTTTTTCTCAGAAAGAGAAACAATAAGAGAGGTAAATATGGAGCCTAGATCATGGGAACAAATTTTTACTCCTCACCCTTCAGATGGAGCCCTAATATCCAGAGTATACAAACTATACAAAGAACTCAAATAATTAGACAATAAGATAACAAATAACCTAATGGGCCAAGGACCTGAACAGACACTTCTCAGAGGAGGACATTGAATCAATCAACAAGTACATGAAAAAATGCTCTCCATTTCTTGCAGTCAGAGAAATGCAAATCAAAACCACCCTAAAATACCATCTCAATCCAGTGAGATTGGCAGCCATTATGAAGTCAAACAACAACAAGTGCTGGCGACGATGTGGGGAAAAGGGTACTCTTGTACATTGCTGATGGGACTGAAACTGGTGCAGGCAATTTGGAAAGCAGTATGGAGATTCCTGGGAAGGCCGGGAATGGAAGCACCATTTGACCCAGCTATTGCCCTTCTCGCACTATTCCCTGAAGACCTTAAAAGAGCGTACTACAGGGATACTGCCAATCGATGTTCATAGCAGCACAATTCACAATTGCTACACTGTGGAACCAACCCAGATTCCCTTCAATAGATGAATAGATAAAAAAAAAAATGTTTTTTTTTATATACTATGGAGGATTACACAGCACTAAAAAATGACAAAATAATGGAATTTGCAGGGAAATGCATGGCACTAGAGCAGATTATGCTTAGTGAAGCTAGCCAATCCCAAAAAAACAAATACCAAATGACTTCTTTGATATAATGAGAGCAACTAAGAACAGAGCAGAGAGGAAGAGCATGAAGAAAAGATTAACATTAAGCAGAGACATGAGGTGGGAGGGAAAGGTAGAGAAAAGAGAAATTGCATGGTAATGGAGGGAGACCCTTATTGTTACAAAAAAAATACATATAAGAGGTTGTGAGTGTAATGGAAAAATAAACAATAAGTGTAATGAATTACAGTAGGTAGGGTAGAGAGAGAAGATGGGAAGAGAGCGGAGGGGGGATAGTAGGGCATAGGAAAGGTAGCAGAATACAACAGTAACTAATAAGAAATTATGTAAAAATATGGATGTGTAACTGATGTGATTCTGCATTCTATATTTGGAGTAAAAATGGGAGTTCATAACCCACTTGAATCTAATGTATGAAATATGATATGTCAAGAGCTTTGTAATGTTTTGAGCAACCAATAAAAGAAAAAAAAAGTAGCAATATATATGCCAATCGAAAATCTTCATCAAATATATATAATCCAAAGATCGAAAAATATTCATTTTACTGAACATGGATTTATGTATAATGTTATTCAACTAGGAAGCTCACCAGTAGGTTGAATTTTCAGTTCCAACAGCGTTTAGGAGGAGTGATCTCTTCTCACAATTTGCATCTGCAAATTCAGCCACCTCACATGTGTGTACAAGTGATATCAGGTAGGATTCTATATGTGCATATAAAAATACATGTGCTGAATAGGCTACAGAGAAAGGGAGACAGGGATTCACATATTTGTTAATTTTAAAAACACATCTAGAACTATTTCAACAGAAAATTGACTAGATTTAAAACTCCTACATTATATAATGCAAAAAGCAATTCCAACTATACACCATGCCTCCTCTGAACTGCTTGTATTTCTATTCTTTTTGGGTTATTTTTCACCATCATTTTAGGATTATTAGTCAGAGACTAGTAGGGTACAGGTTAGTGTCAGGGATTAAGTATTTCAAATGGAAAATTGGAAAATGAATCCAATGTGTATGTAAATATGTGCTACACAAAAATCTTCCCACTCACATCCAGAACAATGCCTTGACATTACCTTCGCCCCAAGTAAGACACAATTAGAGTTGAAAAGTGTAAAAATCTAGGAATACATATATGGAATGGAATATGCTCGGGAGTTCACAACTTTGGAGGTGGTAGAGGAGTTTCCAAAAGTAAAGGACAGCGTAAACACTCCACAAACAAGGAGCTCTGCTGGCCTAAGAATTCTTGGGAAATGGCCTCTGAGGTTGGGATCCTGAAATATATGTTGCTGTCATGAGCTTTAGCTTCCTTCGTAGTGAGACCATCAAAGCTGGGTCTGCATCTATGTGACCGGGAAGAGATGATTTCTTATATTCCAATGAACATGAGGCAGCAGTGCTCAATTCTCTCTTTGTAGGTAAACTGTGGCCACTGGATTCTAAGTGTCTCCCAGTGGGGACTGTGAAGACATTTGGTCATCCTCCACTTTTCATGGTGTTTTTTGCTGCTGCACTGGGAATTTGGTATTTGCTTCACAAAATATAAGAAGTTCATTTGGGATACAGTGCTGGAGGGAGTTCTGTCACTTGTGGTGGGTCAGGGTCTGCAGGAGAATGCACCAACCAGGCTTCTATCCCACAGAGCTTGCCCCAATAACCATAGTAAACTTATTCTGAACATTGCCCTTAAAACTCTCCATATAACAGGATGCCTTTACATATAAGGGTCTCATGTCTGCACTATATCAGTCACAAGCCATTTGGAAGCCAATGGCAGATCCACATAGCCCCTCCATGATGTTTTTTCACACACCTTCCCACCACTGCTCTAGGCCCACTACTCAGCAGGCTCCAAATTACTGGCATCTCGTGTTCTACATCATTTTCATGAAACCCAGTCAAACAAGGCACTGTCTGGAATACACATGATAAGCAACAGGACATCAAATTTTCTGCAGTTCCACCTGGTCATGGGAATTTAAAAAATTTCATGGTATTTATTTAGCAATTTTTCAAAAATGAAGTTAGAGGCACTGTGGGTCTCAATTCATTCAGGAACCATTAAGTGTTGAGAAAGTTCATTTCAATGAAAGCTCTGGAGAACTCTCAAAGTCAAGGCTTCTCAAAGAGTTACCAAATGGTTACATAAAGCCAGGCCAATTGACGTCTACAATGTGAGGTCCATGTATGTTTTGACTCTCATCTATGGCTGCCAAGTCCTTCAGAATAAAATCATGTGATATCCTGGCTGAGATTCCCAGGCCTCTGTGGAAAGCCACCCTGGGCATAGATCTCAGTTTCCAAGAGTGAGTCTTATGTGTGTCCTCCTAAAATCCCAACACAATTCATGGCAATACTTCTCTGAGGTCAATTCCAGAATGCAGTCTCTAAGGGGAATCACATCAGAGTTCAAGCCCAGGTGGACCCAGTCATCCCTTCCAACCGCCACAAAAATTACCACAATTAAAATCAAAACACTCCCACAGGGCCATCATCTTCTTCCATGTAGACACTCATCATAACCTCTAGCTGGAGGTTTCTATGAGCCCAAGGTAGTGTCCAAAATAAGCTCACTTGCCCCTTATTTGCCTAAAATCATGGTGGCCTGGACACTCTTCCTGTGAACCAGGAGTGATCAAATATTCCTGCTGTTAAAGTGTTCCACTTCTCCAATTTCGGCCTACTGGCTGTAGGGTATAGATTCTTTATGTGATTTGGAGTCATGAGAAAATCCAAGCACATATGGGCTAGCCTCTGCAGGGATTTCAAGAACTCATTTGACCCAAAGGATCCCTATTCTCACTTGATGGATTTCAGGAACCTAAAACAAGAAGGCAAAAATATTCATCCACAATGACTGCTCTTTTGGACATTTTAGTTTTGGAAGAACATGGGATCTTTCTTTAGATCCATCAGGTGCTGAGAATCTAAGCCACAACCTCATACAAGGACAAGAGGCTGATTCAGACACATCCCATTCCAAAGCAATTAAGCAAAGAGCCACAGGGGGGTCCATTCATTTCCATATGAAAACAGTGTTTTTCAGGCTACACAAAGGGGTGGCCTGAGGCAAAGACCTTTCTGACATTTAGGGTAATAGAAATAGAATTAAGCAAATGGCCCAAAGTAGGGTTTCTCCACTGAGACTTTACTGCACACACTGATATCTGAGTTTTCTGAGATGATCTCATTCCCTTCAGCTATCCAGAACATGGCCATGTCACAGAGCCTTGTGGTGTTACATATCTGGGAAACAAAACCATGAGTCTATTCTGGAGAGTGGCCAGAATTCACGTAGAAAACAGGAACTTTAGAAGATAGTAGATGTTGCCCATCCATAAGGCAAGCTGCAGTGCATTCATCAATTGTGCAGTATGAATTGCGGAAGCTTTCAACTAGAGACAACATATCCATTGGTGCATTCTCTTTTCTAATGTCTACAACCATGGATACAGTGGGATACACAGACATAGAAACACTCACAATGTAAAACGACTTACTAGAAACAGTCCACTCCAAACCAAACAAACCACCTTTCCTACCTATTCTCAGAACATGAGAAAAAACCACAAACTCACACCTACAATGGCAAAGGCACTTCCTTCCCCCAAATAGGTCTGTGACTATCCGGAGTGTCTTCTGACTGGTGGGCCATATTATGTTCCCCCAAAATGGCTTGTCCTGTTTCACATCTGGTCTCAATGTCCAACTCCGTGAAGTTGTAAGGAGCCAGCGGTGAGCCACTGCCTGCTTTTTCAGGAAAGGCCCCTCTTCAGAGCTCTGCTGGCATTTGGCCATCCTCACATCAGCAGGTACCAAGAAAGACTGACTATGTCTTTGGGAAAAGCAAACAAGTTAGCCCACTGGGTCTGGAGTGGGACTGGCTCTGGGTGCCTGGCTTCCTGGATCCCAAGTTCAGAGAATTCCATCACCAAGGAAGTGAAGTGAGGTCACTTCTTTCAGGAACTGAATATGGTCACTGCCTTGGTAACCACTTTGTCCTAACAGTTGCTTCCAAGGTTCCCATGAGATAGAGGCTGCCCCAACATCCTGTGACACATTCAGAAGTTAGAATGGTATATCAACCATAGGCACCCTGGAACAGCTCTCCACAGAGGCCTGGTTTGGTCCATCTTCTCTACATTAAGAAGAGAGAGGCTGATTCAGACACATCAATTCATCCTGACCAGGTTGTTTGCATGGAAGATGACTATTGCTCTCTCAGGTCCTACATAGCTGCCTACATATTCTCCAAGGATCATTTCTTCATAGATCTTTGAGGTTCTAAGCAGGTGGAAGATCTTCTACATTTCTATATTGTAAGACCCACTCTGTCGCTGCTCTTAAGTTAGTTATATTGAGGGAACAGTGTATGGTTAGGGTTAATAACATGTTCGATTTGGGTTACGAATCATTCTGCGGGATGAATAATGGTATTGGCAACCTGCGATATTTACAAGAGTATACATGTGAAATATAAGTATGAAAGCAGAAATCTAGGTAAGATTTGAAGCCCAGAAGAGCATTGGGGACTTGAGTGGGATACTTAACTTTGAGTTATGTGCTGCACAGATGTCTCAGATAAATCAATATACACTGGCATCGGACCTTGTACCTTGGATGATTGAATGTTGAAGAGAGCATCCAGTCAAAAACCGATAGTCCGTAGGATTAGGAAGGTAGTTGGTAGATTTAGAAAGAAGAGTGAGCATAGGATTTGGACCAAAAGTTCTTCAGCAATAGGGTTTCGGGTAGAGAGTGTATGTAAATGTCAGCACATGTGAAGAGTCAGTCACAATGATGAACTGGGGAAAACATGTAGGAAAGCAGATATCAATAGAGACATTAGAAAATCATTAGAAAATCAGACATTAGGAAATCAAGCAAAGTATAAAGTGTGTGATAGGGTTAGACAGTTTCAACAGGTTTGAAGTTGAATATATAATCTTAGGAAGAAACAAATATGTAGTCACCAATAGGATTGATATTTGAGAGCATTAGGCAACCTGGACATGGATGATTTTAGTAATGGATGCTATCTTTCCATTTAGGCTTTGGTACAATTGTAAGTGTGACCTTTGCTTTTTGTGTCCGGAATATTTCTGTGATAAAATGTGTATGTAGATCAGGTGACATGAGTATTTCTTCCACCATTTCTGAGAGCAATATTTTGAAGATTTATAAATTAGTATGGGGGTACAAATAGGTGTACCCTGTTTCTATTAATATAGACATAATGCATGAATAGACAATACTGTGAATAAATAATATAACTGGATCCACTTTAAATAATGGATTGAATGGATATCTGAAAATATATAAGAAATGTTATATTGATATACAATCATTAATTCCAACCGGTTATATATCTAATGATTATCTTATGGTTATGGTTAATCATGAAGGGTGTGTGAGTTTTTCTTCAAAATTGATTATGGAAATCGAAAACAATATATTTGGAAAAAAAGTCTCATGAATAGACCAGTCAAGAAACATAGAGAAATACATGTGTTCTGGAGCAGGAAGTGACTGAAAGTGAAACAAATGCCTATAAATTTGCTAACTAGTGAATGAAATATATATCCTAAGATGTGCATTAACTGAAGAAATAGTAATGTACCAGTGTGGAATAAAAATTAACGTCAAAATACACATCGTGTCCCATAGGAACCAACATGCATTGATGTTCAACTGGGTCAGTTAATGTAGACATATTAGAATTTGTATGCACCTTTCACTGAAGTTAGTTCTCAGTACTAGGAAACAAATATGTATTTCAGGTGTTTGAGTATTTCTAAGAATAATCTTGTGAAAAGTTGATTATTAATCCACATACATGAACATGAATGAATTTAGGGAGTGTATATAAGACACATAATTTTCATATTTTTAAAATCTGGAGAGTATATACACACACACACACACACACACACAAACACAGAAATTAAAAAATAGCAATATATATGCCAATCGAAATTCATCATGAAATATATATCATAAAGATGCAAAAACATTCATTTTACTGAACATGGGTTTATGTATAATGTTGTTCCACTGGGAAGCTCACCCATAGGTTGAATTTTCAGTTCTAACAGCGTTTAGGACGAGTGATCACTTCTCACAATTTGTATCTGCCAAGTCATGTAACTCAAAAGAATGTACGTGTGATACCGTGTAGGATTCTATTTGTGCATATAAAAATACATGTGCTGAATAGGCTCCAGAAAATGGGAGACAGTAATTCACATATTTGTTAACTTTCAAAACACATGGAGAACTATTTCAATTAAAAATTGACTAGATTCATAATACCTACCCTTTATCATGCAAAAGGCAAGTCCAACCCTGAACTGCATGTATTTACGTACTGTTTGGGTTATTTTTCTCCATCATATTAGAATTAGTAGTCAGAGTCTATTAGAATATGGGTTAGTGTCAGGGATTCAGAATTTCGAAAGGAAAAATAGGAAAATTAATCCAATGTGTATGCAAATATGTGCTAAAACAAATCTTCTGACTCTCATCCAGAACAATGCCTTGAAATTATCTTCGCCCCATGTAAGACACAATTAGAGAAGAAAAGTTGCAAAATCTGTGATTACATTTCTGGAATGGAAAATGCTCAGGAGTGCACAAACTTGGAGGTGGTATAGGAGTTTCCAAAAGTAAGAACAGGGTACA
Organism: Callospermophilus lateralis; assembly: GCF_048772815.1. Lineage (NCBI taxonomy): Eukaryota > Metazoa > Chordata > Mammalia > Rodentia > Sciuridae > Callospermophilus > Callospermophilus lateralis. Next base: position 2,905,329 of record NW_027517343.1, read on the forward strand.
CACTCCACAAACATGGAGCTCTGCATGCCTAAAACTTTTAGAGAAACTGCCACTGAGGTTGGGCAATGATATATAGTTTTTTTTTCAGGAGTTAAGCTTCCTTTGTAGTGATACCCTCAAAGCTGGGTCTGCATCTATGTGACCTGGAGGACAAAGTTTCTTATTTTCCAATGAACACAAGGCAGCACTGCTGAATTCTCTCTTTGTAGATAAACTGTAGCCCCTGGGGGTTTATTTTCTCCCCGTGTGGACTGTGAAACAATTTGGTGATCCTCCACTTTTCGTGGTGTTTCTTGCTGCTGCACTTGGAGTTTGGTACATGCTTCACGAAATACAAGGAGTTCAACTGGGAAACAGTGCTGGAGAGAGTTCTGTCACGTGTGGTGGGTTATGGTCTGCAAGAAAATGCACAAACCAGGCTTCTATCTCTCAAAGATTGCTCCCTTGTCCATAGCAACCTGATTCTGAACATTGCCCTGAAACCTCGCCATAGAACAAGATGCCTTTACATATAAGGGCCTGAAGTCTGCACTATGTCAGTAACAAGCCATTTGGAAGCCAATGGCAGATCCACATGGACCCACCATGATATTTTATCACACACCTGCCCACCACTGCTCTACGCCCACTACTCAGCAGGCTACAAATTACTGGCATCTCTGTTCTAAACAATTTTCAGAAAACCCTGTCAATCAAGGAACTGTCTGGTACACTCATAATAAGCAATAGGACATCGAATGTTTCTGGAGTGCCACCTGGTCATGGGAATTTCAAAAATTTCATGGTATTTATCTAGCCATTTTTCAAGGATGACATTGGATGCACTGTGAATTTCAATTATTCAGGAACCATTAAATGTTGAGAAAGCTCAATTCAAAGAAAATTCTGGAGAACTCTCACAGGCAAGGCTTTCCAAAGAGTGGACAAAAGGTCACTTGAAGCCAGGACCATTGAGGTCTACAATGTGAGGTCCTATGTGTTTTGACTCTCAACTATGGCTGCCAAGTCTTTCAGAATAAAATCATGTGATATCCAGGCTGAGATTCCCAGTTCTTTGTGGAAAGCCACCCTGGTCCTAGATCTCAGGTTCCAAGAGCGACTCTCATGCGTGGCCTCCTAAAATCCCAACACAATTTATGGCAATACTTCTCTGAGGTCAGTTTCAGAACTCAGTCTCTAAGGGGAAACACACCAGAGTTCAATCCCTGGTGACCCAGTCATCTCTTCCAACCGCCACACAAATGACCAGAATTAAAACCAAAACACTCACACATGCCCCTCATCTTCTTCCATATAGACACTAATCATAACCTTGGCTGGAAGTTTCCATGAGGCACACAGCACAAGACAATGTCAAAATAAACTCCCTTGCCCTTCATTTGTCTAAAGTCAGTGTTTCTGGACACTGTTCCTGTGAACCAGTGCTGATCAAAGATGCCTGCCATTAATACTGTTCCGCTTCTCCAATTTGAGGCATAGTGACTGTCAGGTATAGTTTCTTTATGTGATTTGGAGTCATGAGAAAACCCAAGCACCTATGGGCTAGCCTCTGCAGGGCTTGAAGGACTCAGTTGACCCAAAGGATCCCTCTTCTCACTTGATGGAGATCAGGAACCTTACAGAGGAAAGCAAGAGACTTCATCCACAATGATTGCTCTTTTGGCCATTTTGGAATTGGATGCACACATGGGATCTTTCTTTAGATCCATCAGGGCTGAGAATCTGAGCCATGGACTCACACTCCACTAAGAGGTGGATTCAGACATATCCCTTTGCAAAGCAATTAAGCAAAGATCCACAGGTGATGCCCATTTATTTCCATTTGAAAACTGATATTTTCAGGCTTTGGAAAGGTGTGGCCTTAGGCAAAGACCTTCCTTACATTCAGGGCAACAGAACAATAGAAAAGCAAATTCCCAAAGCAGAGTTTCTCCACTGAGACTTTCCTGGTCACACTGATATCTGAGTTTTCTGTGATACTCACCATTCCCTTCAGCTATCCAGTACATGGCCATGTCCCAGATTGTGGAGGAGATACATATCTTGAACACAAAACCATGAGCCTATGGGAGAGTGGCCAGAATTCAGGAAGAAATCAGGAATGTAGAAAGGTAGTAGGTGTTGCCCATCTATATGGTAAGCTGCAGTCCATTCATAAATTGGACAAGATGAATGCTGCGAAGATTTCTACTAGACAGGACACATCCTTTGATGCATTCTCTTTTCTATTGTCTACAACCACGGACACAGTGGGATACACAGAATCACTCACCTTCTCAAAGCACTTACTAGAAACAGGCCACTCCAAATTAAACAAACCGACTTTCCTACATATTCTTAGAAGATGAGACAAAATCACTAACACACAAACATACCCAAAAAGGCACCTTCTTTCCCCAAGTAGGTCTGTGACTATCCGGAGCATCCTCTGACTGGTGGACCATACTATGTTCCCCTGAAATGGGCTGTCGTATGTCAGATCTGGTCTCCTTGGCCAAAATTGTGAAGTTGTCAGGAGCCAGCGGTGAGCCACTGCCTGCTTTATCAAAAAAAAAAAAAAAGCCCCTCTTCAGAGCTTTCCTGGCATTTGTCCATCTTCAATTCAGTAGTTGCCAAGAAAGACTGACTCTGTCCTTGGTTAATCCAAACATGTGAGACCACTGCAACTGGGACTGGGCCTGCCTCAGGGTGCCTGGCTTCCTGGATCCAAAGTTCAGAGTGTTACATCAACAAGAAAGTGACTTAGGTCACTTCCTCTAGAACTGAATGAGGTCACTGCCTTGGCAACCACTTTGTCCTAACAGTTGCTTCGAAGGGTCCATGAGATGGAGGCTGCCCCTACTTCCTTTGACACATTCACAAGTTTAAATGGAATATCAACCATAGGCACCCGGGAACAGCTCTCCACACAGGCCTGGTTTGGTCCATCTTCTCTACATTAAGAAGAGAGAGACTGCTTCAGACACATCCCTTCATCCTTACCTGGTTGTTTGTCATGGAAGATGACTTTTGCTCTCTCAGGTCCTTCATAGCTGCCTATATCTTCTCCAGGGATACTTTCTGCATGGACCTTTGAGGTTCTCTGCAGGTTGAAGATCTCCTACATTCCTGTATTGTAAGACCAACTCTGTCCCTGGTCTTCTATAAAGGTAGATTGAGGGAATCGTGTATGTTTAGGGTTAATAACATGTTTGATTTGGGTTAGGATCATTCTGCTGGATGAATAATGGTATTGGAAACCTGCGATATTTATAAGATTATAGAGGTGAAATATATGTATGAAAACAGAAATCTCAGTAAGATTTAAAGCCCAGAAGGTCATTGGATCCTTGATTGGGATAGTTAGCTTTGAATTATGTTCTGTGCAGATGTCTCAGATAAATCTATACACAATGGCATAGGATCTTGTACCTTAGATGATTGAATGTTGAGGAGAACATCCATTCAAAAAGGGAGAGTTGGTAAGATTACGAAGAGAGTTGGTAAGATTAGAAAAAAGTGTGAGTATAGGATTTGGACAAAAAGTTCTTTAGCAATAGGGTTTTGGGTAGAGAGAAAACGTAAATGTCAGCACATGTGAAGAGTCAGTCACAATGATGAACTGGGGAAAATATGTAGGAAAGCAGATATCAATAGAGACATAAGGAAATCAGGCAAAGTATAAAATGAGTGATACCAATAGACATTTTCAACAGGCTTGAGATTGAATATATAATCTTAGGAAGAAACAAATATGTAGTCACCAATAGGATTGACATTTGAGAACATTAGGCAACCTGGACATGGGTGATTTTCATAATCCATACTCACATTCCATTTAGGCTTTGGTACAATCGTAAGTGTGACTTTGCATTTTGTGGCCAGAATATTACTGTGATAAAATGTATATGTAGATCAGGTGACATGAGTATTTCTACCACCATTTCTTGGAGCAATATTTTGAAGAGGTGTAAATTAGTATTGGGGGTACATAGAGGTGTACCATGTGTGTATGAATATAGACATAATGCATGAATAGACCATACTGTGAATAAATAATACAACTGGTTCAAACTTTAGAAATTGGAATAAATTGATATCTGAAAATACACAGGGAATCATATATTGATATACATACATTCATTCCAACCATTTATACATCCAATGGTAATATTACGGTTGTGGTTCATCATAAAGAGTGTGTGAATTTTGCTTCAAAATTGATTATGGAAATCGACAGTAATGTGTGTGGAAAGAAGTCTCATGAAATGACCAGTCAAAAACAAAGAGGAATACATATGTTCTGAAGCAGGAAGTGATAGAATGTGTTACAAATTTCTTTAAATTTATGAAGTTGTGGCTGAAATGTATATTCTATGATGTACAAAAACTGAAGAAATAGTAATGTACCAGTGTTGTATAAAAATGAACGTCAAAATACACATCATGTCCCATAGGAATCTACTTGCATTGATGTTAAAGTGGGTCAGTTACTGTAAAAATATAAGGATTTGTTTGCACCATTTACTGAAGTGAGTTTTCAATACTATAAAACAAATATGTATTTCAGATGGATGAATATTTCTGAAAATAATCTTATGAAAAGTTGAATATAAAACCACATACATGAACATGAATGAATTTAGGGAGTGTATAATAAGATACATATATTTCATATTTTGACAAATCTAGAGTGTTTACATATATATATATATATATATATATATATATATATATATATACAAAATACACACAGAGACATTAAAAAGTAGCAATATATATGCCAATTAAAATTCATCGTGAAATATATATCATCCACAGATCCAAAAATATTAATTTTACTGAACATGGATTTATGTATAATGTTTTTTAACTAAGAAGCTCACTCATAATTTGAATTATCAGTTCCAAAAGCATTTAGGAGGAGTGATTTCTTCTCACACTTTGTATCTGCCAAGTTAGCCACCTCTCAAGAATACAGGTGTGATACCAGGTAGGATTCTATATGTTCATATAAAAATACATGTGCTGAATTGGCTACAGAAAAAGGGAGACAGGAATTCACATATGTGTTAACTTTAAAAACACACGCAGAACTCTTTCAACAAAAAATTGACAAGATTTACAACTCCAACCCTATATCATGCAAATAGGAAGACCAACTATACACCATGCCTCCTCTGAAGTGCTAGTATTTCTATTCTGTTTGGGTTATTTTTCTCCATTATATTAGAATTAGTAGTCAGAATCTAGTAGGGTATGGGTTAGTGTCAAGGATTCAGTATTTCGAATGGAAAATTGAAAAATGAATCCAATGTGTATGTAAATATGTGCTACACAAAAATCTTCCAACTCTCATTCAGAACAATGCCTTGACAATACCTTCACCCCAAGTAAGACACAATTAGAGGAGAAGATTTAGAAAACCTGTGAACAAATATCTGGAATGGAATATGCTCAGGAGCCCACAACCTTGGAAGTGGCAGAGGAGTTTCCAAAGGTAAGGGAAAGGGTAAACACTCCACAAACATGGAGGTCTGCTGGCATAGAGACTTCTTGAGAAACTGCCTGTGAGGTTGGGCACTTGAAAAATATGTTGTTGTCAGGAGCTTTAGCTTCCTTTCTAGTGAGACCATAAAAGCTTGGTCTGCATCTATGAGACCTGGAGGACATGCTTTCTTATTTCCCAATGAACATGGGGCAGCAGTGCTAAATTCTCTTTTTAGGTAAACTGTGGCCACTGGGGGCTAAAGGTCTCCCCATGTGCACTGTGAAGCCATATGGTCATCCTCCATTTTCATGGTGTTTCTTCCTGCTGCACTGGGAGTTTGGTATTTGCTTCACGAAATAAAAGGAGTTCAATTGGGTCACAGTGCAAGAGGGAGTTCTGTCATGTGTGGTGGGTCAGGTTCTGCTTGAGGATACAAGAACCAGGATTCTATCCCACATAGCTTGCCCCCTTGACCATAGCAACCTGATTCTGAACAATGTCCTGAAAACTCTCCATATAACAAGTTGCCTTTACATGGAAGGTTCTGCTGGCTGCACCATGTCAGTCACAAGCCATTTGGATGCCAATGGAAGATCCACATGGCCCCACCACAGATATTTTATCACATTCCTGCCCACCACTGCTCTAGGCCAACTACTCAACCTAGTCCAACTTACTAGCATCTCTGTTCTACACCATTTACATGAAACCCAGTCAATCAAGGCACTGTCTGGTATATTCTTGATCAGTAACAGGACATCCAAATGTTCTCCAGTGCCACCTGGTGATGGGAATTTCAAAAATTTTATGGTATTTTTCTAGCCATTTTTCAAGGATGAAGTTGGAGGCACTGTGAGTTTCAATTCTTTCGGAAACCATTAAATTTTTAGGAAGCTAATTTCAATGAAAGCTCTGGAGAACACTCACAGGTAAGGCTTCCCAAAGAGTGGCCAAAAGATCACATGATATTATTCCCATTGAGGTCTACAATGTGAGGTCCATATGAGTTTTGACTCTCAACTCTGGGTGCCAAATCTTTCAGAATAAAATCATGTGGTATCCTGGCTGAGAGGCCTAGTGCTCTGTGGAAAGCCATCCTGGGCCTAGAACTTAGTTTCCAAGGGCGACACTCATGCCTGGCTTCCTTAAATCTCAACACTATTCATGGCAATACTTCTCTGAGGTCAGTTTGAGAACTCAGATTCTAAGGGAATCACACCAGAGTTCAAGAACATGTGGACCAAGTCATCTCTTCCAACCGCCACCCAAATGACCACAATTTAAAACAAAACACTCCAACGTGGCGCTCATCTTTTTCCATATAGACACTCATAAAGACCTCTGGCAAAAGTTTTCCATGAGGGGCACAGCCCAAGACCGTGTCCAAAATAAGCTCTCTTGCACCTAATTTGCCTAAAGTCAGGGTGGCCTGGACACCCTTCTTGTGAACCAGGAGAGATCAAATAGGCCTCCCATTAATACTGCTTCGCTTCTTCAATTTGAGGCCAACTGACTGTGGGGTTTGGATTCCTTATGTGAATTGGAGTCTTGAGAAAACCCAAGCAACTATGGGCTAGCCTCTGCAGGGCTTTGAAGAACTCATTTGAACCAAAGGATCCCTATTCTGACTTGATGGAGGTCAGGAAAGTTACAGAAGAGGCGAGAGACTTCATCCACAAGGACTGCTTTTTTGGCCATTTTGGTTTTGGATGTACACATGGGATCTTTCTTTAGATCCATCAGGAGCTGAGAATCTAAGCCACACCCTCACACAAGGCAAATAGGCTGATTCAGACACATCCATTCCAAAGCAATTAAGCAAAGAGCCACAGGTAATGCCCATTCATTTCCATTTGGAAACTGTTTTC